>NC_044980.1:160789679-161121679 GCF_008728515.1 Papio anubis | reverse complement strand
AGATTCTACACCACAATAGGTTCCCTATACATGAGGAGAGACAGCCAGGTAAGGGGTGTGCTGGGGAGAGGGGGAAGAGCCTCAGTAGCAAGTGAAGGTGGCGCCACTCCCTCCATCACCGCCCACGGGTCCCCAGTGGCCTGGAGAGGGCCATGAATTTCAGCGTTCCCTGTGTGACTCACCAGTAGGATGTGGGCCTCACCATTTTCCTGTCTCTGCCTGGGTTTCACTCACTTTATACCAGTGGGACTCTCAAACTGCGGTGTGCATAAGACTTACAGAGGGAACATAGGTAAAACACTGGCACTGGGGACAGTCCCAGGGTGGGTGGGATAGTTCAGTGGGTCTAGAGAGGGACCCGACAGTCTGTATTTTATTTTAATAATTAGTAGTTTTTTGAGACGGAGTTATGCTCTTGTTGCCCAGGCTGGAGTCAATGGCGCTATCTTGGCTCACCACAACCTCCGCCTCCTGGGTTCAAGCAATTCTCCTGCCTTGGCCACCCGAGTAGCTGGGATTACAGGTATGTACCACCATGCCCAGCTAATTTTGTATTTTTAGTAGAGATGAGGTTTCTCAATGTTGGTCAGGCTGGTCTTGAACTCCCCACCTCAGTTGATCTGCCTGCCTCGGCCTCCCAAAGTGCTGAGATTATAGGCGTGAGCCACCGTGCCAGCCAGTCTGCATTTTCTTTTCTTCTTTTTTTCTGTTGAGTGTTCAACTTTATTCTTTATGTTAATTTAAATTATTTTCAGATGATTAGGTAAACTTTTTTTTTTATTATACTTTAAGTTCTAGGGTACATGTGCACAACGTGCAGGTTTGTTACATATGTATACATGTGCCATGTTGGTGTGCTGCACCCATTAACTCATCATTTACATTAGGTATAGCTCCTAATGCTATCCCTCCCCCCAACCCCCAACAATAGGACCCGGTGTGTGATGTTCCCCTTCCTGTGTCCAAGTGATCTCACTGTTCAGTTCCCACCTATGAGTGAGAACATGCGGTGTTTGGTTTTCTGTTCTTGTGACAGTTTGCTGAGAATGATGGTTTCCAGTTGCATCCATGTCCCTACAAAGAACATGAACTCATCCTTTTTTATGGCTGCATAGTATTCCATGGTGTATATGTGTGACATTTTCTTAATCCAGTCTGTCACTGATGGACATTTGGGTTGATTCCAAGTCTTTGCTATTGTGAATAGTGCTGCAATAAACATACGTGTGCATGTGTCTTTATAGCAGCATGATTTATAATCCTTTGGGTATATACCCAGTAATGGGATGGCTGGGTCAAATGGTATTTCTAGTTCTAGATCCTTCAGGAATTGCCACACTGTTTTCCACAATGGTTGAACTAGTTTACAGTCCCATCAACAGTGTAAAAGTGTTCCGATTTCTCCACATCCTCTCCAGCACCTGTTGTTTCCTGATTTTTTAAATGATTGCCATTCTAACTGGTGTGAGATGGTATCTCATTGTGGTTTTGATTTGCTTTTCTCTGATGGCGAGTGATGATGAGCATTTTTTCATGTGTCTGTTGGCTATATGAATGTCTTCTTTTGAGAAGTGTCTGTTCATATCCTTTGCCCACTTTTTGATGGGGTTGTTTGTTTTTTTCTTGTAAATTTCATTGAGTTCTTTATAGGTTCTGGATATTAGCCCTTTGTCAGATGAGTAGATTGCAAAAATTTTCTCCCATGCTGTAGGTTGCCTGTTCACTCTGATGGTAGTTTCTTTTGCTGTGCAGAAGTTCTTTAGTTTAATTAGATCCCATTTGTCAATTTTGGCTTTTGCTGCTGTTGCTTTTGGTGTTTTAGACATGAAGTCTGTGCCCATGCCTATGTCCTGAATGGTATTACCTAGGTTTTCTTCTAGGGTTTTTATGGTTTTAGGTCTAACATTTAAGTCTCTAATCCATCTTGAATTAATTTTCGTATAAGAAGTAAGGAAAGGATTCAGTTTCAGCTTTCTACTTATGGCTAGCCAATTTTCCCAGCACCATTTATTAAATAGGGAATCCTTTCCCCATTTCTTGTTTTTGTCAGGTTTGTCAAAGATCAGATGGCTGTAGATGTGTGGTATTATTTCTGAGGGCTCTGTTCTGTTCCATTGGTCTATATCTCTGTTTTGGTACCAGTACCATGCTGTTTTGGTTACTGTAGCCTTGTAGTATAGTTTGAAGTCAGGTAGCGTGATGCCTCCAGCTTTGTTCTTTTGACTTAGGATTGTCTTGGCAATGCGGGGTCTTTTTTGGTTCCATATGAACTTTATTTTTTTTATTTTTTTTTTTTTTTTGAGACGGAGTCTCGCGCTGTGTCACCCAGGCTGGAGTGCAGTGGCGCGATCTCGGCTCACTGCAAGCTCCGCCTCCCAGGTTCAGGCCATTCTCCTGCCTCAGCCTCCGAGTAGCTGGGACTACAGGCGCCCGCCACCACGCCCGGCTAGTTTTTTTTTTGTATTTTTAGTAGAGACGGGGTTTCACCATGTTAGCCAGGATGGTCTCGATCTCCTGACCTCGTGATCCGCCCGCCTCGGCCTCCCAAAGTGCTGGGATTACAGGCTTGAGCCACCGCGCCCGGCCTTCCCATATGAACTTTAAAGCAGTTTTTTCCAATTCTGTGAAGAAAGTCATTGGTAGCTTAATGGGGATGGCATTGAATCTATAACTTACCTTGGGCAGTATGGCCATTTTCACAATATTGGTTCTTCCTATCTATTAGCATAGTATGTTCTTCCATTTGTTTGTGTCCTCTTTTATTTCACTGAGCAGTGGTTTGTAGTTCTCCTTGAAGAGGTCCTTTACATCCCTGTAAGTTGGATTCCTAGGTATTTTATTCTCTTTGAAGGTATTGTGAATGGGAGTTCATTCATGGTTTGGCTCTCTGTTTGTCTGTTACTGGTGTATAAGAATGCTTGCGATTTTTGCACATTGATTTTGTATCCTGAGACTTTGCTGAAGTTGCTTATCAGCTTAAGGAGATTTTGGGCTGAGACGATGGGGTTTTCTAAATATACAATCATGTCATCTGCAAACAGGGACAATTTGACTTCTTCTTTTCCTAACTGAATACCCTTGATTTCTTTCTCTTGCCTGATTGCACTAGCCAGAATTTTCAACCCTATGTTGAATAGGAGTGGTGAGAGAGGGCATCCCTGTCTTGTGCCAGTTTTCAAAGGGAATGCTTCCAGTTTTTGCCCATTCAGTATGATATTGACTGTGGGTTTGTCATAAAGTTATTATTTTGAGATATGTCCCATCAATACCTAGTTTATTGAGAGTTTTTAGCATGAGGGGCTGTTGAATTTTGTCGAAGGTCTTTTCTGCATCTATTGAGATAATCATGTGGTGTTTGTCTTTGGTTCTGTTTATATGATGGATTACGTTTATTGATTTGCGTATGTTGAACCAGCCTTGCATCCCAGTGATGAAGCCCACTTGATCATGGTGGATAAGCTTTTTGATGTGCTGCTGGATTCGGTTTGCCAGTATTTTATTGAGGACTTTTGCATCGATGTTCATCAAGGATATTGGTCTAAAATTATCTTTTTTTGTTGTATCTCTGTCAGGCTTTGGTATCAGGATGATGTTGGTCTCGTAAAATGAGTTAGGGAGAATTCCCTCTTTTTCTATTGAGTGGAATAGTTTCAGAAGGAATGGCACCAACTCCTCCTTGTACTTCTCGTAGAATTCGGCTGTGAATCCGTCTGGTCCTGGACTTTTTTTGGTTGGTAGGCTATTAATTATTGCCTCAATTTCAGAGCCTGCTATTGGTCTATTCAGAGATTCAACTTCTTCCTGGTTTAGCCTTAGGAGAGTGTAAGTGTCCAGGAAATTATCCATTTCTTCTAGGTTTTTAATTGCACAGAGGTGTTTATACTATTCTCTGATGGTAGTTTGTATTTCTGTGGGGTTGGTGGTAATATCCCCTTTATCATTTTTTATTGCATCTATTTGATTCTTCTCTCTTTTCTTCTTTATTAGTCTTGTTAGCGGTCTATCAATTTTGTTGATCTTTTCAAAAACCCAGCTCCTGGATTCATAGATTTTTTGGAGGGTTTTTTGTGTCTCTATCTCCTTCAGTTCTGCTCTGATCTTAGTTATTTCTTGCCTTCTGCTAGCTTTTGAATGTGTTTGCTCTTGCTTCTCTAGTTCTTTTAATTTTGATGTTAGGGTGTCAATTTTAGATCTTTCCTGCTTTCTCTTGTGGGCATTTAGTGCTATAAATTTCCCTCTACACACTGCTTTAAATGTGTCCCAGAGATTCTGGTATGTTGTATCTTTGTTCTCATTGGTTTCAAAGAACATCTTTATTTCTGCCTTCATTTCGTTATGTACCCAGTAGTCATTCAGGAGCAGGTTGTTCAGTTTCCATATAGTTGAGTGGTTTTGATTGAGTTTCTTAGTCCTGAGTTCTAGTTTGATTGCACTGTGGTCTGAGAGACAGTTTGTTATAATTTCTGTTCTTTTACATTTGCTGAGGAGTGCTTTACTTCCAACTATGTGGTCAATTTTGGAATAAGTGCAATGTGGTGCTGAGAAGAATGTATATTCTATTGATTTGGGGTGGAGAGTTCTGTAGATGTCTATTAGGTCTGCTTGGTGCAGAGCTGAGTTCAATTCCTGGATATCTTTGTTAACGTTCTGTCCTGTTGATCTGTCTAATGTTGACAGTGGGGTGTTAAAGTCTCTCATTATTATTGTATGGGAGTCTAAGTCTCTTTGTAAGTCTCTAAGGACTTGCTTTATGAATCTGGGTGCTCCTGTATTGGGTGCATATATATTTAGGATAGTTAGCTCTTCCTGATGAATTGATCCCTTTACCATTATGTAATGGCCTTCGTTGTCTCTTTTCATCTTTGATGGTTTAAAGTCTGTTTTATCAGAGACTAGGATTGCAACCCTTGCTTTTTTTTCTTTTCCATTTGCTTGGTAGATCTCCCTCCATCCCTTTATTTTGAGCCTATGTGTGTCTCTGCATGTGAGATGGGTCTCCTGAATATAGCAAACTGATGGGTCTTGACTCTTTATCCAATTTGCCAGTCTAGGTCTTTTAATTGGATCATTTAGTCCATTTACATTTAAGGTTAATATTGTTATGTGTGAACTTGATCCCGTCATTATGATATTAGCTGGTTATTTTGCTCACTAGTTGATGCAGTTTCTTCCTACCATCGATGGACTTTACATTTTGACATGTTTTTGCAATGGCTGGTACCTGTTGTTCCTTTCCATGTTTACTGCTTCCTTCAGAATCTCTTGTAGGGCAGGCCTGGTGGTGACAAAATCTCTAAGCATTTGCTTGTCTGTAAAGGATTTTATTTCTCCTTCACTTATGAAACTTAGTTTGGCTGGAGATGAAATTCTGGGTTGAAAATTCTTTTCTTTAAGAATGTTGAATATTGGCCCCCACTCTCTTCTGGCTTGGAGAGTTTCTGCCGAGAGACCTGCTGTTAGTCTGATGGGCTTCCCTTTGTGTGTAACCCGACCTTTCTCTCTGGCTGCCCTTAACATTTTTTCCTTCATTTCAACTTTGGTGAATCTGACAATTATGTGTCTTGGAGTTGCTCTTCTCGAGGAGTATCTTTGCGGCATTCTCTGTATTTCCTGAATTTGAATGTTGGCCTGCCTTACTAGGTTGGGGAAGTTCTCCTGGATGACAACCTGCAGAGTGTTTTCCAACTTGGTTCCATTTTCCCCGTCACTTTCAGGCACACCAATCAGACGTAGATTTGGTCTTTTCACATAATCCCGTATTTCTTGGGAGACTTTGTTCATTTCTTTTTATGCTTTTTTCTCTACATTTCTCTTCTCGTCTCGCTTCATTTCATTCATTTGATCTTCAATCACTGATACTCTTTCTTCCAGTTGATCGAGTCAGTTACTGAAGCTTGTGCATTTGTCATGTAGTTCTTGTGTTATGGTTTTCATCTCTATCAGTTCTTTTAAGGTCTTTTCTGCATTGATTATTCTAGTTATCCATTCATCCATTCTTTTTTCAAGGTTTTTCGTTTCTTTGCGCTGGTTACATAGTTCCTCCTTTAGCTCTGAGAAGTTTGATCGACCGAAGCCGCCTTCTCTCAACTCGTCAAAGTCATTCTCCGTCCAGCTTTGTTCTGTTGCTGGTGATGAGTTACATTCCTTTGGAGGGGGAGATGCGCTGTGAATTTTTGAATTTCCAGCTTTTCTGCACTGCTTTTTCCCCATCTTTGTGGTTTTCTCTGCCTTTGGTCTTTGATGATGGGGATGTACTGATGGGGTTTTGGTATGGGTGTCCTTTCTGTTTGTTAGTTTTCCTTCTAACAGTCAGGACCCTCAGTTGTAGGTCTGTTGGAGTTTGCTTGAGGTCCACTCCAGACCTGTTTTCCTGGGTATCAGCAGCGGAGGCTGCAGAAGATAGAATATTGCTGAACAGCGAGTGTTGCTGTCTGATTCTTGCTCTGGAAGCTTCGTCTCAGGGGTGTACCCCGCCGTGTGAGGTGTGAGGTGTCGGTCTGCACCTAGTGGGGGATGTCTCCCAGTTAGGCTATTCAGGGGTCAAGGACCCACTTGAGCAGGCAGTCTGTCCGTTCTCAGATCTCAACCTCTGTGCTAGGAGATCCAATGCTCTCTTCAAAGCTGTCAGACAGGAGCATTTACCTCTGCTGAGGTTTCTGCTGCTTTTTGTTTAGCTATGCCCTGTCCCTAGAGGAGGAGTCTACAGTGGCAGGCTGGCCTCCTTGAGCTGTGGTGGCCTCCACCCAATTCGAGCTTCCCGGCAGCTTTGTTTACCTACTTAAGCCTCAGCAATGGCGGATGCCCCTCCCCCAGCCTCACTGCCACCTTGCAGTTAGATCTCAGACTGCTGTGCTAGCAATGAGGGAGGCTCCGTGGGCATGGGACCCTCTGGGCCAGGTGTGGGATATAATCTCCTGGTGTGCCATTTGCTAAGACCCTTGGTAAAGCGCAGTATTAGGGTGGGAGTTACCCAATTTTCCAGGTGTTGTGTGTCTCAATTTCCTTTGGCTAGGAAAAGGAATTCCCTTCCCCCTTGAGCTCCCCAGGTGAGGCAATGCCTTGCCCCGCTTCTGCTCTCGCTGGTCACGCTGCACTTGCAGACCAGCGCCAACTGTCCGACACACCCCAGTGAGATGAACCAAGTACCTCAGTTGAAAATGCAGAAATCACCCGTCTTCTGTGTCGCTCACGCTGGGAGCTGGAGCCTGGAGCTGTTCCTATTCGGCCATCTTGGGCATGCCCTTTTTTTTCTTTTTTTTTTTTGAGAGTCTCACTGTGTCACCCAGGCTGGAGTGCAGTGGTGCAATGTTGGCTCACCGCAAGCTCCACCTCCCAGGTTCACATCATTCTGCCTCAGCCTCCCGAGTAGCTGGGCCTACAGGTGCCCACCACCATGCCCAGCTAATTTTTTGTATTTTTAGTAGAGACAGGGTCTCACTGTGTTAGCTAGGATGGTCTCAATAGTCCGTATATTTAATAGGCTGCCCCAGGTGATTCTGATATAGCTGGTGCAACATGCTTTGCTGGGTGGTGCAACAGACTTTGAGAAAAGTTGCACAGGGTAATGTCAGAGAGAAAGAAGGAAGAGATTTGTGGCTGTTGCTATTTGTTAGAAGCTGACTTCTGATTGTCTGCAATAGACCCTGCAAAGCTCTGGGTAGGGATAGGGGCCACAGGAGCAGCATGAAGCACAAGCTGTAGCATCTACTACCCCTGGGTTGGGGATGACACAGAATGATGCTCATATGAAGAAATGGTGAAGTCAGCTCTCATTGGGTGGGGTGGAATTCCATAGAAGGAGACAGTACAGAGAGCATATCCCCAATCTAACTTGGGCATGTGGATTCCCAATGAGCCGAGCCGTCATTTTAATTTAATGAGCAAATGAAAACAGTGGGCAAAAGAAAAATATAAATGTTTCCAGGACTCAGGATGGGGGGGAAGGAAATGACTGGAAAGGGGAGATTCAAAAATCAGGGAAACAGATGAAGTGAGGGGTAGGAAAGAAAAAGAGAGCAAGAGGAAGATTCTTTTTGAAAGGCCACTTTATTGATGGAGATAAAACTTAATGGAGCTCCCCACAGCCCTCCCCTCACTCATGTTGGTGGCTTCACTGGGCATCTGAGACCAGCGTGGCCTGTTACCCACATAGACTAGGCTGCTTAGCCCGCCCAGTCTATCACACCGCCCGCTCCACATTGGGCAGCCACATAAAAACACGTCACAGCTCAAGAAGATCCATGGATGCACCTCTGAATCCCTCCCCCCAACAATGGATTCTGTGCATTTTTTTAATATTGTACAAAATATGTTAACTAGGAAAAGTTAGCTGTACTGTGACAAGTGCGGGACGTCCTATTAGGATTACCGTCCCCCAGGCATTACTTCTTATTGCAGTAAGACCTCTAAAAGGTGGAGCTGTACAAACTGAAAAAAATCTAAACGATTTTAAGAAGAGCAGCAACTCAATACTGCTTTAGTTCATTTAAATTTTCTTTCCCAAAAATACACTCCTAAATATACAAACTATACAATCTTATTATTTTAATGCTGGTTTTTTTTTTGTTTCTGTTTTTTTTTTGTGTGTGTGTGTTTTGTTTTTGTTCTGTTTTTAATAACAACAGTAGGACCCAAACTAAAAAATCAGTTCATCTTCAAACCAACAAGAGCACTAGAGGACTTGTGACTCAGTACCTTCATATAACACCACATAAATAACTTTAGCCACAGTCAATGTTCACAGCCTGGTCAGTGGAACAAAAGGAATACTTTTCTGGCGATTAGACGTCATCTGCAGAGAGAGCTGGGATATTCATCCGAGGCCGGGTGAAAAATGCCATCTTCTCCCTATAAGAGAGATCATCCCTTTAGAGTAGGAGCAGGGGTTTTCAACCTTACTCTGCTGAGATTCTGGGCAGGATAATTCTTTGTCATGGGGGCTGTCCTATATATTCACTGTAGAATGTTTAGCAACGTCCTTGGCCTCTACCCTCTAGACGCTGGCCGTATCCTTGACCTCCAGTTACGACAACCCAAAATGCATGCTCATTGCCAAATGTTCCAGGGGCAAGGGGAGAAATCACGCCTGGTTGAGAACCACTGCTTTAAAGACCATTAGCATGAACAATGACCCTTAGTTCAAATCAAATCAGAGGCTTCTCAGAGTTTAAAAGGATCCTTGGGCCACTTCCAATGTTTGTTTGTTTCAGATTCTCAATTTGTTAAAAAGTTAAGAGATGCCCAAAGATAGTTGTACAAATGTACATTTTAAAAGTTTATATTCCACAAAGGAATTTTTTTTTTTAGCACATACACAAACATGTGTACCTTATCTGAGAGGACATCAGAAGTCTAAATGCTAGGGCCTCCGTGGATGGAAGGCCCAGGCCAAATGGCATTCGGGACCCTCCGAGAATACACCCGGGTCCGGCATGGCAAGAAAGCACCTCCCTGGGATCCTAGCAGGTGGCAGGCAGAGCCGGGGAGGCCCAGCAAGCATCCATTACCCACAGGCTTATTTATCATTCAGCCAACCCTCCACAATTACCAGTGATGAAAACACTACGAGGAAAGGCTGGAGCAGGTGGCTCATTCATTAAACAAGAGGATCTAACAAATTAGCTCGAGTTGTGTGGGGACTGATAAAGACAGCCGGGGGAAGAGTGCTGCAGAGCTCATGGATCGCCAGGGATGGCTTGGCGGAGGATGAACATCTGTTACAGAGAAAGCCAGTGCTCTGTGAGCAAGGGATGGGAGCAGTAAGACCACAGATAGAAGACTAAGGCCGTGGGTTGGCTGAGAAAGGGAGAGGGGGCTGTCGGGGCCCTCTGCTTACCTGAAAGACTGCACTTCTGGAGGCTCCTTACAGCTCTGGCCTCGGAGCCTGTGCACATCCTTGGCAGCTGCCCTCATCATCTTGTCTGTCTGAAGCTCACCCTTGTGCTCTGCTTGGTCCATCTGCTGGGCAAAGCAAGCAGGGCCCTGAGTCAGTGGAGGGGGCCTCCAGAAAGGGGCAAGGAGAACTCCCTATCACAATAGAGGGGGCTCCTGTAGGGATGGCACCCTCACTCCTGCTCCCCGTGGGATCCACTTCTTTCAGAACCATAATGGGAAGTGCTCCAATCATCTGTTTGAGTGAGTAGATTTTTGGGGCCAGGAAACAGAATACCTGTGTGGATCTGAGGAATTGAGGAGATGAGGGCTGCCTGGTGAAATGTGCACTACCTCTAATCCTCAGGCCACCCAGGAAGGTAGACGTTATTACCTCTATTTTACCCGGGCAACTGAGGCTCCAGCATAGGAAGAAATTTCTTTAATGTCAGACTACTAAGAAGTGGTGGAAACCCAGTCCCAAGTCATGCAGTAGTTCTTAAGAGGCTTGGGTATAACACTATGTCCCTTCCTCCTAATGTAACTGTATGCAAACACTTTTAAGGACAAACCACAGACAGCCCTAAAATATCCATGTACCATATACTTGAAAACATTGCACAAAGACAGAATTTTGGTAAATAAAGCCATCATTTCAATGGTTCTTTGTTAGAAGTCATAGATGTTACTTTTTTTTTTTTTTACTATTTGAAAGGTCAAGTTTTCTCAGTTTGTTTTTCTTAAGTCAGGGCGCGTATTACTTCTCAAGTGTTAAGGTAGGGCACATAGGCATTTGTTTTCTGATCTCTTTTTGCCTTGGCTACCAGGAAGCTCAAAGATCAATATAATAACTAACTATTATTAGGTTACTTTAGGTTTGGGATATATTTATTTCCTCTCCTCCTTCAAGCCTTCCAATTTTCTATTTTCCCCTCAATGCTCTTGTTATAATCCTGTTTATAAGTAAACAGGGTATAAATAAGAACGAAATAAACTTTTCTGGAACTTCAGAGCTGCCAGAGTCAGTCTGAAGCTCCCACATCAGTCCAGGCCTAAGAAGTCCAGCATCATCTTCCTGCCGTAGGGCATCACCACCTGCCCTGAGCACTGAGATTTCAGCTGATGGTCCTGACAGTTCAGGTAGGCACCCTCTGTAAGGTACTCTCAGCGAGTCTGGCTGTGTGCAGAGAGAACTAGCAAAGGTCTTTCTTGCCGTGGGTGGTGATCACAGAGTGGCAGGTGTTATTTTTCATAAAGGAGTAGAGAATGGCCCTTGGATATTGGTCCTATATTGTTTGTTTCTTCATGGCAGTCCGGGACCTGTTGGGACCTTAAAAGCCTGCTGGGCGCCACACTCAAATTTTTACCCTTCCAGTTGTTTTAAATATAGCTCAAATAAGCAACTTTTAAATATACAACCTTCCAGTTTGGCATACCCTGTGAAATTGTACCCAACACTTGCTAGCCATAGATAAAGCCTGGGCCTGTAAGAGACCCCGAGCTGCTGCTGTGCTTTGGAGTTCCCTGACCCAGAGACTCCCCATCAAGCTGCAGAGCTACCTAACCTAGATGGCCCCTCTTCCCCAGCTCTCCCCTGGGAGTTCCCTTGCCTTCCTCCACACCAGGCAGTAGCCCCCAGCACCTTTGGAAGGTCTCATGCTGTGAGGGGCTTCCCTGGCATGCAAACCTGTCAAAGTGTAGCGCAAGACAGGCATGCCGGCTCACGCCTGTAATCCCAGCACTTTGGGAGGCCGAGGTGGGTTGATTGAGCCCAGGAGTTCGAGACCAGCCTGGACAACATGGTGAAACCCCATCTCTACAGAAAATACAAAAATTAGCCGGGCATATTGGTATGCACCTGTCATCCCAGTTACTCAGGAGGCTAAGGTGGGAGGATCGATAGAGACTGGGAGATAGAGGTTGCAGTGAGCTATCATGCCACCACCCTCCAGCCTGGGCGACAGAGAGAAAACATGTCTTCCAAAAAAAAAAAAAAAAAAAGCACAGCTAATATAAAACTTGTGTGCTAACACCATTTTGAGGTTATATTTTTCTCCTTGATCAACCCCTAAATCCCTTAAACTTATTATAGCAGGGCAGAGGTGCCAGCAGACTTGTACTCCAGGGCACCCTTGTTAGCAGAAGGCCCTGGTTGACCAGCCCTTCTCCTCCTTTGGCAAGGGCTGCCCCGTGGGATTTCCTGGGCAGGCACCGAGGCAGGTCAGTGTCCTATTGTTACTCTGTTAAAGTGAGTGCTGTGGCACAGATTGGGTCCCCAATGTATTTCATGAAGAGCTGCATGATGAGTACATGTGTGAACAGTAAGGGCTTGCATACAAAAACACATCAACAAATGCAGTAAATGGGCCTTGCAGCCAGGTGAAAGGTTCATAACGTCGAGTAGGCAAAGGGATTCCTGGATCCCTCTGCTGATGGGAACGAGTGACGGGTGGAACATCCTCAGTGGAAGCTGTGGTGGGAATTGTAGGATGCATCATGAGCTCTGGCCTCTCTTCCCTGGGGCAGTGGCCCCTGACTCTTTGGGGCAGAGCGCAGGGCTCCCCTGCCTTCGAGGCTGCACTCACCCGCTTCTCCAGCATCCTCAGCAGCAGGCGGAAACGCTCGTCCTCACGCAACCACTGCGGCAGCTCCTTCTCCCCGTGGCTCTTAGCTTGTTCCAGCTGCTCCTTGAGCTCCTTCAGCACCGAGATCTCCTGGGTCAGTTGGCTATGCCAGGTTCTTGTCGCCTGCAGGTCTAACTCCAGGTCCAGCGAGGTGCGGATCAGACGCTCGGAGCGCAGGGACTTGACCGAGGAAGGCTGTGGGGGTGGGGATGGCTTCTCTTGTTATTAGAGCTCTGCCCAGTGAGCCCACCCAGCCCCTCCCTCTGACCCTCAAATACCCTCTCTTTCTTTACCTGTAGGCATCCACTCCTTTCGAATGGGGCTTCCCCTTCCCTGGGAAGCCTGTTGTGAATTCTCCCATTCAGCTCATGTTTACTGGGCATTTATTATGTCCCAGGAATGGTACTAAGCACTTCATTTCCATAACCTCGTTTCATTTTCACAAACCTAGGAGGTCCTGAGGGTTATCTGCACCGAGGAGGCTTGCAGAGGTTAAGTCCCACAGGGCGGGCATGTGTGGTAAAGTTGAAGTTCCACCTCAGGGAGCTGGCTGCAGTCCCCACCCGCCCTCTCTGTACACTGTGCCAGCTTCAGTACTCTCAGCACCCTCCATATGTACGTTCTCAGTGATTGATTCCTGTCACTGTACTGTTCTAAAGTTGTTTCCCCAATACAGGTCTGTTCCCGCTTGAGGGCAGAAGTCATGTCTTCTTGATTTTGTGTTCCTGTAACGGGCCCCTATTGTTTCTGCTTGTCCAGCATTTGTTTCCCCAGCCTTAGAGTAACAACGCCCTCACCTTCCCTTGGAGATCTCCTCCTCTGCACTCAATCCACCTGCTTTGTGTGGGGCATCAGGGATAGGAATGTGACCTGAACCTGGCCAATCTGAATCTCAATGACAGGTTCAGAGGTGAGTATGTTATCAAAGCCCAACCATTAATACTCCATTCTGGCACTTTGCTGAACTGCTTGGAAAAGAGGCAATGTCTTTACACCGATGTTGCTAAGCCTTCAAGATATAAACCTGGGACTAATCATGATCATCTTTACTTGTGGGGTGACCTGTTTGAGAATTAAGCTGTACAGAGGGAGCAACGCCACGAGAAGGGGGCTGAGGCCTGATGACATCATTTCAAACTTTGGATCAAGCCATGCCTGAAGGTAGTCCAACATCCTGGATTTTTTCATTAAATTAGACAATAAATTCCCTCTTTCATTTTTAAGCTGTATTTGAGTTAGTTTCTTCAGTTATTTATACGTAAAAGACCCTGATTAATTCGACCATTAACTCTCCTCCCATCACAAATCACTAATGATTAAAAAACAGTAATTCATGACTATGGGAGTCAGAATTCTAAAATGCTTTCTCAAATCCCATTCCTAATATACATGCCCTGTATAATCTCCTCTCCTTCAATTCCGATGCGACCTGTGAATATGAACTATCACTCCCACTAATCAGTTGACTTTGAGTTAATCAAAAGGAAGATTATTCCAGGTGGTCCTGACTTAATCAGGTAAGCCCCTAAAAGACGGCCTGGGCTTTTCCTGGCTGGGCTCTTCTGCTGGCCTTGAAGAAGTAAATAAAGCATGTTGTAGAGACGGCCACAGGGCAAAAACCTGAGAGTGACCTCTAGGAGCTGAAAATGCTCCCCCAACCCCCCAGCTGACAGCTAGCAAGAAACCACAAGGCAATAAATTCTGCCAACAACTGGAGGCAGTGCCTGGATGCAGATGTTTCCTTAGTCAAGCCTCCAGATGAGGATGTGGCCATTTAACACTTAGAGGTTTCAGCCTGCTAAAACCCCGGGTAGAGGGCTCAGCTAACCTGTGCTTGAACTCCTGACCTGCGGAAACTGTGAGGTAAGGCATTTGTATTATTTTAGGCTGCTAAAGTTTGTGGTGATTTGTTATGTAGCAATAGAAAACAAATACAATGACCAATAAGGAGATCTCAGACACAGCATAAGAAGCATTACCATAAGACCTAGTCTCATTTTGCAAGGCTGGCAAGCATACTATTAGGAACATAAGACAGCTCTAGGAAGAATTTCTAGAACACTCTTCTAGGTTGAACGTGGTCTGCTCTGTGCTTAAAAACGAGCAGGATCAAGGAAATTCAGCTGAGTGATCTACATGGCTCAAGTACTCAGAGCAACAAATAAAGATTCTTTTGCTTCGTCTGACCCATGTCCAGTCTCAGAAGCTGGGCAGGCTGCAGTAGAGAGAACACAGCTCAGGCAGTGCGTGGAAGCAAGGAGCAGTGCCCAAGGGCCCAGGCTCAGCCTCTGGACTCTCCCGACCCGAGGGAAATGTGGGCTCAGACCCACCATCAGGGGCTCCCTTAGTAAGTCATCCTCTTGGTTAAGGGGAACAGGGGGTGATGAAGGGGGCCTGCTTCTGTGGGGCCTGCCTTAGAAGGGAGCAAGTAGGAGATCAGTGGCATTTCTGCAGAGGTGTATCATGAATATCTGCTCCAGAAGCTCCTAAGGAGCTTTGTTAAAATGCGGTTTTCAGGGCCCATGCCAGCTGCCTGAATTAAATGGTCAGAAGTGTGGCCTTGCAATCCGCATTGTCACCAAGCTCCCCAGGTAACTTTTGGTGCTCCAGAGACTGCAGTACAAGCCAGCTACAGAAGAGGGGGTTGGGGTGGGGGACCCAGAGTGGGCAGTTGGTTGTCTCTGTCACCTGAGGCCACATCCACTTTCTCCCACACCCACCCACTCTCCCTTCCCTGTGTAGTCTCTCCTGCGTTGCTGTCTCTCTCTTGCTCTCTCCAGCTCCCCCTCAGACTTGTTAGGGTGTAGGATGTCAGGCAAAGGACCAGATTCTGGCTGTCAGCAAGCAGTGCAGGAGAAGTGGGGTGCCTGCCCCTACTGGGGGCTGTTGGCACTATCTTTTCCCTCCATGATCTCTTTTGCTTTGCTTTCTTTCTTTTTTTCTTTCTGACATTCTGGCTCCTGGTTTCTTCCAGTTCTGCAAACTCATTAGACAGAACTGCTTTAAACTTGTGTTGAAAGCCCAAAGTGGGGAGGGCCCCCTGCATCTGCTGCAGTCCTTAGTGGTCAAACACAAATCAGGGGTCGCTCCTTTGCCTACCCCCACCCCATCCGGATCGCTCAACTCAGTCTCCACTAGGAAAGGCCAGGAGGCTTCTGCAGGGCAAATCTGCAGACTTTTCCCTGTGGGCTTCCCTGCTTCAGGCTGGTGCTCAGAGGCACCCAGCTTCTCTGCCAGCAGGAGGGTCACGGGGCCTGGATGACAGACACACTGAGCAGAGTCTTGTATGAGGAAGGCTCCTGTCAGATGATGTTCTCTGACTGATGACTGTGACATGTTGGGTTGGTTAGTTCTTTTTTTGTTTTTTGAGACAGAGTCTCACTCTGTTGTCCAGGCTAGAGTGCAGTGGTACAATCTTGGCTCACTGCAACTTCCGCCTCCTGAGTTTAAACGATTCTCCTGCCTCAGCCTCCCGAGTACAGCCTGGGACTACAGGTGCACGCCACCACACCCAGCTAATTTTTGTATTTTTAGTAGAGATGGGGTTTCACCATGTTGGCCAGACTGGTCTTGAACCCCTGACCTTAGGTGATCAATCTTCCCACCTCGGCCTCCCAGACTGTTAGGATTACAGGTGTGAGCCACCGCACCCAGCTGGGTTGTCAGTTCTTACTGACTTTGATTTCTATCTAGGAAGTCAAGGCCAAGTGTACACACTCCTCTTCTAACCTATTTGTCATAATAAGACAAATACATTTACCCTTTGGCACCTTCCCCAGTGGCTACACAGGCCTCATAGTTCACAAACATCTGTTCGCAAATACCAGCATGCTTGCGAGAGCAACATTTTTCAAGCCAGTGGCTGAGGAGAAATGGCCAGCCATCAGGAGACGTGTGTGCAGGACACAGGGCTTGGGGCAATGGGGGAGGAGCAGAAAAATAGCTTCGAGGTGACTCTTACCCGCTTCATCCGGACGCTGCGTCGCTCCAGGGAGTTTCGAACAAAAGGTGGCTTTTTGGACAGAGTGGAGCTGTCACTATCACTCCGATTCAGCTGCAAGAGAAAAGTCACGGAATGTTAAACATGGTCCGAGTGCATTCTGGAAGGTGCACTGAAGCCCAGAGGGAGGTCAGGTTCCTCCGCCCAGCACAGTCCTTCCTCTCCTTCCGCAAACGCCCAGACTTTCCTGTTCTGGGTTTCATTCTGACTTTTCCTTTCTTTATAAGTGAACATTCATTGAGCATGTAGTATGCACGACGCACACCGCTTCATCTCCATGCTAGTATCTGCAGGATGCTAAATGCCACGAATATCCCATTGAACCTTTCCAACAACCCCATGTGATAGGAGCAAATCCATTTCACAAATGAGGTGACAGAAGCTTAGCGGTTGCAGAACTGGCCCAAGGTTGGCAAGCTGGTCAGTCGCACAGCAGGGCTGGACACTGGGCAGTGTGACTTCAGTGTATACTGCCCTCTTGACCTACTACACAAAGGGCATTTTTGTATCAACTCTTCCCTGGTGTCTACAGAGACTGCCTTTACTGACTTAAATGGAGCCGCTGTCAAGATTGATATTTAAAAAAGAAAAGGGCAGCTTAAAGGCAAAGCCTCAGGGACCATATCCTTAGAGATAATGGGGCAGATCGTAACTTTCCCGTAGGCATCCCCTCAATCACTGAGTTATCTATACTCCCCCCAGACAGCTAGTATTCCCCATCTAAGACCGGAAATCAGGCCTACAGTCAGGATGGGAAGCTTCTGTATTGAGAGTGTGTCCCGCCCCCCGAGGAGCACGAGAGAGTGGGTAGGATGACAGCACCCCCAGGAGGTGGGAGCAGGGTGGGGAGTTCTTTCTGAGTCCTATTTCCAAAGTCGGTGGGGTTGCCAGAGGCTGATGCTATTGTGCTTGTGTGTCTAGCAGCTGTCATTTCACTGCTGCAGGTCTCTTGAGAAGCTGTTTCTGTGGTTATTGATAATTACTTGTGATAATGATATTAATAGTCCTGCTAAGCTGACAAACACAGCAACTCCAGGGACAGACTGATGAAATAGCCACTGGGCTAGGCAGGGCCTCAACCAGAACCAGACGCTGAATAGTAAAAATAATGACTGCCACATGGAGAGAGCACCTGCTGCATGCCAGGTGCTTTAGTGACAGTTTCATTTAATCCTCAAACAATTCTAACGTGATAGGAACTGAGGCCCAGAGAGATTAAGAAGCTTGTAAAGTTGAATAGCTAGGGAGCATCAGAACCAGAGTTCAAGGCCCAGTCTGTTTGGTTCCAAGGCCACCAGCTCTCCTGGCTCCAGCCTGCAGTTAGGGCTCAGAGATGAAACTAACGTGCAGGTGGAAGGGTGTGCCATCTTGACAACTGGGGTAGGTTCATGTAAACTGGTTGCATGTGGTACCAGAAGGGGGTTTTTTCTTTTCTTTTCTTTCTTTTTTTGGTTTTTGTTTTGAGACAAGGCCTCACTCCTGTCGCCCAGGCTGGAGTGCAGTGGCACTATCTCGTCTCACTGCAGCCTTGACTTCTCGGGCTCAAGTGATTCTCCCGCCTCAGCCTCTCAAGTAGCTGGGACTAAAGGCACATGCCACTGTGCCTGGATAATTTTTGTATTTTTTGTAGAGACAAGGTTTCACCATGTTGCCCGGGTTGGTTTCAAACTCCTGGGCTCAAGTGATCCTCCCACTTAAGCCTCTCAATATCCTGGGATTACAGGTGTGAGCCACTGTGCCCAGCCTTTTATTCTACATTGTTTTAATCCAGTGGTGGCACTTAAAGGATATGTGTCCTACCGACCAGAAATGGGTATCGGGATAATTGATCCTTAAGTTGTAGTTGTTTATGTGTTAAAGACTATATTATATAAAAGAGAGACAGAAGCTACATTAAGTCCTTGAATTAGCTTTCTCTAATATAAAGATACTTCAATGCATACTGATGCAGAGAGTAGTGAAATCATTTAGAGTCACAGGAAACTAGTTCAGGAATGAGAATTTAGGACAGGCTGTGTCCATTTGGTCAAAGTCGATCAACCCAAAAATGTGGCAGCACTTCAGATGAATACACAGGGGCTGAGGAGAGCTGCAGGAAGGGTAATTCATGGCCCCTGAACTTCAAGTTCAGTAGGGGAACTCAAGACAGTGAAACTAACCAAGTGACATAGGCACAGATGAAGACCAAACAAGGGAGCCACTCAGCAGGGGATGCCTTTTGTGCAGAGGCCAGCAGAAGGGGCTACTCACAATCAGACCCAAGGAGGCCAGAGGAAGCCCCTCAGGAGGTGGCTCTGAGCAACAAAGAGGCTGCAGACTTTGGAGTTGGACTCCCAGCTTTGCACTTAGTAGCTGTGTGACCTAGAGCACAGTGCTTTGGGTTTTTGAGTCTTAGTTTCTGTGTCCATAAAATGGTGTTCACACAACTCACCTTGCAGGGCTGTAAGATTAGATGACACAGAAAATACGTTTTTTGGCTGCGGGTGCTCGAAGTGTTGCTGATTAGCATTTGAAATCCCATCCTGTGGGTGGGAAAACCCCACCTTATGACTTGGTGGGAAACAAAGCCCACCCCCCAATGATGAAGCTGAAAGTAGCAGAACCTTGCTTTTACTGCCTCCCTTGCAGCTAGAGGCAGGCACAGGACTAGCCTCTGTCAGTTGGATGCAAATGCTCCAGGCCTTGAATCACAACCTGGTGACTTGCATCCAAGTCTGTTACTATGCCTCTTGAATTGAAACAGGCCACTCTTTCTCTCCTTCATTCTACAGATGTGCCAGGTTTGTTGTTATCTCAGGGAAAAGCCATTAATGGTAAGTAGTGGCAGTGGCAGCAGTGACCAGAGCTTCCATGCCAGCTGGGACAGGAAACTGGTGGAGGCATAAATATTGAATGCCAGGGGCAGCAGTGGGGCCGGCTGGGGCCAGGTTTTGTGGCAGCATTGGTGAAGGTGTCACCCGATTGGCTTTGTGGTATAATTTTGGCTGTGGTCTGGCCTTCCTAGGTCCTGATTTCTGAGGCTGGTTCTACAGCCTTATGATGAGTGTGTGAGCTCCTCAATTTACTTTCCCCCAAATTTTCCTGCATATACTGCTCACTGTCCATTTCCATTGCTTGCAATGAAAAACCCTGACCTGTATAGGCAGGAAGTAGAATGCTATCAGTTACAGACTGAGACACGTGGAGCTGGCTGTGGAGGGGGCAGGGTGGAGGCATAGCATAGCCCCAGCATGTCTCTGTTGGAAATTTGGTAATGCTCATCTTGTGGGTGCAAAACAAAGGGTTAAATAGTTCCCTGCTATACCTCAGCAGACAGTCTCCATGCCTGCAGAGTTTTAGAGGAAATGATAGAAAATCTTCATGATGTTGTACTCTTGGCTACATCTTGTAGCCTTCAGTAAGTTTTATAAAAAGAGACATAAGCTGAGCTGAAGTGGGCCAGCTAGAAAGCAAAGAAGGAAAAATACATGACTTTGCTAAAAAAAAAAAAAAAAGGCCCTTTTCTACCTGTGGCATGTGATCTCCATTGACTGGGAATCTCTTTTTTTTTTTTTTTTTGGAGGCGGAGTCTTCACTCTGTCGCCCAGGCTGGAGTGTGCAGTGGCGCCATCTCGCTCACTGCAGCTCCGGCCTGGTCCGCTGGCCATTCTCCTGCCTCAGCCTCCCAAGTAGCTGGGACTACAGGCGCTCAGCCACCGCTCGCTAATTTTTGTGTTTTAGTAGAGGGACGTGGGAGCCACCTGTGAAAGAATAGGATGGTCTTGATCTCCTGGACTCGATCCCACTGCCTCCCAAAGTGTAGGGATTGCATGGAGCCACCATACCGCCTGACTGGGAATCTCTTAATTTGTGATCTTGCAGGGTTAGAAATGGTACTAATAATAAAATACGGGAAGTGGAAGCATAGTGCTTGGTGTGTTACAGATGCTTATTTAACTAGGACAGGTGCTTTTTGTTATTTGAAGATGCCAATCCTAGAAAAGGGTCACTTAAAAGTAAATCCATTTAAACAGGGAACCAGAATTTTACAGAAAACACTGGGGAAAAATGCTTGAGGTTGAGTCTATAGGTGGAAAAGATAAACGTTTCACCAAAGTTATTCTATTTTATATTTCCCATTTAACAAAATTACAACCACATTCTAATCCTGATGAAAAAGAACGAGTGAAACACTAATATTTTTTGGTGAGATTTTTCTAATGAGTGACATTCTTCTCTGTGTTTGATTTCTACTGCACGTTCATAATGGCAGTAATTTCCACTCCCCACCCCCCCCCCAAAAAAATGCAGAGGGTTATCCATTGTCTTAAGGGCTTTTCTAAATCATTCAAATTATTCATGTTTTCTTTTTGAGACAGAGTTTCACTCTTGTTGCCCAGGCTGGAGTGCGATGGCCCGATCTTGGCTCACTGCAACCTCCGCCTCCCTCGTTCGAGTGATTCTCCTGCCTCAGTCTCCCAACTAGCTGGGATTACAGGCACGCGATGAGCCACCATACCTGGCTAATTTTGTATTTTTAGTAGAGAAGCACCGATTGGATTTTTCTCTCCTGCAGTTGTGAGCCAGCTTAATTGCAGCATCTTCTACCTATGATTTAGGAAGCCCAACATCACATTCAGTGACTTCAGGAAATCTTGCACCTTGTGCAAGATATGAAGCCAACATGCATTGTTACCTGCATTATCTTTTCAGCTGCTTACAAGTTCAAACAATTAGCTAGGGCTCTACCACAGAAGGGAGAGGTTTATGTTGCTCCTAGGAGGGACCGCAGGGAATGTTTTCATGAAGACTCATTTGACAAGCAGCCAGTCAATCAGTAAAATTTTCACATTATAAATAAATGAGCTTCTCTAATCAATCTTATATACTTGTAGGCCTTGAACACTGAATACTCAGATAATGAGACCCCTCCCTTCCTCTCCCCTTCCCTCCATAACAATAGTCACGTAAGTGGCAGGCAGAGAACCAAGTGTGGACTCCACAGGCCTCCCCTTCTGTGACAACTTTTTGGGACATTAGGCAGGAAGGTTCTGTTGAGGGTCTAGTTATTATTCAGTGGTTCTATATGGTGGGGGAAGGAAGGATATTGATATCACTGGAACCCAGGATTCAGGTAAGGTAGGCACATGTCTTATCTGTGCTGCCCCATGGAAGGTTAGGAGCAAGGGCTGGTTCTGTAGCTCCAGCAAAAGCATGACCCCTCAGACTCAGTAAACACTGAGACCCCCCATGCAGGGTAGAATGAAGGAAGGTGGGCTGGCCTAGGAAGGGGAAGGGGTAGGGGAACTGGAAAGCAAGGAAAATGAGGGTATGAAGGAACAAAGACCACTGCAGGGCTTGCACATTCCTCTGGGTATACAGGAGCTGGTGGGCAAATGAAACAGGTAACGAGGGCCAGGTAGAGGCCAGAGTGGACTGGAAAGCTCCCCACCTCCATCAACTAAGGACAGTTGCCCCCACCTTGGTGCCAGCCAATTGCTGCCAATTGTGTGTGTTCTGTGGTGACACACAGTCTCTTTTTTTCAAGAAGAACTGGAATTTTATGTCAAACTCTTCCTATTTTATTTTATTTATTTTATTTGTTTGAGGCCAAGTTTCGCTCTTGTTGCCCAGGCTGGTGTGCAATGGTGTGATCTCGGTTCACTGCAACCTCCGTCTCCCGGGTTCAAGGATTCTCCTGCCTCAGCCTCCCAAGTAGCTGGGATTACAGGCATGCACCACCATGCCCGGATAATTTTTTGTATTTTTAGTAGAGACAGGGTTTCGACATGTGGGCCAGGCTGTTATTGAACTCCTGGCCTCAAGTGATCTGCCCACCTCAGCCTCCCAAAGTGCTGGGATTACAGGCATGAGCCACTCTGCCCGGCTTTATTTTTAATTGCCCTTTAGGTTAAAAATAATTTTTTTTAAAAGACAGGTCTTACTCTGCTGCCCAGGCTGGAGTGCTGTGGTGCAAACATGGCTCAGGGCAGCACTGGACTCCCAGGCTCAAGCTATTCCTCTGCCTCAGTCTCCCCACTAGCTGGGACTACAAGTGCATGCCACCATGCCCAGCTAATTTTTAATTTCTTAGGTGGAGACAGGGTCTCACTATGTGGACGAGGCTGGTTTTAAACTCCTGGCCTCAAGTGACCCTCCTGCCTCAACCTCCCAAAGTGCTGGGCTTACAGGTGTGAGCCACTGCATCTGGCCACCTTTTTAATAAGTTTTAAATGTTAGCAGCAGGCTCAATTAAAAAAATAAAACAAACTAGAAGCCAAATAATACAGATCTGCTGTAATTTGGCAGCCTCAGGCTGCACCCTAGAATTGCCCTGGAGGTGGGAAAGAAACGCCTGTGTGTCTCGGGGACACTGAGGGGTCCCCCTCTGATCTCAGCAAGTGGTTGCAGGAGGGCAGGGCAGAGTGTGAACAAGGAGGAAGTCAGTTGGTTGGAATTATAATAACATTGACCAAGTACTAACTACCAAGCCTTTTCTATTGCTTGTCTAAAACAATCCTATAAAGTAGGCCCACCTGAGGAAACTGAGGCTCTGAGGTGTTAACATGCCCGAAGTCACCCAATAACATGAGAGTAATGGGCTTTGCACCCAGCCCTGTGTGAGGCTCTCGGCTACTCTGAGGGGAGCAGAAGGGGTCTGCACGCTCACTTACCCGGCAAATGTACTGGCTCTGGGGTCCCGGGGAGAAGGTCTTAGAGCGGATGATGGTGCTCCCTCGAAGAAATGGCCCCGGGGACGGAGTGCCCACCCTCCGGTCCTTGGGTCGCACCACTGTGGGGGATGGGGCCGGGGTCTCCGTGTTGGTCTCTTTGTCCACCTGAGGAAGAAGTCACACCTTGAAGCCACTAGTGTTCACAGAGTCTCAGCCACCTATCAGAGACCACTCAGCTGCTCCTCCTCCCTCCTGTCACCTCACCTTTCCCCACAGACACACCAGGGTTTCCTTGGCATTAGCCCTGCTAGATGAGCTCAGCCTGGTGAAGTCAGGACAGTACCCAAGGCTGGGTGCACCGACCCCCACCCCTCTGTGGCACGTGTGGTTGGGGGCTGGTGGGAGCACATTCAGCCTCCAAACAAACTCACATGAGCAGTAGAGGTGTCTCAAAGTTTTGAGAGTGTGATGTCCAACGTCCTGGACGTCACACTTTCAAAACCTATAAACCAAGTCCATTTTGAAAAACCACACCCAAGGCTTCCACAGCCCTGGCAAAGTACTACAGTTGCTTTCATTGAATTCTGAAGGCAACCAGCTAGTCTTGTTTTTAAAACCAACCCATCAGGTTTTTTACTGCCCGTGCACAGTAGTCATCAGGAAAACATAAACAAACAAAAACACCTACATGCAGGACCTTTGTCAGCCTAAATAGTGCCTTTATATAATTTTAAGAAAGGGCACCCCCTCTGGCTGGAGAAATAGCAAAATGATGCCCCCTTGGTGTGGAGGAGTTAGAACTGGGGCCCAGATCCTACTGCACCCGCCGTGGCCAGGCACCTCTGTGCGGTACTCCAGCTGCAGCCTTGCTCAAACACGGCAGGTGCTCTAGCTCCAGGAGGCCTGGAGCCAGCTGTCTGTGGAGAGTGAATCCTGCTGTAACATGTGACCCTAGTGCAGCAGGGGAGCAGGCAGTAAAGGGAGTCTGGCCTTTTTTCCTATTGCACTATGGGCAGACCCATATGAAGAAATACATTTTCAGAGCCTATCTGCAAGGTTGGTATTATTGTGCCCATTTTAGAGATGAGAAAATGGAGGCTTGAGAGGGATGAAGTCATCTGCCTAAGACTACACAGCCAGGGAGTATCAGAACCAGAATTTGAACCCAAACCCATCTGACTGCAAGGCTTGAATTCTATCCAGAGAAGTCAGGGAAAATGCAGAAGGCAGAAGAAAAGAGATGGGTGAGTTGGCCTCTCCTGGTTTACCATCACCAGAATGACCCAAAGGTGACTCCATTTTGAGGGCTTGTGCCCTGATGCTGGAGGCCAAGACTTAGCTCTGAGTCTTTTCTGACTGCTTCAGCACAAGAATTGAAGGCTCTTTCTCCGCAACAGCCCTTCCATCCCCCCAGCCCTTCCTACCTTTAATGCTGGGTACCCATCCATGTCAGGTGAGGCTTTCTCAGTGAAAACATCCTCTTCTTCCTCCTCCTCTTCCACCTCCTCCTCCTCTTCCTCAGCTACTGCCTCATTCTCACTGGTCTCCTCGTACCTCCTGTGATGACAAAGCACTTTGGTTACCCACCCAGAAGCCACTCTGCCTCTGTTCACCTGCCTTTAAGTACATCCAAGGGAGGGCTTCCAATCCTTTTGATGATTGAGGATACATTAAAAAAAATTTTTTGGGGGCCAGACGCAGTGGCTCATGCCCGTAATCCCAGCACTTTGGGAGGCCGAGGCAGGCGGATCGCCTGAGGTCAGGAGTTCAAGACCAGCCTGGCCAACATGGTGAAACCCCATCTCTACTAAAAATACAAAAATTAGCCAGGCATGGTGGTGTGCATCTGTAGTCCCAGCTACTCAGGAGGCTGAGGCAGGAGAATCGCTTGAACCTGGGAGGTGGAGGTTACAGTGAACCGAGATCGCACCACTGCACTCCAGCCTGGGCAACAAGAGTGAAACTCTGTCTCAAAACAAAAAAAAAAATTTTTTAATGAGGCATAATTTGTTTCCAACAAAATGCATTTTCAGTGTACAGTTTGATGAGTTTTGGCGAATGTATTCACCTATGTAACCACCACTGTACTTGAGATGTAGAACATTCCATTCCTCACCAGAATTCCCTCCTACCTTTTCCCAGTTTAATCTCCCGCTAGGCAGCCACCGATTAGCTGTTGTTATAGATTAAGTTTGACTTTTCTAGAGTTTCATGTAAATAGAATCAGACAATATATGCTGTTTTGTCTCTGACTTCTCTGTGTCTGCATAACGTTTCTGAAGTTTATCCATGATGCTGTATGCATCAGCGGTTCATTCCTCCCTTTTTTTTTTTTCTTTTGAATCAGAGTCTCACTCTGTCACCCAGGCTGGAGTGCAGTGGGACCATCTTGGCTCACTGTAGCCTCCACCAGTGGGCTCAAGTGATCCTCCTGCCTCAGCCTCCTGAGTTGTTGGGACTACAGGTGTGTGCCACCACACCTGGCTAATTTTCCTGTTTTCTGTAGAGACAGAGTTTCGGTATGTTGCCCAGGTTGGTCTCAAACTTCTGGACTCAAGCGATCTACCCACCTTGGCCTCCCAAAGTGTTGGGATTATAGGCATGAGCCACCATGCCCAGACAGTTCACTCCTTTTTATCATTAATATTCCATTAGATGGAATATTGCAACATATTTAGATCTGTTCACCTGCCTTTAAATGCACCCAGGGTAGGGGTTCCAAACCTTGGAATGAGGTGGGTGGTTGAGGAAAAGGAGGAGGAAGAGGAGGAGGAGGAGGAGGAGGAGGAGGAGGAGGAAGGAGAGAAAGAGAGTTCAGCTGATGAACATTTGGATTACTTACATTTCCAAGCAAGTATAAATAAAGCTTCTTGTACATTCATGTATAAGTCTATGCATGAATATAGGTTTTCATTTCTGTTGGATATTGCTAGGGTTGCCAAAATAAAACACCACATACTAGGTGGCTTAAACAACAGAAATTGATTTCTGGCAGCTCTGGAGGCTGGAAATCCACACGCGAGGTGTCAGCAGGTTTGATTCACCTGAGGCCCCTCTCCCTGGCTAGCAGATAGCTGCCTTCTCACAGTGTGCTCACATGGTCTGTCCTCTGTGCATGCGCATCCCTGGTGTCTGTGTGTCCAAATATACTCATATGAGGTCCCATCCCAACTTTAATGGCCTCATGTTAACTTAACTACCTCTTTAAAAGCCCTACCTCCAAATACAGTCACATTCTGAGGTACTGGGGGTTAGGGCTTCAATGTATGAATTTTGGGGGGATACAAATCAGCCCCTAACAGATAACAGAATTACTGGGTCATACAGTAAGTGTAAATGTACCCTTTTAATACACCAACAGGCTGGGTGTGGTGGCTCACACCTGTAATCCCAGCACTTTGGGAGGCCAAGGCAGGAGTTCAAGACCATCCTGGCCAACGTGGTAAAACCTCGTCTCTACTAAAAATCCAAAACTCAGCCGGGCGTGGTGGTGGGCACCTGTAATCCCAGGTACTCAGGAGGCTGAGGCAAGAGAATTGCTTGAACCCAGGAGGTGGAGGTTGCAGTGAGCTGAGATAGCACCACGGCACTCCAGCCTGGGTGACAGAGTGAGATTCTGTCTAAACAACAACAACAACAACAAAAAACACGGACAAATGGCTGCTCCAAAGTGATTTTGCCATTTTATGTTTCCCCTGAGCAATGTTCTAAGAGTTCTAGTTCCTCACTACACTTGGTGTCATTCGTCTTTATAGTTAGTCACTCTACTGGGTGTGTACTTGCATCATGTTGGGTTTTAATGTGCATTTTCTTCTTTTTTCTTTGTTTTTAGAGACAGGGTCTTGCTCTGTCGCAAGGCTGAGGCTGGAGTGCCATGGTATGATCATAGCTCACCGTCGCCTCAAACTCATGGGCTCAGGTGGTTGATTCTCCCACCTCAGCCTCCCAAGTAGCTAGTACTACAGGCACGTGCCACCATACCTGGCTAATTTTGTAAATCTTTTGCAGAGATGGGGTTTTATTTTGTTTCCCAGGCTGATCTTGAACTCCTGGCCTCAAGAAATCTTCCTGCCTTAGTTTCCCAAAGTGTGAGCATTACAGGTGTAAGCCACTGAGCCTGGCCTAATTTGCATTTTCTTGTTGAGAAACTCTTCATGCATTTATGACCATCTTCTTTGGTGAAGTGTCTGTTAGAATCTCCAGCCCCTTAAAAATCGGGTTGTTGGCCAGGCACAGTGACTCACGCCTATAATCCCAACACTTTGGGAGGCTGAGATGGGTGGATCACCTGAGGTCAGGTGTTCGAGACCAGCCTGACCAATATGATAAAACCCTGCCTCTACTAAAAATATAAAAATTAGCCGGGCGTGGTGGCATGCACCTGTAATCCCAGCTACTCAGGAGGCTGAGACAAGAGAATCGCTTGAATCCGGGAGGTGGAGATTGCAGTGAGCTGAGATCGTAGCCTGGGCAACAAGAGCAAAACTCTGTCTTAAAATAAACAAATAAATAAAAAAAAAAAAAAATTGGGTTGTCTTATTATTGAGTTGTAAGAAATCTTAATATATTCGAGCTATGAATCCTTTGTCAGGTATGTGGACTGCATGATTTTCTCTAAGTCTGTGGCTTGCCTTTTCATTTTCTAAGTGGTGTCTTCCAAAGATCGTAAGTTTTTGATTATCATAAAGCCCAATTTACAGATTTTTTTCATTTACAGTTTGTGCTTTTTATGTCCTAAGAAATCTTTTCCTACCTCAAAGTTTTGAACAGTTTCTTTCTTACACTTTCAGTACTTCTATAATTTCAGTTTTTTTGTGTAGCTCAATAACCCATTTGAGATTATTATTATTATTTTTTTTGAGATGGAGTCTTGCTCTGTCACCCAGGCTGGAATGCGGTGGTGCGATCTCGGTTCTGCCTCCCTGGTTCACGTCATTCTCCTGCCTCAGCCTCCTGAGTAGCTGGGACTACAGGCATGTGCCATCACACCAAGCTGATTTTTGTATTTTTAGTAGAGATGGGGTTTCACACGATGACCAGGATGGTCTTGATCTCCTAACCTCGTGATCTGCCCACCTTGGCCTCCCAAAGTGCTTGGATTACAGGCTTGAGTCACCGTGCCCGGCCACAGATTAATTTTTATACATGATATAAGTATCCAAGTTTATTTTTTTCCATATGAATATCTAATTGTTCCAACACCATTTGCTGAAGAGACTTTTGGTGATAGTCCTTAAAACTCTCCATTTCCCTTGGACTCTAAGGTTGGAAGGATTTGGTGTGACAAATAGGCTGCATTTGTTAAGTAGTAATTTATCTCTATTCCCATCTTGACTTCTGAAAGACATACAGAACTGCCCGGCTTCTGATCAGTATGAGACAGTGTTATCATACTGAGCCAAAAGAATCCCAGCCAAAAGCAGAGAATCCAACATCCAGCTAGCTGGCTCGGCGAGCGTGTGGGGAAACACAAAATCTCCCTGAGGATTTTCCCAATGGGGAGAATGCATTTTGGATCTCTACTCACAACTCTGCAATTCAAACCTCTTCTGTACTTAGATGAGGACTGCTCTGTGGAGGGGCCTTGGCTCTCCTCCTTGGCCCCAGCAGCCTCTCTATTTACAAATAAAAGAGCTGTTGGTCAGGCGCCGTGGCTCATGCCTGTAATCCCAGCATTTTGGGAGGCTGAGGCGGGTGGATCACCTGAGGTCGGGAGTTCGAGATCAGCCTGACCAACATGGAGAAACCCCATCTCTACTAAAAATACAAACTTAGCTGGGCGTGGTGGCGCATGCCTGTAATCCCAGCCACTTGGGAGGCTGAGACAAAAACAAACAAATAAACAAACAAAAAACCCAACTTAATTTTAATTGTAAGGAGAAAAATAATTAAAATCAACAGTATCTTTTCATCCACTGGGGTGGTAAAGCGGAAAAAAAATCTGATAATATCAAGTGCTGGTGAAGGTACAAAAACAGGCATATCGCTGTGGGAAGTGTAAAGGAGAGCAGTCAATTTACATTCTGAAGCCAATTTAGCCTTATCTGTTAAAACAAAAAATGTACATATCCTTAATTAAGTTACAGCAGTTTGATTACATTGAGTGTCAGAGAGGCTGTAGATTAGGGTACTCAATCACTGCTAGTGGGAGCATTTATTAATAAAATCTTATTTGAGAACTACTCTTGAATGTCTATTAAAATATAAAAAACACACGCCCTGGGATCCAGCAATGCCACTTCTCAGCATCTGCCCTAGACAAATACAAGTTCCCAAGGAGGCAAATACAAAGATTTTTCCCTCTAGTATTGTTTGGTGTTTTATTCTCCTGTATTTTCTAACACTCTTAGTTTTACTTTGCTTGTGGATTAAAAAAAAAAAAAAAATCCAGTCTTCTGATTATATGATTTAAAGACATAAAAAAACAAATAAAATAAAAAGGAGGAGGACCAGTGACATGCTGGGTACTGGGTGCCGAGGAAGGACGGTAAATTGGAACAGACGGACAGCCTTTTGCAGACCAGAACCCAAGACTCCAGAGATGTGCAGGCATGGCAAGACCAGTTAACATCCCAGGACCGAGAGAAGCTTCCAGTCTTGGGGGAGGGGGCTGCAGATGGTTTACCCCACTACAGCAGCTCTGGGATCCCCAGCCCTCTTTGTAAGGGAAGTTTGAATGGCAGGGGGTGTGGAGACAGGGGGCCACAAAGGGAGAAGGAACAGAAGGCGGTTGCTAGGAGACGGCTTGAAAAGTCTCAGCACAAGCTTGGAATTTGGTGGAAACCACTGATCTTGTGCCAGGGTTTTGGGAGATAGGTCCTGGGCCTATTTCTGGCATCAGACCTTTGCCTGTGTGATCCGTAGTAGTGTGGCACAGCAGTGTGCCAGGGAGAAAGAGAGAGAGGCAGAGAAAGAGAGAGGAAAGGAAAGAGAGAGGGAGATGGCCAGGGGTCGGTGGGGACAGACAGAGAGAGAGATAGAGAGAGAGAGAGAGAGAGAGAAAGAAAGAGAGAGAAAAGGAGGGGGAGAGAGAAATTGAGACAATTTAGAGAGAATCCTAAACTAACAAAGGAACATACAAAAATTCCAGGAACCTTGCCATCCGCTTTATCACATGAAAAAAACAGTAAGGGAGAAGAGTAAAACAAGGATCAGTAAACTATAGCCCGTGGGCCAAATCCTGCCTGCTGCTTTGTTTTGGACAGTCTAAGCCATGAATGGTTTTTATATTTTAAAATGACTGAAAAAAAAAAAATCAAAAGGGGAATACTTGGTGAAAAGGTGCAAATTATATAAAATGCAAATTTCAGTGTCCATAAATGACATTTCCGTGGAACACAGATACTGTCATTGGTTTAAATACTGCCTACAGCTGCTTTCACACTGCAACAGCAGAGGTGAGGGGATGCAACAGAATTCCTACAGCCCACAAGGCAAACAATATTTACCATCTGGCCCTTTCCAGAAATCATCTGCTGACCTCTGGAGTAAAAGATATTAAGGAAGGGCGCCTTCTGAGACTAAATATATAATTTGGGGCTCTAAGAGAATAATAATATGAAAGAGTTATTGAATGCTTCCTCTAGGTCAGGGTCTGTGTTAAGTGCTTATCATGTATAATTGTACTGAATTTTGCAAAATACACCATGACATAGTAGTTGTTTTCTAAATCTCTATTTCACAGACGAGGAGACGGAAGTTTACAGCTGTGATATTCAGCCTAGGCTCCACATTAGAATCACCCAGGGAGCTTTTAAAACTTACTAATGCTCAGTAAGGTCTTACTGATCAGAAACAGAATCCCAGAAGGAAGTTGGCTGAGCTAGACTCCAGATCCATATCTGTCTGAATTTAAAGCACAGGCACTTAAGACCAACTTATTCTTCCTTCCAAATGGCAAGATTCATAGGCTGTGGCCATTTCCTACGTGGGATTTACCGTATTTCCAGCCAGTATTGAGGAATGTTCCTTCTCTCTTTCCTAACAATAATTTCGACCACGTATTGAGGGTCTACTGTGTGCTTTGCACTCGATCTTCATCAGTGCCTTTCCCTTGAGTCTCTTTCAGTAACCTTATATAGTCAGTATTATTTCCTCAGTTTTCAGATGAGGCTCAGACAAGGTTAGAGCGACTTGCCCGGCAGTGACACAAAGTGTCGGCTTCTGTGGTGCTGGTCACATTCTGCTTCTTGATTTGATGCTAGTTACAGAGTTTTGCTTTCCGAAAATTCACTGAGCTCTCTGCTTAGGTGAATTTTCTGTAAGAATTTTACACTACAATAAAAAGTTTCAAAAATACTTTGCCTAAGGTGACACAAAAACATGAAGAATCCAAGATTCAAACCCTAGTCTCTGTCATTGTTTCTTAAAGTGTATGATGAGATCTTTCTCATAATACAAGGAATTAAATAGCACCGAATCACAAAGTGAGGAAGTTGTTCCCTTTTCAATTCTTGTTCAGACATTTTGATTACAACAAGGAGAAAGTCTCTGGCAATAGCATGTCCTCAGCGTTGCTGAAACACTTGCTAACCTTTTTTTTTTTTTTTTTTAATAACGGGAGAGAAGGCTCAGGCTTAGCAAGCAATATCTCTAACTAGACTTTTAATAATATTGCTTTATTTTCATGACATTGTGTTTTCCACAGTTACCTTTTGAAGCAGACTTGGCTCTTGGTCTACCCAGTATCCACTTTTTCCCTTAGTAACAGAAATTTGATTTTTGTACCCAAATAACAGATCTCATTCTCCAATCTCCCTGCAGTTAGGCAGGCTAAGTGGCTAAGCTTGGCCAATGAGAAGCAAGCAGAAGTTGCTGTGTGGGACATTCAGGAATGCTTCTTAGTTAAAAGGTACACAGGCATGCTCTCTTTTATCTTTCCTATTTCCTGATGGTTACCTGGCCTGATGGCTGGTGATCCAGCAGCCATCTTGGGCTATAAAGCAGCCTGAGTGATGGAGGTCACATAGTAAAGACAGCAAAGCAGACAGAGGAAAGGAGCCTAGATTCCCAATAACACTGTGGGGTTGACAGAATTGGATAGCCTTGGATTGCTTCCTCCGTTGTTTTTTTTTTTTGAGACAGAGTCTCACTCTGTCACCTAGGCTGGAGTGTGGTGGCGCAATCTCGGTTCACTGCAACCTTGTCCTCCTGGGTTCAAGCAATTGTCCCTGCCTCAGCCTCCCGAGCAGCTGAGACTAAATACATAATTTGGGGCTCTAAGAGAATAATAATATGGAAGAGTTATTGAATGCTTCCTCTAGGTCAGGGTCTGTGTTAAGTGCTTATCATGCATAATTTTACTGAATTTTGCAAAATACCCCATTACAGGTGCCCACCACCATGCCTGGCTAATTTTTGTATTTTTTAGTAGAGATGGGGTTTCGCCATGTTGGCCAGACTGGTCTCGAACTCCTGACCTCAGGTGATCCATCCGCCTCAGGCTCCCAAAGTGCTGGGATTACAGGTGTGAGCCACTATGCTCGGCCTCTCCCATTATTTTTAAATTGTTTTTGAGATGAGGTTTCACTATGGGTTCAAGCAATCCTCCTGCCTCCTGCCTCCTGCCTCAGCCTCCTGAATAGCTGGGATTACATTCTTCTTCTTTTTTCTTCTTCTTCTTCTTTCTCTTTCCCCCTCTCCTCCCCTCCCCCCCTCCCCTCCTCTCCCCTCCCCTCGTCTCTCTCTCTCTCTCTTTTGAGACAGAATCTTGCTCTATCACCCAGGTTGGAGTGCAGTGGCACAATCTCAGCTCACTGCAACCTCCCCCTCCTGGGTTCAAGTGATTCTCCTGCCTCAGCCTCCTGAGTTGGGATTACAGGCGTGCACCACCACGCCCAGCTAATTTTTGTATTTTTAGTAGAGACGGGGTTTCAACATGTTGGTCAGGCTGGTCTTGAACTCCTGACCTCATGATCCGCCCACCTCGGCTTCCCAAAGTGTTGGATTTACAGGCATGAGCTACCACGCCTGGGCCTCTTATTCTTAAGTGAAGAAGAAGTAAACTTCTATCTTATTTCTGTCTAATATTTCTGCTCTCCATTCCTGAAAGTCAAATGCAATTCCCAAGGACTCTTTACTTTATGGCAAACTACACAAATTTTCCATTTAGAGTAACATAAAGTTTCTCCTTTTTTTTTTTTTTTTTTTAAGCAAAATAAAGGTCACTATATCAAGATAAAGAATAACATTAGGTGTGAACTAGCATAGGTGACTCATGGGAAACAAAATGGCAAATTCGAAAGGAATTCTGGGAACCATCGTACTAGGTTACATTGCCTTTTTGCGTGTAGAGAACCCATGAGGAGAGGGTTTCTCAGTCTTCCCAGTGGAACCCTTCTCTTAGTTGCACTGGCATTTGGGGATCTCATTGCTGGGCCTAGATCCAGGCAGGGCAGCTCCTGGGGCCCAAGGGTGTGCTCACTCACCAGCTGTCTTCCAGCGTCTGTGTGCTGCTCCTGCCCTCCTGCCTCTTCTCCAGCTCCACCGCTGTCTGTTCCAACAGAGCAGACACAGCGTCCTATAGAGACAAAGGCTGCTGGGTCATTGGGTACAATGTAGGTGCCACCCTACCTGCCAGGAATCAGAGCATCTCAGACCTGTGACCCTCCCAGTGAACTGATGGTCAAACCAAAGACCAGAGTGGTCAAGTGTCTTGCCCAAGGTCACTGATAAACTGGAAAAATTGTCCTTAATTTCTCCAACTAGCAGTTCTCCAGAGAATAGCTCCTGTATGTACGAACATACTCAGCATCGTGGTGGAAGACAGCCAAGTTTAGCAGTGAAGTGAGACAGAATTAAGGTCTCTGACTGTAAGGAGACCACAGCATCATCAGACCAACATGTGAACCATCAATAACATAATGCATAATGTACTGTCTCTTTTTGGAGTGAGAGACCTGAGTTTGAGACCTAGCTTTGCTGAGGAGATGTACATCTTAATGTAATTTGGTTATCTCTCTGAGACTTGGTAAACTGTACATAATAAACGGAATAGTGCCTGATGCAAAAGGAAGTACAGAAAATGATGATGATGATGATGATGAAAAAGAAGGTGGGGGTGGGGAGGGAAAGGAGAGGAGGAGGAGAAAGAGAAAAAGAAAATAGACTTAATTGATCTATTTGCTACCCTTATCTTTACCTGTATGTCCCAACCTATCCTCTGCATAGAAATTCTAGGCAGTGGCTGTCCAAACTAACCAAGTACTGACAGAAGGAACAACCTCTACAGAGAGGAAGGGATCACTACAGAGAATTACAAGAAAACCTGAATCCAAAACACTCTCTCTAACTTTTTGATGTGGTCAGGATCCCATAGGAGTCCAATACCCTATAGGTAAGACTAACTTCACTGCTCAACTGAGTCCTGACCAGTCTGCCTGGCCAGTAGGTGTGGGCTTTCCAAATGGGGGAGACAGTTTAAGGATATTTTAATACGTTAAAGCGTACTGCACTAACTAAAATGAAAAAACATATTTTTTCACTGAAAATAGGCAAATGTTAGATTTTTTTTTTTTCTTTTTTTCTTTTCTTTTCCTTTTTTTTTTCTGAGATGGAGTCTTGCTCTCTTGCCCGGGCTGGAGTGCAATGGTGTAATCTTGACTCACTGCAACCTCTGCCTCCCGGGTTCAAGTAATTCTCCTGCCTCAGCCTCCCTAGTAGCTAGGATTACAGACGACTGCCATCATGCTTGGTTAATTTTTGGAATTTTAGTAGAGACAGGGTTTCGCCATGTTGGCCAGACTAGTTTTGAACTCAGAGAGATCTACTCAAGAGATCCTCCTGCCTCAGCCTCCTAAAGTGCTGGGATTACAGGCATGAGCCACCATGCCCGGCCAAGATTTTCAAGTAACAGAGTCATAATGGAACAGTTACCAAGTGCTCTTTACATATATTTCTTCAAAGCATCATAAAAACTTTTTTCTCTTTTTAATAATTAATTATTATTATTATTATTTTTGTAGAGATAGGCCTCACCATGTTGCCCAGGCTTGTCTTGAATTCCTGGCCTCAAGAGATCCTCCTGCCTCGGCCTCCCAAAGTGCTGGGATTATAGGCATGAGGCACCGTGCCCATCCTCATAACAACCTTTTAAGGCTCACATTAGACATTAAAAATTGGATGCTCAGAGAGGCCATATGACTGACCTAGCCCTCTGATTCTCTTCCCATGACTTCCAGCTGCCTCTTATACAAAGCCTCCACTGTGGACCTTGAACAAAGTAGGGGTCCAAGAAAGGTTCATCTTTTACCTTCCACAGTTTTCTATCTCCTTCTCCATTTCATTTGTAAAAAATCATGAATTAAGTTTTCGTTAGCCAAGTGGTATTAGGTAGAACAAAGGACAGGAGGAAGCACAGATGTGGAAGAAAGCAGTTGTGGAAGGGGAGCCGCCTGCCCCTTAGTGGAGATCTCTCCTTCCCTGTCTTCTTCTCCTACTTCCTCCACCCCATTTTTCTCCTCTTGTGATGCCTGACCACCTCCAGTTCTGGGAGAGGCTTTCCCTTCCAACATCCAGGTGCTGCCTTGTGGGAGGGTGGCACACCTGGTCCCAGCTCACCGTGCTTGCAGGCCCTGGGGCAGGGGCCGTGACTCCCACTGGCTTGAGCTCCCTGCTCTGTTTCTTCAAGTATTTGTAGCTGAGGAGGTTGTACCAGCGAGTCGACCTCTCCCCAGACCTGCAGACCTCCGCCAGGCTGATCTGGGCGCCTCCCTGTTGGGGATGGAAACAAGGAGAACATAAGTGGGGCAGAGGGGGGAACCAAGTGTCAGGGAATCTGGTTCACGGAGACAGTATGGAGAAAACACCACTCCAGATAAGACGGAGGCATCCTGGCAGGAAGATAGGCCAAGTTGTTAACATTTCCAATAACTCATTTTTCGTTCATTCATTTGTTGATCGGTTTAATCATTTGCCAAATCTTTATTGAGGACTTATCCTATGATTTTTTTTTAAATAAACAAAACTATGCTAAAAAAACCCTTTAGTTTACCATCTTTGCTGCTTTTAAGTGCAATTTCAGTGGTATTAAACATTACGCACATTGTTGTAAAAGAGATCTACTGAACATTCTCATCTTGCAAATCTGAAAGCTTTGCCTCCCGGGTTCACGCCATTCTCCTGCCTCAGCCTCCCAAGTAGCTGGAACTACAGGCACCCGCCACCACTAATTTTTTGTATTTTTAGTACAGATGGGGTTTCACCATGTTAGCCAGGATGGTCTCGATCTCCTGACCCCGTGATCTGCCCGCCTCGGCCTCCCAGAGTGCTGGGATTACAGGCGTGAGCCACCACACCTGGCAACTCTACACTTATTAAGCAACAACTTCCTTTTTCCCCTCCCTGCAGCCCCTAGTAACCACCACTGTATTTTCTGTTTCTATGAATTTGATGACTTTAGATACCTCATATAAGTGGAATCATACAGTATTTGTCTTTTTATGACTGGCTTACTGAACTTAACAATGCCTTCAAGGTCCATCTGTGTTGTAGCGTATATCAGAATTTTATTCCTTTTTTGTTGTTGTTTTTTTGGAGGTAAGGTCGCACTCTGTTGCCAGGCTGGAGTGCGGTGGTGTGATCATAGCTCACTGTAATCTCGAACTCCTGGGCTAAGAGATCCCCCTTTCTTTTTAATGCTGAATAATAGTCCATTGTATGGGCATGCTACATTATGCTTATCCAGTCATCTGTTGATGGACATTTGGGTTACTTCTACCTCTTCACTATTGCGAGCAGTGCTGCCATGAACATGAGTGTACTAGTAATTCTTTAAGAACCTGCTTTCAGGGCGGGCATGGTGGCTCATGCCTGTAATTGGAGCACTTTGGGAGGCTGAGGCGGGTGGATCACCTGAGGTCAGGAGTTCGAGACCAGCGTGACCAACATGGAGAAACCCCATTTCTACTAAAAATGCAAAAATAGCCAGCCGTGGTGGCATATTCCTGTAATCCCAGCTACTCGGGAGGGTGGGGCAGGAGAACTGCTTGAACCCAGGAGATGGAGGTTGCAGGTGAGCTGAGATCGTGCCATTGTACTCCAGCCTGGGCAACAAGAACAAAACTCTGTCTCAAAAACAAAACAAAACAAAACAAAACAACAACAACAACCTGCTTTCAATTATCTTGAATATATGCCCAGAAGTACAATTGCTAGGTCATATGGTAGTTACATTTTAAATTTTTTAGTGGAACTACTATACTGTTCACATCAACACTTGCTAAGGAAGTGCTTATAATCCCACCAACAATGCACACGAGTTCCAATTTCTCTACGTCTTCACCAACACTAGTTATTTTGTGTGGTTTTTTGATAGCCATCATCCAAATATGTGTGAGGTGGTATCTCATTGTGGTTTTGATTTGCATTTCTCTGATAATTAGTAATGTTGAACATCTTTTCACATGGATGTTGGCCATTTGTATATTAATTTTGGAGAAATGTCTCTTCAAGTCCTTTCTCCTTTTCACATTGGGTTATTTGATTTTTCTGTTGTTGAATTCCCATTCTGTGTTAGTTATATTAAGCACTAGGTTCTACGTTATGTACTGAGCATAATGATGGTCCCCACATGGTTCCACCTTCTGGGAGCCAGCACTCTCCCAAGGAACTCAGGAACTGAACAAGTAATTAATTCCAAGTGAGGTAGAAAACTGCGTTGTCATTTCTCCTCCACTAAATTTGCAAAAGTTTAAAAAATTGACAACAAATGCCGTTGGTGAGGTTATGGCGAAACAGGCTCTCTCTCACCTTGCTCGTGGGAATGTAAAATGGCAGAAACCCGATGGAAGGAATTTAGTCATATCTAGTAAAAACATAAACGCATTTTACTCTTCGACCGAGTAATTCTCCGTGTAGCTGTCTATCCCACAGATACACCTGCAGAAATCTGTACAAGTACAAAATGACCCACAAAAAGAGTCTTCATTTTGACCCTCTTTGTAATAGCGAAAGTTTTTTTTTTTTTTTTCTTGAGACAGAGTTTTGCTCTTTTTGCCCAGGCTGCTGGAGTGCAATGGCATGGTCTTGGCTCACCGCAACCTCTGCCTCCCAGGTTCAAGCAATTCTCCTGCCTCAGCCTCCAGAGTAGCTGGGATTACAGGCATGTGCCACCATGCCCGGCTATTTTTTTTTTTTTTTTCATATTTTTAGTAGAGACGGCGTTTCTCCACGTTGGTCAGGCTGGTCTTGAACTCCCGACCTCAGGTGATCCGCCCACCTCGGCCTCCCAAAGTGCTGGGATTACAGGCGTTAGGCACTGCGCCCAGCCAACGGCAAAAGATTTTAAACTACCCAAAGGTCCAGCAACAGGGAACAGACTGAAAGAACTATAATCTATCTATGCAATGGAATATTATGTAGCTGTGTAAAAAAGAGGAAAATCTCTTTATACTGATGCAGAGAGATGGCCAGGCTATAAAGTTACGAGAAAAAATAGCACGGTGCAGAAAAGAGTACATAATATGCTACCTTTCGTGTAAGAGAGAGGGGGATAAGTATATGTGTCTATAGTCTACGTATATATTGCACCATGTTTGAGGTGCAAGGCGGAGTGAACATGATCATACGTGCACAAGAAATAATGGAAAGATGAAAAAGAAATTAATCAAAGTGGTCACCTATATAGGATAGGCAGTGAGGCTGGGGTGAGGAGAGAGCATGATTTCTCTTCAGTAAACCTTTCCATACAATTTTTCTTTGAGTTATGTAAATATATCCCTTAAACTGAAAACAAATTATAACAAACTAACCTAACTGACTATAAGCTCACAGAAAAGGGAATTATTTCAAGTGACTTAATATTTTTACTGTTTTGTTTTTCCCCCCTACATCCTCCCTAGAAATTACTACAAACTAATTAATCATTCCTCAGAGGCTTTATTGTTTTGACATGTCCAAAAATGAGCCCTGGTCAGGTTTGGGAAGGTGGTCAGCCTACCTTCCCCTAACACACTAGTGTCGGTGTGTGGAAGGGGCTACCCAGACTCTGTGCTGATGGGTGGTAGAAATACCAAATGCCAGTTTGCAAAATGGACTTGAGCCAAGTGTATTAATCCGTTCTCATGCTAATAAAGGCATACCCGAGACTGAGTAATTTATAAAAGAAAGAGGTTTAGTTGACTCACAGTTCAGCATGGCTGGGGAGGCCTCAGGAAACTTATAATCATGGCAGAAGAGGAAGCAAACACTTCCTTCTTCACATGGTGGCAGCAAAGAGAAGTGGCGAACAAAAGTGGGAAAAGCCCCTTATATAACCATCGGATCTCATGAGAACTCACTCACTATCATGAGACTAGCAGCATGGGGGTAACCGCCCCCATGAGTCAATTACCTCCCACCAGTTCCCTCCCACAACACATGGGGATTATGGGGGCTACAATTCATCAGGATGCATCGGAACGTGGCAGAGCTGTGCTAGGTCTGGGACAGTGAAAGGTGGTTTCTGAGAGCACAGTGGTGAGTGGGGAGAGGAAGAAAGCCCGATGCTGACACTTCGCTTGTTTAGCACCAGCTTCCTCATCTGGAAAACAGAGAAAACAACTCCTACCTACCCGCCTATTGGGAGGATCAGAGTGAATTAAATGCTTGGCACACTTCAGGCACCCAGAATAAATGTACATATATATAAATATTTGTCTATTGCTCATTTATTCATTCAATAAAAACTCCCTAAGCCCTTCGCAGACTCTGGAACCACAGAAGCATGTAAGATATGATTCTTCCCCAAAACGGCTCATGGTTTCCTACGGAGATAGACAGCTATGTTGGATATTACAGTTCAGAACATGCCAGGCCATGTGTGAGGTATGAGGGGAAAGGACCAGGACCACAGCTTTGAGGTGTAACACTTCCAGCAGATTATTATTAATTCTAACAAGATATACTGTTTATCTGGGGCCGGCTCACAGCTGTGAGTATTGTCTACCTCAGTAAACTGGATGCACCTTTGAGGGCATTTACGTATTCATTCATTCATTTATTCAACACACAAAAACGTGCTGAGAAGTCTCACGTGCCAGGCACTGTTCTGGGTGCTGGAGACAGAGCAGAATTGAAGGCAGATAAATATTCCCGCCCCATGACTTTATATTTGCGTCTAGGGGAATCAGATAACAACTCCATAGGTAAACTCCTTACTGTGTTTCATCGAATCTAAGATGCCATCTTTAAAAGTGTACCATTATTTTATGCACCAAGAAAGAGAAATAGTTGCCAATTAAACTATAACTTGTCATCTAGTACACAGTGCATCTTGATTTCAGAAATAAAATGTAAAGATAACACATACCCTAGAAATCTATGAGGTACAGTGAAATGTCAGGTGATAAAAGGTGGTGTAGAGAAAAATACTACAGGGAAGGGGGCTAGAAGGGGATAAGAGAGCAGAGAGGGTAATGGGATTTACATAGGGTGGAAGACCTCACTGAGAAGGTGACATTTGAACAAAGTCCGGAAGGAGGTGAGGGAACACCTGGGAGGACAGGATGCCAGGCAGAGGACACAGCAAGTGCAAAGGCCTGGAGGGGAGCACATGTTGGTGTATTCAAGGAACACGAGGCTGGAGGAAGAGTTTTGCAGATATAATCCCAGAGATAAGAAGTGGCCAAATCCCAAGGGGCCTTGGAGGCCAGGCAAAGGACACAGGTGTTGACTCTAGGTGGAGACATAAGCCATCATAAGGTTTTAGCAAAAGAATGGCATGCACTGATTTACATTTAAATAGGATTAGTCTGGCTACTTTGTTGAAAAAAGAGGAAGGGGAAATGGACAGAAGCTGGGAGACCAAGTAGGAGATGGCTGCCATCATCCAAGGAAGGAAAGACAGTGGCTTGGGTCTGGGGAAGTGGTGAGAAGTGGGATGTAGGGTTCTTTTGAAGGTGGAGCTAACAGGATGGGGTAAGGGAAAGAGAGGGGTTACGGATGACTGCAGGGTGTCTGACCTGAGCAATGGAAGAATGAGATTGCCATTGGCTGAGACAGTGGACACACAGGATGAAAGGTCAGGGGCATTCTTGTGGCCATGTTAGTTTGAGGTCCTATTTTATGTTTAAGTGAAAATGCAGAACAGGCAGTGGAAATAAGAGATTCGAGGGGTGTGGGGAGACCCAGGCTGGAGCCCTGCACTTGGGATGGGTTTGCAACTGGGAGATAAAATGAGATCACCAAGGAAACGAGTAGAAAAGGGGAGGATCAAGGACCCAGCCCTGGGCCCTCTGAGATAGGGAGGTCAGGGAAATGAGGAAGAACCAGCAAAGGAGACCAAGATGCTAGAGGTGAGGGGAGAACACTGGAAGAGCAAGGTAACCAGGAGGCCAAGCAAGGGCAAAGGATGTTGAGGGAGGTGGAGTCAGCAACTGCGGCAAGTGTAGCTGGCAGGTCCAGAAGGAAGATGGAGAACTGGCCTCTGGTCTGGTAACAAGGAGCTCACTGATGAACATGATGAGGACACCCTTGGTACAAAGATGAGGGCCAGGCTAGGCACGGTGGCTCGCGCCTGTAATCCTACCACTTTAGGAGGACAAGGTGGGCGGATCACTTGAGGTCAGAAGTTTGAGACTAGCATGGCCAACATGGTGAAACCTCACTCTACTAAAAATACAAAAAATTAGCCAGGTGTAGTAATGCGTGCCTGTAGTCCCAGCTACTTGGGAGGCTGAGGCAGGAGAATGGCTTGGACCCAAGAAGTGGAGGTTGCAACGAGCCGAGATCATGCCATTGCCCTCCAGTCTGGGTGACAGAGTGAGACTCTCTCTCAAAAATTAAAAAATAAAAGTAAAAAAATATAAAAAAAAAGAAAGATGAGGGCCAAAGTCCACGTAGATTGGGTTACAGAGAGGAAGGGAACACCTCTTTCAAGTTTTTCTATAAAGAAAGTGAAAGAAACAATGTAGTAGTTGGAAGTGGAAATGGGGCGAAAAAGTTTTAGGTTGGGTGTGGTGGCTCACACCTGTAACCCCAGTCCTTTGGGAGGCTGAGGCGGGAGGACTCCCTGAGCCCAGGAGTTCAACCAGCCTGGGCAACATAGTGAGACTCCATCTCTACAAAAAATACAAAAATTAGCCAGGCATGGTGGCATGTGCCTGTAGTCCCAGCTACTGGGGAGGCTGAAATGGGAGTATCACTTGAGCCCAGAAGGTCAAGGCTGCTGTGAGCCGAGTTCATAGCACTGCACTCCAGCCTGGGCAACAAAGCAAGATCCTCAGTCAAAAAAACGTTTGTTTTGTTTTGAGCATGGGAGAAATAATAGCATGATGGTATACTGATAGGCTGGATCCAGTGGAAGAGGGAAAATTGAAGACAGAAGAAAGAGCGGAATGGCTGCTGGAGTAATGTCCTTGTGAGAAAATGGGGGCGCTGGCCTCAGACAGGAGTGCAGAAGGCCTATCCTCAGAAGCCAGGGAAATGGCAGAATTTACAAGAACAGCTAGATATGGTATGGGGGCCCTCTTCTGAGTCTGTTCTGTCTTCTCTCCCTGAGAGAAGTATGAATTAGTCATTGTGATGAGTGGGTGAGTAAATCATCCAGGGAGATACAGTATGATTTCTGGGCAGCATTCAGGGCTCATGGGAAGTGAGTGATTACCATTTCCAAATGACACCATACAGCGTGGTTGTGCGCATTTTTTTTTCCAGTTGCTCAGTTGGAGAGGAGGGGGTGGAGAGCTCGCTTTGACAGGGCTGGGGTTTTGCCAAGTTAGTATGCCAAAGTGAGAGGGAGCAAGGGAACGGTTGTAATGGTGAACCATAGGACGTAAGTGGGGCCTGAGAAGCAGGCTAGCTCGAGAGAGCCTGGGCTGGGTGGCACTGAACGCAGCAGTAGAGCAGTGGGCAACTAGGCCCCCTGCGATGCCATGCTAGGGCATTTGGTGGAACTGTGGCCTGCGATATTGGGAAGGTGGGCTGTGTAGTCCTCCAAACCTGTAATCTGGGTCTGGGGACATGAGAGACACTCATAGTAACCTCCTGAGAAGTGGCATGGTGTGATGGCTATACATAAGGAAGCTGGAGTCTCTGTTCAAATCCAGGCTTCGCCATCTTCTCCTTGGATGACCTGGCAGGTTACTTAGCCTTTCTGGGCCTTGATCCCTTATCTTCCTGGGGCGATCGCGAAGATTAAATGAGATACTGCACACGAAGTTCTTAGCCCACTGGTAGACACATAGACTCAGCTCAGTACAGATGCTGTTGCTGCCTGGCTGAAAACGGACTGGGGATTCCACACACCCTGCTGCCCGGAGTCTCTGTGTGGGAGCGGACAGGCCCTTTTTCCTCCCATCTCACTTCCTCTCCTCCTCCAGCCACCAAAATACGACAGCCTGACACTCCATGTCCCCACCACATACGGGAAAGGAGGTTTCCCATTGGCCGCAGGCAGAGACAAGCCACAGTGAGATGAGCGCTTTGGCTGCTGCTATGGCAACCAGCAATGACCAGACTTCAATTAGGAAGGAGGAATAAAAGGCATCCAATTAGGAGAAGAAAATAGGATTTAGCCTCTTCTCATTTAGGAATGCCCAGAGCCAAGGGAATGCTTCGCTGGAGGAGACCAGGCTTGCCAACCCCTTCAAGTCACCACCCCCACCTCTGAGCTCCAGGGAGCCCTGTGCTGGCAAAAAGACAACACAGAGGCACTGACGTGTGTGGACTTCGGAGGTAGACCCGCTGGGGTTCAAATATGGCTTCTGCCACTTTCCTAACTGTGTGATCTAGGAAAAGTCTTTCGCCTCTTTGTGCCTCAGTTTCTCCACTGGAATACGCTACCTATTTTGCAAGGTTGGAGCGAGGATCAAGAGAGATAATGGGCTGGGCACGGTGGCTCACACCTGTAATCCCAGCACTTTAGGAGGTGGAGGCAGGCAGATCACTTGAGGTCAGGAGTTTAAGATCAGCCTGGGCAACATGGCGAAACCCCGCCTCTACTAAAAATACAAAAATTAGCCAGGTATGGTGGTGTGCGCCTGTGGTCCCAGCTACTCGGGAGTCTAAGGCAGGAGAACTGCTTGAACCTGGGAGGCGAAGGTTTCAGTGAGCTGTGATCACGCCACTGCACTCCAGAGACTGAAAGCGAGACTCAGTCTAAAACTAAAAAAAAAAACCCAGAGATAATGCATGTAAAGAGCTTAGCTCAGTGCCTGCCATATAAACTGCATCCTACTGGCATTAATTATTGCATTATTGTCAGTAACAACATCATTGGCCTCACCTGGGAGCTTGTTAGAAATGCAGACTCTCAGGTTCTGCTCCAGACTTGCTGAATCAGAATCTGCATTTTAGCCAGAGCTCCAGGTAACTTGTGTGCATGGCACAGTTTGAAGCGCTGCTTTAGCGCCTTGTTTAGTGTTCAGAGAACCACCTCCAGGAAGGCAGTATGAGCCAGATTTTACAGATAAGGGAAATGAGACTGAGAATTGAAGATTGTGAGGAGACACAGCTGGAAGGGCAAGCCTGGTGACAGCCCCAGGCCACAATCCAAGGATGTGGCCCCACAATGCCATGATAGAGAAGGGTTTTACAGAGCATGCAGATCAAGGCAAGGATGGAGAGCAAAGAGATTCCCTTCTCTGGGCAAACGCCTGTGAGTTACAGGAGAAAGGGGTGAGCCCTCCAAGAAGGCAGCGAGAAGCTCCACATTCCAGCTTCCAGACATGGAGACAGGAGAGGCTTGGAGAGGTGTACACATCTTGTTTCTCCCCTTTGCATGCATCCCACATTTTCCTCCATCACTTCAACCCATCCATTTCCAACACGGCCCTCCTCACAGTTTGTTTACATCTTAGCCATCAATGCTGGCGCCTTGTCTGTTTGGTTCCCCATTGAATCCCCAGCCGCAGACACAGGGGTGGGGACACAACAAGCTCCCAGTACAGATCTGAGCACGAGTGGAGCAACCTTCTAGGTATAATGCCCACGCTTGGGCTCCTTCGTGCTCACAGTTATCATTAAAATACTCTAACACTAAATGGCATCAGGGTTAACAAAGCCCTTTACTTCTTTTAATTCACTTGTACATCGTAAGCCCGAGTTAGCTATTATATAAATCCCCTTTCTACAGATGGGAAAGCTGAGTATCTGTCTGCACTTGGGTCTGCCTGTCTCTTAGGACACAATGTACCTGGGCTACTTCATTCCCAGTCCTGACTCCTGCCAATGCAGTGAGAGATGGAAGCCAGGGGAGGTCAGTTTCAGGGAGGAGACTAGCAATGGCCCCATTCAATGAGAACCCACTGTGGGTCAGACACTTGAATGGGTGCTTTACGGGTGCTATCTCAATCCTTATAAAGATCCTTCTAGTGGGCATGATGGAGGCATTATCATTTGCATTTTATGGATAAGAAAAATGAGGATCAGAGATGTTAAGTACTTTGCCCAAGGTCATCCAGCTATACAGCAAGTGGTGGGATGTGAAGGCCTATGTGTTTGTTTTCATTATTCTGTGTGTTTTTTTTTTTTTTTTTGGACACAGGGTTCTGCTGTTGCCCAGGCCAGAATACTGTGGCATGTCAGCTCACTGCAGCTCAAGGGATCCTCCCATCTCAGCCTCCAGAGTAGCTAGGACTACAAGCATGCACCCAAGCCTGGCTAATTTTTTTTGTAGAGATGGGGTCTTGCTGTGTTGCCAGGCTGCTCTCGAACTCCTGCACTTGAGCGATCCTCTGGCCTTGACCTCCCAAAAGGTTGGGATTATAGACAAAAGCCACCACACAGCCATAGTCTGTGCTTATCTAATCTCTCATGCTGTATAGTAAAGCTGCGGCATGCGGCGTTTTCCAGGTTCTGGCAGTTTTAAAAGGCACTTTCAGGTCCATTATTCTTCCTCTCGCGAAAGAGTTCCTTCCCTCCTACCCTAAGTCTGAGAACAACATTCACCTGTGGAAGCCTTGCTGCCTAGACTCCAAGATGAGCCTGATTGATAGCACAACCTGCGTCTCCTTTAAGCCTTCTTCCTGAAGCTCAGGGTGGACCAATCTCCATAAACACAGAAGGCCAGGCAGCCAGACAGACACAGCCCTTACCAGGCACTCTTCCAGATGGCTCCTGTCGGTGGTACAGACATCGACTCTTAAGGTCTTCTGGTGAAGGGCTGGATAGGACATGGATACCCAGAATACCTCATTGAACACTAGAGTGTCTGAGGCGTCCAGGGGCCGGGTCCGGAACAGGCAGGTGGTGCTTTCAGAGCAAGGAAGGACAGCCACGCGGATATTCCTAGAGGGAGACAGAACCGCAGGAAACCTTGGGTCAGCCCATGTCTGGGGCTTAAGTGTTGAACTAAACAGCTGCTGAAATCCCTAAGCAAACAACAGTGGATGAGAGTTTGTAGAAGTGAGGAATCTGGGGAATCAGGCCCCATACACTGGAAGAAACTTTGACAAATCGAACAAAATTCCAGATGCATTTGTCCTTTGGTCCAGACCCTTCACTTCTAGGCATCATCCCACAGATACCCCTGCCTGAGTACCAGTGAGTTATGGAGAAGGCTATTCAGCCTGGCACCATCTGGGTGGGCAAAAGACTGAAAATGACCCAGCATCCCATCTTGTCTTCCTTCTGTTTTGTCCGCCTTCCTGCCCTTCCTTCTTCCCATATTTGCCACCCTCACAGGCTGGCTGGGTGTAGACCACAGACACATAAGCTTCTGTTGCCACCCTCTGGGCCTTATGATCTGAGAAAACTTGTAGGCAGATGAGTGCAATAAAGGATAAACCCATCTACCATGGGAGGAGCCCGCATGCGGACAGAGCAGGTGTTTGCATCCTATCAGCATCAAGGTAACACGCAGTCACACCCCTCCAAGAGAAGCACACTGACTGGTGCTGACTCTTGGAAAGAGAAGACCCAGCTCTCTCTGCAAGAAACACTTGAGCTTAGGAGAAGATAAAACAGACTGTGACCATTTCTCTCCATGAGGCTCAAAGTCCAGGAGGGTAGAGCCCAGGAAGGATCTGCTCACCACCCCATTCCTAGAGCTGGCATTCAGCAGGTGCTCAGCATGCCATGGGGCAGGAATTCACACAGTCATCTAGAGTGCTTGTCTTTACAGTTGGTGTGCTTGCCATTGTGCCTGTATTCACATGCACAGTACTGACATTTAGCATCACAGCCATATGCATTACAAACCCACAGTGTCTTGACATGGCCCATAACTGGATCAGGACAGGGCAGAAAAGTGACCCCCAGGGGTGACTCCGGAGGGTGAGAGTATGATACACACCCATCCAGCTACATACTCACACTTTCTGGTCTTGTTGCTGCAACAGAGCAGAAAGGTTACTCAGCTGGATGATTAATATTGCAAATTGCTTATTCTTCTCATCATACCTGAAATGAAAAGGGGCATATGAAGTACCTATTAATAACACGCTCATCTCTCTCATTCCTTCTCTCTGTTAAAAGTCACAGGACGTGGCTGTTGGCTGTCCTGGGGACTATGGTGAGCTCAAGAGTATAGGCCCAGTGCTTTGCTGCCATGCAGGGATGTAGAGCGAGAGCTGTCAATTGTTTGAAAAAAAAATTTTTTTTTTTTGAAACAGGGTCTCACTCTGTCACCCACGTTGAGGGCAGTGGCATGATCAGGGCTCATGGTAGCCTCGACCTCCCAGGCTCAGGTGATCCTCCCACCTCAGCCTCCTGAGTAGCTAGGACTACAGGTGTGCACCACCACATCCAGCTAATTTTTTGTATTTTTAGTAGAGACGGGGTTTCATCATGTTGCCTGAGCTGGTCTTGAACTCCTGGAATCAAGTGATCCATCTGCCTTGGCCTCCCAAAGCGTTGGGATTACAGGTGTGATCCACCACGCCCAGTCAGTTGTCTGAATTTTTAAAAAGAACCCATAAATGTGGGTGAAATTTCATGATATGGGAATGTTGTCAACTACTTCCTATTAAAAAATACTGAAGGCCAGGTGTGGTGGCTCATGCCTGTAATCTCAGCACTTTGGGAGGCCAAGGTAGGCAGATCGTTTGAGGTCAGGAGTTTGAGACCAGCCTGGCCAACATGGTGAAACCCCATCTCTATTAAAAATATAAAAGTTAGCCGGGCGTGGTGGCACACGCCTGTAATCCCAGCTACTTGGGAGGCTGAGGCAGGAGAATCGCTTGAACCCAGGAGGCAGAAGTTGCAGCAAGCTAAATCGCACCACTGCACTCCAGCCTGGGTGACAGGTGAGACCCTGTCTCCAAAAACAAAACAAAACAAAACAAAAAATTGAGATCATCCCCCAACAAGAGAAAACAAAAAGAACAACCACGTGTGTATTGACCCAATCTGGGCTGCAGCCCCCAGTGATCAACTTCCATCCAGATCAATGAAACCTAGATGGGATTGAAAGACAAAAGCCACAGCAACAATGAACAAACACACTGAGAGGCAGGAGGTCTCAGTCCCAGTCCTGGCTCTGCCACCAGCCAGCTCCGTGAGTTGGGCCAAGTCATAAGGTCTTTTAAAACCTCATTTCTCCTATCTGTAAAGCGGACGGCTGGGAGGTGAGGAACGAATCAGCGTCCCTTCAGTTAAGAAGCTGCAATGGCCAGCAGGTCCTGCTGGTGCTGCCCTCCACCCTGGGCGGCTGTGAAGGTAAATGCAGGGGAATGCTGCGGATGAAGAAGGGACCCCACACAGACGGTTCCTTCTATCCTCATTGTCCTTGTCACTTACTTCAGGGCAATCTGAACTCGGGCCGCACCCAATGCTTCCGATTCGTCACTGTCAAACGCAGCAGCTTCTGAAGCACCCAGTCTGAAAGGCAACAGGGGAGGGGGAGTTAGGCTTCCTTGCAGTGAACAAACTGCTTTGGGAGGCTGGGGTTACATCCCCAGGAAGGAAAGTTGGGGTTTGCTCAGCTTCCCTCCAGGTCCTTTTTAAAATTTTAATTAAAAAAACTTTTTAGAGATCGGGTCTCACTATTTTGCCCAGGCTGGTCTCGAACTCCTGGCGTCAAGTGATCCTCCCATTGAAGCCTCCCAAGTAGCTGGGATTACAGACTCACACCACTATGCCCAGCTTGGACTCCTCTCTTAAGGGGCCTGGCCTTCCTCTAGCGCTTGCTCCTTAGCCATACACCTTTTTCGTAGCTACCACAGAACTAGCACTCCCCTAAACCCGAAGCATCTCTAACCCCAGGAGAAGTTATGCTATCTGTGCCTTGGGCTGCCAAGAGGAAGGTGGGGTCACGCCCTCTTGGGGCTCCTCCCACACACTGTGGGGGCCAAAACCTAAGCCACCCCACAGGCCTAGGCTCTGGATATTCAGAGTTCATGGGTTACATGGCCATGGAGAGAGCCAGCCCCCAGACACCCACCTCTGCACAGAAGCCTCGTACACACCACTGTCCCCAGCCACTGACTCGTCCGATACTGCGGCTGAGACACAGGCCACTTTCAGGCCACACCCCTGGGCCGTATTCACAGCTAGAGAAGGAAAATGGAAAGTCAGGTTCAGGAACCAGAAAACTGTCTTTGCAACTCCCAATTTTGTTTTGTTTTTGAGGCAGGGTCTCACTCATCCAGGCTGGAGTGCAGCGGCATGATCGTGGCTCACTGCAGCCTCGACCACCCTGGGTTCTGGTGATCCTCCCACCTCCGCTTCCCAAGTACTGGAACTACAGGCATGTGCCACCATACCCAGATAATTTTTAAATTATTATTATTTTGTTGCAGAGATGGGGTTTTGCCATATTGCCCAGGTTAGTCTTGAACTCTTGGTCTCGAGAAATCCGCCTGCTTTGACCTTCCAAAGTGCTGGGATTACAGGCGTGAGCCATCGTAATCCCAACACTTTGGGATTTTGGGAGCCTGAACTCCCAATTTTGATACATGCTCTATGGATGAAAGATGGTTCCACCAAATTCCAACCACCTCTAAATGCTAAAGCAAAAAAAAAATTTTTTTAAGTTTGCTTTAGGGTGATGGAAGGAGTCACACGTAATTTTGTGTTTTACCATCCCAGGCTCTGGAGTCGAACTGCCTGGATTCAAATCCAGTTCCACCACTTACTACTTCATGACCTTGAGACACTGACTTAATCCCGTTAAGCCCCAGATGCCTCATTTGGAAAACTTGGATAATAATACCTACTTATTATTATCCAAGTTGAGAGGACTCAGCGAGACATTATAGGGGAAATCCTTAATATAGAGATTGGTGCAGGCAGGCAAAGTGCTCTACACAACTCATTACAGCTATCCTTATTGCCACTACTGTTCCTATCACTGTGGATATCTATACTTTCAATGGCAAAAACTGCAATTACTTTGCACCAACCTAATAGATCCATCCCTACCCACCTGGGGCAAAAGAACAGCCCCTGGACCCTCAGGACAGAGAAGGAAGAGATTAAGCACCCGTTCTTCCACTGCCTATCCCTTTCCACTCCTAATTCAGCTCCTCCTCTTCCCTACCCTTAACAGGGGCCCTTGAAAGTCTCTGATCTGAGGCTCATAACTAAGCACTCAACACATGCTGCACATTCCTTCCTTGCCCAAGTAATGAACACCCACGATATGCCAGGCCCATTGCCATGTTCGGAACTACAAAGATGAATAAGACAATTCCTGCCCTTCTTGCAGGGGGGAAGGCCAGATCCAGATCTTACAGTTTCACAGCTAACACCTCTGAGCACCTGCGGACAGACTGGAGAAGGGCAACGGCTCGCAGCATTGAGGGGCACAGAGTCCGGGGCATGGCAGGCTGGCGATGGCGATGGGTGACAAGGCGGGTCTGGGAGATGGCAAGTGCTGGCGATGGGGAAGCCAAGCCTGTGTCCCGTGCCTGCTGAGCCCGTGGAGACCTCCTGCTTTCAGACCCACACATCTCCACCCTCCACTAAACCACTTAAGGAGATTAATTTGTCTGCTGACTGAACAGCAGCACTAATCACATAACCTGCTTAGCGTCTGAGCTCTGCCTGGCATTGCTCACCGTAGGGAAGGCTTCTGGAGATGGCACGAAGGAAATGCCATCCCGAGACCTGTGTGTGCCCAGCTTAATGTGCTGTCTTAGGCCCACAAGCCCCAAGGACACTGTTGGGGAGGGGAGAGGAGGGGGTCACTTCACAGGACATAGCTGGGGTCTGAGTGTCCTGACTTGGCTTAATATTGCCATCAGAGGCACGCCCCTTGAGCCTCATTAGAGATTCCACCGGTGCCCCCTCCTCTCCAGGGAACAATTTTCTGAAGCTTGCCGCCTGCTATAGTAGGGCGCTTGCTTTTATTTTGAGAGCACTCAGCAAGACTCCCTTCCTGATGAGGGAAATCCAGGGATCTCCCGGCTCCTCTTCTAAGGAAACACCGGCACTCAAAGCCTTTGTTAACAAGGAAACCTCATTTCCCTACCATGCTCCCCCTGGCCCTTGCACACAAATGGACAATTCTGGGCACAGCAGCAGCGCTCGTGCCCATGCCTGGAGCCACGGGGCTAATATGGGTCTGGCTGCTTCTAGCTGGCCTCACCTGGAGCCAGGAGCACAAGCTTTTTGTAGACAGAACTCGACACATGGATAATAGTGTGCATTCTGAGCAGGTAGTCCTTGTGCCAGTCCTGGTCTTGCCATTTCACTCTGTGGGACTAACCTCAGACAAGTCTTTTAACCTCACTGTGCCTCACTTTTTTCATCTTTAAGATGGGGATAAAAGGGACAGGGCTTGGTGGTTCACGCCTGTACTCCCAGCACTTTGGGAGGCCAAGACGGGTGGATCAACTGAGGTCAGGAGTTCAAGACCAGCCTGGTCAACATGGTGAAAGCCCGTTTTTACTAAAAATACAAAAAATTAGCCAGGCATGGTGGCGTGCACCTGTAATCCCAGCTACGTGGGAGGCCGAGGCAGGAGAATCGCGTGAACCCAGGAGGTAGAGGTTGCAGTGAGCCAGGATGGCGCCACTGCACTCCAGCCTGGGTTACAGAGTGAGACTCCGTCTCAAAAAAAAAAAAAAGATTAAAAATAGTAAACACTTCCCAGAGGTGTTGTGAGGCTTAAATGAGTAAATATGCACAGAAGTACCTGAATCCTAAACATCTGTACTCTATATAGCAGAGCTATGATTATTGTGAGCTATTATTACTGTGGCCAGGAAAGCCAAGGAGGCCCAGGTGAGTTTACCCAGCACCCTATTCAGTCCTGACCTTCACACCCAGAGCCAGATGGGGTTGGTGGGGCCCCAAGCACCAGGAGTTGGCATGAATGTGCACACTGAACTGCCTCCCAGCCTAAGGCATGACAATAAAGGGGTTGGGTTCTGGGGCCAGAAAGACTCAGGTTCCTATCCCTGCTTCCTCGCTTGTTGGCTGGGTGACCTAAGGCAAGTGACATCACCTCTCTGAATCTCCAATTCCTCATCAGTGAAATGGACAGAATAGAAATAACCAATTTCACCATATATTAAGCACATTGCCCAACTCATAATACATCCCCAGTAAAAGTTAACTATTATGATTTATTATGTGGGTTGTTGCTAAAGATAAAAAGGTTTTCCCCTAATAAATCTTAGCTGTCAATGTCAGCATCATCTTCCGTTTTGAAGATTCCAACTTAAATCCCGACCAGTATCCACCAAAGCGTTCTTTCTGACCCCATGCAGAATGGGAGTCAGCTCGTATCATACTAGCTTCAAACAGACACATGGGTCCCCAGTACAATTACGATAAAATCCAAACTCCTTAGCATAGCCCACCAGGCCTTTCAGGATCTGGACTCTGCCTAGTTCTCCAGCCTCGCTGGTAACCCCTACCTCTGACTCACGGCTTCCTGGCTCCCCTTCTATTCCCTTGCTCTGACCTCAGAGATTTTGCTCTTGCTTTTCCCAAGGCTGGCTCCATCTCACCATTTAAGACACCCTCAAATGTCCTGTTCTTTCACAACTCAACCTGCCCCGGCAGTCCCACCTCCAACCTGAAAGCCTGGATCACATTCCCTGTTTTATTTCCTTTGTAGTGCTTGTTTGGTTGCAGGTTCATTCCCTGTGCCTCCATCTGAACATAAGCTTCATGAGAACAGGGACCCTGTGTGTCTTCAACACAGAATCCTTAGTGACCAACCCAGTGCCTGACACACAGCGTATCTGTTGAATGAATGGACAGATGAATCCATGTGTATCCATTAGCACAGGATGACCTGACACTTAGTTTTATAAGGTGCTAAATGTCTGTTGGAAGACAGAATCTACTACCAAAAACCCTTCGCACAGGACCTCAAAAATACTGAGCTAATAAATATCCCACTGAATAAATATACTTGTCATACAAAGACCCAGCACACAGAAAGCAGTCAGTAAATACAGACTAGAATGATCACTGGGGGTTCTGAGCACAGAGTATCTCTTTCCCTCTTCCCGGTTCCCACCCTCTGGGCATGGTGCTCTCTACCTTGGCCCAGCTGCTTGCCCTCCGTTCCTGGTTCCTCCAGCCGGTATCTTTCCTGGGTGCTGTTACCAAGGCTCAGTTCACAAAGAGTGGCACTCAGCTCCGGGTCTTCAAACTCCAGGGAGTTGAGGAAAGCATCACCAGCCAGGAGGGGGTCAGCCATGAGAGGGGAACAGGGTGGGGAGGGGGAGGAGAGAGAGGAACGTGGGGACAGGGAGGTCATGGACTTTGGGGTGCCAGACAGGGAACGCAGAGCCTGCAGGCGGCCACCTCCCTCTGCCTTCTGGGTCTTGGCCACCTCGTCCTCATGGATGGTGGTGATGCAGCCCGAAGGCCGGAAGCCGGTGGCCCCCTCCAGGAGCAGAAACTCCACCTTGCTCTGCAGCTCTGAGTCCAGCTGCTCAAAGGGGTCATAGTAGAGGTCAGTGAAGCTGGCTGAAGTGGAGGAGTCCAGGCTGGATGCAACCAGGGAGCCCCGGCTGGACGTGAGGGATCCGGGGCTGCTGCCTGAGGACAGGGACTGCGTGCTGCTTGAGAGACTGGGACACCGGGAGGGGAAGGACAGTGAGATGCACACAGTGAAGTGGGCCCCCTGAGCCCCTCTGCTGGGCTCTGGAAAGCACCATGATCTCACTAGACTTGCTTGGCAATCTCTAGGGTAGACCCTTCACCCCCATTTCATGGAAAACTGATACCCCAAGAAGGCCATATAATCAAGACATGGCAGAGCTGGGCTTTGGACTCAAGTTAGCTGCCTTAAAAGTTCACTTTTTCCTCTAGATCTGTTTCCCAAAGCTCCAATGGGCTACATTTGTATATTTTTTCATAGTTGAATCCACTATGAAATAAAAATTTCTTAATGTCTTTCTTGAAATCAACTCACTGTTTTTTTTTTTTTTTTTTTTGGAGACGGAGTCTCGCTCTGTCGCCCAAGCTGGAGTACAGTGGCACGATCTTGGCTCACTGCAACCTCTGCCTCCTGGGTTTAAGCAATTCTCCTGCCTCAGCCTCCTGAGTATCTGGGACTATAGGCGCCCACCACCATACCTGGCTAATTTTTTGTATTTTAGTAGAGACAGGGTTTCACCATGTTGCCCAGGTTAGTCTCAAACTCCTGAGCTCAGGCAATCCACCCGCCTCGGCCTCCCAAAGTGGTAGGATTACAGGCGTGAGCCACTGCGCCCACCCCAACTCACTGTTTTAATACTTTAAAACATCTATCTTAAAGAAAACTTTACATCCTAAGTGTAATTTGAAAAGCAGTATCACTTACTACAAAGAGAAGGCCACCATTAGAAAAAAATCTAATGAAACAAAATGTTGTTATTAGATGCCAGTGATGCACTGTTGTTTATGGACGCCCAGGCCTGAGGCTACTTTCTCTGCGTTGTACAGGCAGGTGGCAGAGTGAGTTTCCTAAGTCTTTTTTTTTTCTTTTTGGAGACAAGGTCTGGCTCTGTCACCCAGGCTGGAGTGCAGTGGCACGATCTCGGCTCACGGTAAGCCTCCTCCCAGGCTCAAGTCATTCTCCCACCTCAGCCTCCCGAGTAGCTGGGACCACAGGCATGCACCGCCACACCTGGCTAAATTCGTAGTTTTAGCAGAAATGGGGTTTCGCCATGTTGCCCAGGCTGGTTTCAAACTTCTGAGCTCAAGCGATCCACCCACCCTGGCCTCGCAAAGTGCTGGGATCACAGGTGTGAGCCATGACACCCAGCCAAGTCTCCTAAGACTTCCTAGTACCTGCCTGGGGCCTTCTTTGTGCTGTCAGTCTGGAGAGGTCAAGACCCCTATTCCTAGCCACACCAGGCCACGCCTGAGTCTGCTGACAATCCACTTGCTGTGCTTCTAAACGTCCACACTCAAGCCACGGAGGACAAGTGAAGGGTAGAGCCTGGGCTGGGACACTGGGGACACCCATGTCTGGCCATGCCCAGGGGAGCAGTGGCCTCACCGCCCACACTCACCTTTTCAGCTGAGAGTGCAGAGTTGCCACCTGCCGAGTGGCTTCCTCCAGTTCTCTCACCAGCTGGTTCCTCTTACTGTTTAACTTTAACCTGGAGGGAGAGAAAGCATGAGAGGGATGCCCTGAAAGGAAGCACAGGCATGCACTCTTACCCATGTATACCCAGACCCACAGGCACAAGAACTTTCCGCAAGCATTTGACCATGGCAACCAGGGAGCTAGAGCATCCACATACACTATAATCCTATGATAAGTACAGTATCACTCACCCACTATATATATATATATATCAGGCGATCTGCTAGGAACCTTAGGACACGCCTTAATTCAGTCACACAATAATGCTGCATAGTAAGAATGACTTCTACCACTTTACATAAGAGGAAATTGAGGCCCTTAGAGTTGTATAATTTACCTAAAGCTGTGGAATTAGTGGCAGAATTAGGATTTCACCCAACCATATCCTCCTCCTCTTCCTTCCTCCCTCTTTCATCTCATATTTACTGAGTGCCCATTTTGTACTGGACCCTTCCCATGGCACTGGGGATAAAGTAGTAAGTGAGCACAGTAGGACTTGTTTCTGTTCTTATGGGGCTTACACTCTACTGGGGAGAACCGATATTAAACAAATACTCAAATACCTATTTAACACAGTGTATGACAAGGTCCATCAAGAAAAAGTACACAATGGTAGAAAAGAACACAAAAGGAGAGGCCCAATTTGAACTGGCAGGTGAGCCTCTTCCAGCCAAGTGACTCTGTGGCTGAGACTGGCAGTGTGTACCCTGCCCTGTCCCTGGACCATTTTCCCAGCCTTCCCTGCGGCCAGGTGGGCAGGGCATATGACCAAGTTCTGACCAATGGGATATGAGCACAGGTAATTAAGAACAGTGGGTGTGTCTTCTTCACTGTCTCTTGCATGGACTCTCGTGGACTCAAAGTGGGAGGTGTCACAGATGGAAAGAGCCTGGGTTCCTGAATGACCACATGGAAGGCTGCCTGTTAACCGGACATACCCAATTAGACATTATACGGACAAGAAATAAGCCTGTTGTGTGAAGCCACAGACACTTTGGGGGCTGTTTCTTGCAGCAGTTAGATTCCTGACTAGTAGAGAAATGTAAGGATGGATAATGGACAGCAGTTGGCTAGGAAAAGTGCAGGAGGAAAGAACATTCCAAGCGGGGGCTTTAGCAGAGACCTCGTCATCTTGAGGTCACCATGACTGTGGGGAGGACAATGGGCAGGAGGCTGAAGACTGAATGCAGGAAGGGTGGCTGTGAGGTGTAACCGAGATGGTGGAGGCTTGAGCAATGCAGAGACAGAGACAGTGCCTGGGCTGCAGGAGCGGGTGAGGCTGAGGGAGTAAATGGGGAAGACTCTGTGGTTACTGCTATGGGCACCGAAGTGGACCTGCAGATGGCATCTGCTAAGAGGAGAAGGCTGAGGCAGGGGAACCCGGGGGACGAGAAGAGCTCTATTACGGATATGTGGGTATGAACGCTGAATAGGTGGGCTGCTGTGAAGGTCGGGGGGGCGGTCCCTATCAGATGGATCACCACCTGAATGAGATTACCATCTGCTCTGGTTTGATTTTTGTTCCCCTGAAATCCTACTTTGAAGTCCTAAGCCCCAGTACCTCCGAATATGATTGTATTTGGAAATAGGGCTTTTAAGGAGTAATTAAGGTAAAATGAGGTCAGTAGGGCAAACTCTAATCTAGTATGACTAGTGTCCTTCTAAGAGGAGATTAGGGCACAGGCACGGGGGAAGACCATGTGAAACGGAGGGAGGAGGAGGCCATCTACACACCAAGGGAAGAGACCTCAGAAGAAAGCAACCCCGCTGACATCTGATCTTGGACTTTTACCTTCCAGACTGTGAGAAAATAAATGTCCACTGTTTAAGTCACCCAGTCAGTCTGTGGTACGTTGTTATGGCAGCCTTAGCAGACTCATGCACCATCTTAGGGCACAATACAGAATCGAAAACAAGGGAAGGTCTAGGACCAAGCTCTCAGTACACACAACATTCCGAGGTTGGGTAGACTGGCAACAGTCAGCAAAGGAGCTGGAGAGAATGGGACCAGAGAGTCGGGAGAAGTTAGTGGATGCGATGGAACGTCACAGAACCGGAAGCAAAGATTTTCACCCAGGCATGCCTGGCACCAAAGCCCAATTCAGTAAACCATCTCCCTGGAGGCACATCCTTCTGTTTGGAAGAGACCTCTGGCTTTAGGACCATATTTCAGCCCCTACCTCTCCTGAAATCCCCCATGGAGGGCAGCTTGGGCGGACTCCAGGTGTGTCTCTGCCCCTGGAATGGCTCTCCAACCCCTGGAGTGCGCCCACTACAAAATAAAGGACCCTATCAAATAAGCCCGTGCCCTCGCAAACTCATGACCTGGGCTGCTCTCGTGTGTCTACTAGCCTAGTCTTTCTCAGCTTGCGGCCCACAGACTATCTGCATCAGACAGTGGGGAGTGCTAATTGAAATGCACATTCCTGGGCCCTACTCTGACCTGCTGAATCAAGAAGCCCAGGGGTAGGGCCCAGAAATCTCTCTTTTCATTAAGCCTCCCAGGTGATCTTTAGGCACACCAAGGTTTGCAAGCTGCCGCACTGCAGGGGGACGGCAGAGAGGCAGAGGCTGTGTCTTGCTCACTCAGCACCTAGCACCTAGTATAGTGCCCACCATGTAGACAGGCTCAATATTTGCTGAACGGATGACTTTTTCTCCAGATGAAGCAGGCAGAGTTTATAGCTCTGCTGAAACACCTGTATGTTATCATACATTCCATGGACAGGTGTGTACCACTGTTGGCCTCCATCCCCTCATGTCAACCTGCTGAAGAGGGGATGACTGACTAGCTGGTCCCTGGACTGGGAAGTGAACCTAGAAAGGGCTCATTTCCATGGAAAAGCCCAGTCATGCCATCCCTCTACCCACACACCCAAGCCCCCAGCACACGCCCTGCAGTAAAGACCAGAGCTTGCTCTAGACACAATGGAAAAGTGTTGAGGGGTGGGTCGGGCTTGTTACTGGGCAACTGAATCTGTGAAATTACAGAAAAGACAACAGGAGCAGCAGGAAGAGTGGCCTTCGCACGGTTCTTGGTCAGCTCAATCCCTGGCACTGTTCTTCTAGAGTCCTGCCTGAGGCTGGGGTGGGGGTGCACAGTGGGGTAACAGACAGAACCCGTAATGAACAAAATCCTTGACTTTCAACAGAATGAACAAGGCTGTGGAATCTCTTGACCCGGTATAAAAGGAAAGCTCAGGAACAGTTGAGGTCCAGGATCAAGGAGCAGCCGAGGCTCACCATTTTTACCTTGGTTTTCCTCTTCTCTGTGGAAGAAAAGCCATAGAGGTGTGGGCTGGGAGCAAATGTGGGTCCCCAATGAAGCCTCAACAGGATGATGAGGGGTCTGGGAGTTGGGCTGCCATGACATCCTGGCATTAGGGGCTAGCTACTGCTAGCAATGCACAGGTGCCGAGGCCACCTCCCAGTGGCGTTGGGTTTTGCAGGATAGATGGCACACGTGTGTGATGCCTGGCACACGCTGGGAGGCCAAGAATGCATCAAGCATGGAGGCAGGCAGAGGATCCAGAAGGTGGGGCTGGAGTCCCCACAAGCTGTAGCTCAGCACCTTGAGTGGTGGTTAAAAATGTAACAACTTGGGCTGCATCTCAGGCCAGAAGAATCAGTCCCTGGGGTGGGGCCAGGGAGCCCGTGCACTAATGAGCATCCTGCATGACTGCACACCAGCTCTGGGGAGCAGCGGAGAAGGCCCTCAGGAAGGAGGGGGAGCAGAGGGTAGGATGAGGTTTGTTCGGATGCCTGTGAGTCTGACTGATTGGTGAGCGGGGCTTGGCAGGTGCTGCAGTCAGCCTCTCCTGGATGTGTCTATTCCTGTCCTCAAAGGCACCTTGAATGCGAGGCTGTCGTGTGAAGATGAGGAGCATAATAATCTCATTTTGAGAGAGACAGAGAGAATAGAGAAAGAGGAGCGAGGGGAGAAAGAGAGAAACAGAGACACTAAAAATAAAGATACACACACATGAGAAACAAAGAGAGAAGGGAAACAGAATACCAGAGTCAGAAGGATGAGCACAGACAGACAGACATGGAGCTGGAAGGAAACAACTGCAGACACAAAGACAACTGGGGCGGCTTTCCCGTCTCCCCACTGTGGGAGACCCACAGCCATGAGCATGGTACCCCATTCCTATGGGCTTCCTCCTTAGACTCCTCTTAGGGCACACGTGGCTGCCTGCCTGCATGCGCTCCAGCTTCCCTACCACTGCATTTGCCCCAAGTACTCTCCTACCAGGCCCTCCGAGCTGCCCGCTCAGCAGCTGCAGAGGAGTGGAGGTTCTGGCCTCCCTGTACTAGCTATGTGAACTCACTGCTCCGGAGGAGCCAGCAGACCTTTGAAAGAGGAGGTTGAAGGCAATAACAGAAGGCCTTCTGAGTGGCAAGCACCCTAAAGTGAGCACAGCCTCTGGGGCTAGCAAACCTGTGGTCTTCTAATCCCAGCTCTGGCACTTCGGGATCTCGGGTGAGCCTCATCTTTCCTCATTTGTAAAACGGGGATTAACCTCAGGGTTCCTGAGAGATTTAAAAGAGATTTTATAGGCTACCGCTTGGCACAGGATGGGAGCTTCTACATGTGGTATATCTTAGGGGTTCCTAAGAGCCTCCAATTCGAGTTTCAAGAAACCAACAATTTTACAGAAGGGAAGAGCCTGGTCTAACTGTCTGCCTTCAGACCATATATGTATTTAATGTAATTACAGTAAATCCTCAACATTGTAGATAGGTTCTTGCTAACTGCAACTTTAAGCAAAATGATGCACATCAAGTTCTCAAACAACGTCATTTTTTAATAAAGCTGATGGAGCTGGCTGCAGTGGGTCACACCTGTAATCTCAGCACTTTGGGAGGCTGAGGCAGGTGGATCACCTGAGGTCAGGAGTTTGAGATCAGCCTGTCCAACATGGTGAAACCCCATTTCTACTAAAATACAAAAATTAGCTGGGTGTGGTGGCGCACACTTGTAATCCCAGCTACTCGGGAGGCTGAGGCAGGAGAATTGCTTGAACTCAGAAGGCGGAAGTTGCAGTAAGCCGAGATCATGCCACTGCACTCCAGCCTAGGTGACAGGGCAAGACTCCATCTCGAAAAAAATAGAAATAAAACATAAAGTTGATGGAAAAAAATTGGTTTCATTGTATGTAGTTTTGCTTAAAGTCACAGTTTTCCAAGAACCTACTAACAAATGTTAAATGAGGACTTAATGTATCCTGTTTTTTCCCTATTAGGCAAGTGAAACCCAAATTGGTCAATGACTTGCTCAAGGTCAGCAAGTGAGAAGCGTGTTTCTTTTGACCCAACAAGGAGTGAAGCTGCCATGAGTCTGTTCTCTTCGGCTGCTGGCTGTGGGGATGATGAATAGCTAAGGGTTTCCCAGTGGCAGTTATAGGGTCTGGGAGCAAGTGAGCGACCCAGGGAATGGGTAGAAAGACCAGGAGATACAAACAGAGGCCTAGTAAGGATCTGCCTAGGCCAGCTAACCATTTATTCTTTCAACAAACGCTAAAGGCATGTGGGCATACAGACACAGGCCTTATCCCCAAAGCACAAAATCCCAGAGAAAGCATAATGGAGTCGTGGTGCTAAAGAAGACTTCTAGCAAGGTGCTTCCAAGGACTGCAGAACACCAATTATTCAAGCTCTGTCCTTCTCCTTCTCCCACCAACGGGTGGTGGGTCAGGGCTAATCAGCTGCTGCTGCCAGTGAAGAACGGAAGAGAGGAAATGGATACACTTTGGACATTACTGCTAGCAGTTCTGACTAAGCAACTAGTGGGGAGAGATTCCCGCCATCAACGAGTCAAGAGAGTCTCTGAAGCCATGGGAAGCTAGGCGAGAACTTGGTGAACCTGATCCACCTGGCACCATGCCATGTGCAAGTGGGGCTCACTCAATTGCTAGGATGGTACTGCAGGCTGGGCACCTTAGAGCTCGAAGGCTCCCTGGAAGACCCATGGTGGGGTGACAGAGTGAGCGCAGACACGCCTCTCTAGGACTCCCGACTGCTTCAACTGAGGCACTAGGCACATTTACTTGCTTCATAAGCCGGGCTTCTTCCTCTGATTTCACTAGAAAAAGGAATTCCCTTGCTCATATTCCAAACACACACCACACACACACACTTGAAAATCACCAGCTTCACTTCTAAGCTCCTTAGGGGCAGGGACCTTGCTGAATAAAGGCTCCTGCAAAAAACATGGTGAAAATAAGTATAATAGATTTAAAGGTCATGGGGCAGGGACCATGTCTTGTTAATTTCTGAATCCCCCAAATTGCCTTGCACACACAATCCCTGCAGCAAAGGGTTTCTCAAATGAATGAGTAAACACTGGCTGATGAACAGAATGAATGAATGAACTTGAAGCTGGAGAGCGTAAAGCCTATGGTGAACACAGTGTTGCATTCGGTGCAGTGTGGGTGTGGAGGTTGGTGGGAACACTGAAGGAAATAAACAAAGACAATGTCTATGATAAGGTCTAAATTAGAGAATATAAACCAGTGGCTTTTAGGTTGTATCAGGCCCATAGATGAGGCTGATTTGCATTTTTTGAAAAAAACTTCTGGATTAGTTCCCAATATTTAAAAATAAAAAATCCAAACGACTCTTTTGTTTGAAGTACAGGCAGCTCTGGCAGCCCGAGGCCTGTACTCCCATTTGCTGCAGGAGACAGACAGCACCTGCTCTAGACCAGTGGGGTCTGTGCACTCTGGTCTGACACAGACCACTGCCAGGTAGGTCTCCAGCATGTCTGTGACCTGCTTGGCTCCTATAAGCATGCCAGTTTGCAACCCCCACCCAGAGCAGTGTTTTTCAAACTGCAAACTGCAACCCCTTACTTAGCATGGGGTGAAATCAATTTGGTGAGTCATGAACTGCACGAAACAAAATGCAATAGAAGAGAGAAAACATCAGAGGACCATCACAGGTAGAAGAGAGAAAACATCAGAGGACCATCACAGGTAGAAAGAGCATGCACTATTTTGTGAACCTTGTGTCAGGTCACAGTATAAAATGTGCATCACTGTCAAAAAATTGGAAAATGACTGCTTTAAATTATATAGAGTTATGTGGCTTAATTGAGTCAGAAGATACATTTTTGAACACCTGCACCTAAGCAGACTTTTTGGTAGCATGATTCACCATGCAAAGTACCAGGGTAGCTGGTGCACTGGATGGCGAATCATCTTTCCTGATTTCCTATGTCGGCAATCTGAGAGATCTCTGAGCTGAGCATGCTCAGGGTGGAGCCCAGGGGCCTGGAGCCCCCTCATCCTTCCGCCATCTGGGGGCTGAGGACAGACTGCCAGTGAGAGAAGGGTCCTACACACCCTGGGACCCCAACCCCACCTCTCCGTCAGCGCCTTGCTCTGGGTGTCCCGGGCTGCTTGCAGGTCCTTTTCCAGCCGCTTCCGGGCCATCTCCAGCTGCTCCACCTCCCCCTGGGTCCACTTGCGGGGACTGATGAAGCGCATCTCCTTCAGCAGCTCCTCTTTCTCGTTGATGAGGATCAACCGGTCCCTCTCTGAGTCCAGCACCCCAGGCCAGGCCTCACTGTCAAGCTTGGCCAGCTGGATCTTCAGGTTGGCGATCCTGGGGACCAAGAAAGCAAGCATGACTGGTGTGCCTAATGGCACTGCGGGAACAGGAGATGCCACGAAGAAACAGACATCTCAGAGCAATCTTTGACAGTTACTGTCTTCCTTTGATCAGCATGTTGTCTCAAGGAACCTATTTTTTTTTCTAAACAAACACATGTGGGTGCCTACCATGTGCCAACAAGCTCTGCAGGGATGGCGTGCAGACACGAACAAGGCAATGCCCTTGCCCTGTTCCTGGTACAATAGAGATGTGAATTCATCACCAGGCACTAACCTCTTACCACTGGCTGTGTGGCCTTGGGCAAGTTGCTCAGCTCTCTGAAGGGAATAACAAAAGCCCTTTCCTCATGCCATTTTGGTTGAAGGTTTTATGATATAATCTGTAACCTGCAAAGCACTGTACTTGGCATATAGTAAGTCCTCGCTACTGTTGTTATGACCCGGCGTGATCACTTATTAGGTACGTAACATTGGGCCAATTCCCTAGGCCATAAAGGTGAGAAAAACTCATTCATCAGAATAATTGGGAAGGGTGTCTGGCACATAGCAAGTACTGAGTCACTGGCAGTTCTGGACCACTAAGACTACAACTACTGACCATGTATTCTCAAGTCAGAGAGAGGTAGTGGCACTGTGTGAACAACCGTGGATTTGGGGTCAAAGGCCTGGAGTTGGAGTCCTGGCTCGCTCTGGCCTTCCTGATAGAAGGGACCGTTTCTCAAGAAATCATTTTGGTATCACAAGCTTCTAGCACAGTGACTGGTATACTGCAGGCACTAAATAAGAGTTAAAGGAAAAGAGCTGACAGCCTTATCCCTTAACTGCTCTAAGACTCAGTATCCTCATCCATAAGGCAGAGATGACATGCTACCTATAGGGTGGGTTATGTGAGAACACAGCATTAAGAGCCCTTTATACATTGCCAGGTGTTATATAGACCTTCGGTATTATTATCATTGAGTCAAAATAAGATTCACAGTATAACAACGAATACTGCTACAAATAGCTAACAACAATCATGACATCATCCTTTAGGACTTGGCCTCTGCAAAGTACCATCAGCTCTCATGCCCTGGCCACCCCACCCCTAAAGGGTAAGATAGGAGTTTGTTCACCTGGTTGGACAGATGCCCAGGGAGGATATGATACACCTAAGACTGCAAATCATAAACGTGGCCAATACTTGTTGAGACCAGAGGACTCTGAACTCCCAGTTCATCTTACCTGCAGACAATGTGGCCCATTTCTTACTTTATCAGAACACTGCTGGGGACAAAATTCACCATGATGTGTAGCAAAAATTCCACGTAGAGAAACCTAGCTAGATTTGCTTGTTCCCCAGCCAAGTATCCCAGGAGGAATTCCTATACACATGACCCTTGATATCTGCAGGGGATTGGTTCCAGGACCTACCCCAGATACCAAAATCCATAGATGCTCAAGTGCTTTATATAAAATGGCACAGTGTTTGCATATAACCTATGTACATCCTCCTGTATACTTTAAATCATCTCTAGATTACTTATAATTCCTAACACAATGTAAATGCTATATAAATAGTTGTTACACTATATTTAAAAATTTGCATTATTTTTAATTTTTTTTTTCCTGGATATTTTTGATCCTTGGTTGAATCCCCATGGGTAAGGAGGACTGACTGTAGTTAGTTATTTAAATTTATATTCATGTATACAGTAATCTATCAAGATTGGCTTTGAGACAATTTTGTAGCTGCTGTTCTCCAGTACTTTGAGAATGAAATGGTATGGTAAGGCCTGGCAGAGGCTCCCCCATATGCAGGACATTGGGAAGTGACTGATGCTTTATTGGATGTACTTTCTCTTTCCCTATGCCAATGCTCCTTAAATTTCGGGCCACATCCCTTTAAGAATCTGATAAAAACAACTAGTCTCTCTTCTCAGAAACGCATGTGTGACAAAACTTGACATCCAATGATCAGACCCTCCTTGCATTACTGACACCTCCCTTCCCCTCTTTCAAGTCCTGCAGCTTGCTTTCCCATTGAGCAGGCTGCTCTGTCCTTTACACTAAAATGAGCTTCGGTGGAAGGGGGAAGCAAGTGGCTGGATAAAGTCAGATGAGCTAGGAAGCTCTGTGATGAGAAGTCTAACGGCTCAATTCCAGAGGGAACACTGCAGTCCTTTAGTGTCTCTAGGACTGACCATCTAAGATAGGCATTCCTGCAGGATGGAACAGATCCAAGGTTCAGAGCGGTCCCCTTCAGAGAGGACAAGAAGTGGCTGTCCAAATACAGAGGTCTTGCTGTTTTGCTGGACCCCTGGGGGAGCTGAAATAGTACATAGGACATCTGTTTCTTTCTACCTGACCAGTATTCAATTCGTTCTTCTTTTGTTAATAATATTCCAATTTGTCTTTGGGAAACCACTCCTTTCGTACTTTCAAGTCACCTGGTTCCCATACAGCCGACCCTTCACAGCACTGGAAACATGACGCATGCCTAGATCTTTAGAGAATTCTAATTTTGCCCACCCCTAGCTGCCCTGTAACAATGCTTGGTTCACCCAAAAAAGGCAGGGAGTCTCAAACCCAAGGCTGGTTAAAACTATTGGGAAAGGTAGGCCCCCTTTCTGCAGGGATTGCTAACCTGGTAGTGTGTAAGCTCCGAATTGCTGGGAGTTGCCTTGTCACTTTGACAGGAAAGTCTGCTGTAGAGTAAAGCCAACATAAAGGCAAGCAGGGTAAAGAAAGGGAGAGAGACTGAGTCTGTGTAACATCATCTGAGTCCCTGGATCCAGCTGTGCCTGAAGGTAGGTATCTTAGGACTTTGGAGTTAAATAAGACAATACATTCCCTTTTTTGCTTTCTCTGGTTTCTATCAGATTTCTGTCGTTTCCACAAAGAGTTCTACTATTCACACAGAGTTGGCAGAGGGGCAGAGCTGGGCACTGCCATACTTCACCTGGCCTGGCTGAGAAGGTCCACAGGCCAGACAATTTAGGAAGGAATGGATGCAAAGTGCCTGGCTTCCATCCACACCACAATGCCCAGGGCATTCTTTGCCAGTAATGCTGGCTCGGAGTACAGGAAGATCATGAACTTGAAGCCCGATTGTCCAGGGTTCAAATTCTGCCTCTACCATCTGGAACAGTCATGAAATATCTTGGTCTTACCTTTTTCCTGTCTAACATGGAGATAATAAGAGAGACCCTCTGCTAGAAGGTTGCTTTTAAAATTAAATGAGAAGATGCATGCACAAAAGTTTTAGTACAATAAACAATCTCAGCCAAGTGTCGTGGTGCATGCCTGTAATCCCAGCCACTCAGGAGGCTGAGGTGGGAGGATCGATTAAGGCCAGGAGTTCAAGACCAGCCTGAGTAACATAGTGAGACCCTGTCTCTAAAAAAGAAAACAAAGTAATTAAAAAAAAAATTTGTTTAGGCCTGTAACAGATGCTTTAAAAATGTCAGCTTTGATTATTATTTTGATTTTATTTGTGGTAGTGGAACCCGACTGCTTAGGATTCTGTGAAGCCACAGAACATCTAAACCCAGAGGTCTATACTGCTTAAAAGCCCAGCTTGCTTCCAGCTGTGCAGGAGACACTGAAGCGGGTAGTGTCCACAATCTTTTTAACCTGTTGCTGAAACTCCAGTTGTGCTCCTTCAAACCAAAATGCTTACAGGATCATGGGAAAGCCTCGGTTACAGAAATCAAGACAGGCAAGTGGGAAGATAACTCGGCTTTGAGATTAAACAGATCTGGGTTCAAAGCATAGTTTCACTCTCTATCTTGTGAAGTGTCCTGGGTGAGTCATTTCCTCTCTGAATTTCAGAGAGGATGAAAATATAAAGACGATAATAACTATCTTCATAATCTTTGTGAGGATTAAAGACGACGAAGTGTATGAAAAGCCAAGCACAGAGCAGGCATTCTACAATAGTAGTTATTATTTTTGAACCATCCTGCCCCTGGCCCCAGCCCAATTACCTTCTTTTGGCCTCTTCATATCGAAGGCGCAATCTGACCTTCTCTGCCAACTGATTGTTGCTGTTGATGCTGAACTGGAGGAGAAGAACGAAGTCAGGAATTATGTGGCTGTTGTGGCCGGTGCTGAGTTGGGTTTCAAGGGCTCATGAGAGACTTGGCAGCTTGAGTGGGCAGTAGCCAAGAATAGCCCCCGCTGATGGGGCTGGCGGTGCAGATCGCAGGGAAGCTGGTGAAGCAAACACACTTTCCTCCCTTCAGGCCACGGGAAGAGCCATACACTCAGACATCGATCACTTTGAAAACAGAAGCCAAAGGCCCAGAATATCATCTTGCAGCCCCCAATGGCTTGGCTTGGTGCCAATTCAAGCCACAGAAGCGTGGAGGACAGTTGGTGAGGAGGAAACAGGGATAGTCAATATCAAGAAAGCCATTCTGGGGGCACTGGGGAGGGGATCCATAGAAAACTCAGAGAGGCTGCAGTCAGGAGTGAAACACTGGGTAGGTGGGGAGAAGACCCCAGCACTCACAAAGAGGGGTACAGTTCCTTTACAAATACTTTGGCCTGCAGATGGCTAGTAGCTGGACCCATGGTGGTGTGGGGAAGGAAGGGACAGCCTCTTTTGCTGTGTTAGTCTATTAAGAGCAGCAAGAGGCTACAAGGCTCACCGGTCACCCTTGGACAAGTGGGAAGACAGCTATGGAACTCAGGAACAGCATTTAGAGGCTGTTTGCCACAGAGGCTGGAAGGCGGATTCGTTCAATGTTGCTGGCTCTAGTAAAACAAAAGCTCTCCAAAAGTTACGAGGCACCGTGGGTCAGCCCTACTCTAACCTTTTCCTGAGCCACATCTGGACAGCGCTTTCACTATTCATAACTAGGACTGGAAAGCTTAGGAACTGGGAGTCAAGCAGCTGCCTGAAAGCTGCATGCATTGTTTTGAGACTAACAGGAGGAAAATATCCTCTGCTGTCCAGTTGGGGAAAGAAAAATGGAAACAGAACTGCAAAAGAGTATGAAAAAAACCAAACCAAAACAAAACACAGAGAAAGACATTTTGTCCTTTAAACATGCTTTCTGTGCAGCATTAAGAGACGCTAGCACCTGGCCAGGCAATATTAAGGGCCATGGTGTTCGTCACTGCAGGCTTTTCCTCCGTGGCATCACATCATATCTTCCTGGGGCCAGGAGGTCTGTAAGAGAACAGAGCTCCAGAGGGCTGAGGCAGCAGCCAGCGCCGCAGAGAGCCCCTGGCCAGCTCCCTGGTGAGCCATGAGAAGGCAGCTGCCCACTACAGCAGCCTCCCAGCTGCCATCCTGTGGAAGGCCCCCAGCATCCTGCCCTGTCTACTCACGCTTCCCGAGATGTCTGTCTGGGAGCTCACGTCCAGGTACTGTTTCGGCAGCGGGAAACTCGAACTCTCCAGAGAGCTGCTGCTGGACCACAGGTCTGAGTAAGACCCCCTGTCGGTGCGGAAGCCGTCCTTCAACATGGCAAGGCTCTGAAGGAAGGGAGAGCAGGGTCAGTGATGCGCCTTCCCAGGAGGGAGCTCTGGGTCTGCCACGCTCCCCATGCTTCCCTCTCTACCGTCCCTTAATTTAGGAACCCATGCCCTCCCCAGACATCCTACTGATCCTGTGATAGAGAGTTAGCACCGAGTGGGTCCTTGCTGTGTGCCAGGCTCTGTGCTGGGCCTATGACATAGGAGAAACCGGTGTGGATGCCGACTCTGGAGCCACACTGCCCTAGTTGGAACCCCTGCTCTGCTGCTTCCCAGCTGTGTGACTTCACCTAGCTGAATAACCTCTCTTTGCCTTAATTTCCTCTCCTGTAAAATGAGAATAATTGGCTGGGTGCTCATGCCTGTAATCCCAGTGCTTTCAGAGGCCAAGGTGGGAGGATCACTTGAGGCCAGGAATTCAAGATCAGCCTGGGCAACATAGCGGGACCCCCATCTCTGAAAAAAAAAAAAATTTGCTGGATGTGGCGGTGCATGTCTGTAGTTCCAACTACTCGGGAGGCTGAGGTGGGAGGATTGCTTGAGCCCAGGAGTTCAACGCTGCAGTGAGCTATGACTGTGTCACCGCACTCCAGCCTGGGCAATAGAGCGAGACCCTGGTTCTTAAAATAAAAAAGGGGAGGGGGAAGAATCACAGGTCCTATCTCACAGGGCAATCATCTTGATTAAATGAGATTAAACGAGATGACAAGTGAATACAGCCCATACTCAACAACTGTCAGCTTTACCAGAGTCTCACTGAATCCTGACAATACTCATGCAAAGAATGACCTATGATTATCCCCAGTTTATTGATGAGAAGCTGGCAATTGACCGAGGCAAGATTTGGACCTGGTCTATCTGGCTTAAGGCTCTGCGATCTCAACCACTAATCAGAACAGGAACATGCCTCACTGTCCATGAGGTCCTCATCTAAATGTTTTGACTGGGCTGCTGTCCTGGGCGGTAGCTTCGAAACTGTTCTGTTTGTCATAGAGCATACAGCTTCCTCCACTAAGTCATTTACAGCATCTCTGAGGACTCCTAATCTGCCAGTGAAATATCTGAGGTCAGGGTGGTTCCTGGAAGCAGAGGTGATATGTACAGGGGGTAAGAGGATGGGTCTGTGAGTCAGGGGTTCACAGGTTTGAATCATGGCTCTAGCTTCCTCTCTGAGTTGTACAGTCTTTTTTCTGTAGGATGGGGATAAACTCGGGTTGATTTAAGAGATGAGACATGATGCATGCAAAAGGCTTGGCATAATCACCTGGCACATTACATAATATCTATTATAATTTGTTCAGTTCCCAGCATAGAGGCAGAACACACAATGAAATGCTTATAGAGATGCTACATTTTGATGTCAAAGGTTAATGATGTTGAAACCACCTCTCTCCATTTGATTCTTTGAAAAATAAGTCAGAGGCCAGGTGCACTGGGTCACGCCTGTAATTCCAGCACTTTGGGAGGCTAAGGTGGGAGAATCACTTGAGCCCAGCAGTTACCAAGACCAGCCTGAGACACATAGCAAGACTCCCTCTATTAAAAAATAAAAGTTAAAAAAAACAAAGAAAAAATAAGTCAGGTAATTAAAGCTAGTGGCAAGGATGTGGCCTTTGGACTAGGCCAGATGAATTCCATTCCAACTCTGCCATTTACACTAGCTGTGTGACCTTATGCAAGTCACTTAATGCTTCTGAATCTCCACGTCCTCCTCTATGAAATGGAACCAAAACCCCAAGAAGACTGGTAATGAGAACTCAGCAATGTGTGTACCATGTAGAAATAGTTTGCGTAAGACTGGCATACAGGAATACTCAGGAGAAATCAAGATGGCACCCACATCAACAGGAACTTGCATACCTTAATGAGATCTTGCTTTTCCTTTTCCCCACAGGTAATAGCCTTTTTGATGGCTTTTGTTTCTCTCAAGACAGCCTGAGCTTCATCCAGTTTGTAGCTGCCCTGAGCATCAGACATTTTCTTATCGATTCTAGGAGACAGTTAATGGGAAAGGTCAGCCTTAGATAGGGTGAGGGACAGGGTATCCCCAGGGGAAAAGCACAGACCACAGGACTTCAGTTCCTTAAGAAGGCCCCTCCCTCTGTCCTGCTAATCCTGCCTCTGTAGGTCCCACTTGTGGGATAAGGCACAGAAGGTCCCGGGCTGGGCATGGTGGCTCACACCTATAATCCCAACACTTTGGGAGGCCAAGGCAGGTGGATCACTTGAGGTCAGGAGTTCAAGACTAACCTGAGGAACATGGTGAAACCCCGTCTCTCCTAAAAGTACAAAAATTAGCCGGGCATGGTGGCACATGCCTGTAATTCCAGCTGCTTGAGAGGCTGAGGCATGAGAATTGCCTGAACGCGGGAGGCAGAGGTTGCAGTGAGCCGAGATCACGCCACTGCACTCCAGCCTGGGAGACAGAGCAAGACTCTGTCTCAAAAAAAAGAAAGAAAGAAAAGGAAAAAAAAAAAAAAAGGCAGAGAAGGTTCCTGTTATATAGCCAATGTGTGGGGGTGCAGAAGCAACATTGCTCGTGAAGTTAGTGTCCTCTAAACATCAGCTCTTATGGGAAACCTTTCCTGATTACTTCCCTGGGTCCTCCAGGCTGGGTAGGAGCTTCCCATATACATCACACATAGCTGTGACTCTGCAGTCGTTACATTGTGTGACAGTTTATGTATCATAGTTATGTGGTAGCATCTTTGACTTGACTCTGGGAGGCTTGGGAACAGAAGGCAGAGTTGAACATGTTTGTCTCACTCTTTTTTGGAGGGAGGGCAGGCTGTCCTGTGCATTACATGATGTTTAGCGGCCTCCCTGGCCTCGCCCCACAGGATGCTGTTGGTACCCTCACCCTGAATGGTGACAACTGAAAATATCTCCAAGTATTACCTAATGTCTGTTGAGGGAGAGGGAGCAAAATCATGCTGGTCAAGAACCACTGTCTTTAATAAGCATGTGTTGAGCTAATGAACACAATGAAGAAAAGGACAGAAGGATGAAAAACTCCCAGCCCTACTACCCATTAGTAGGATGATCCTGGGGTCGTCTCTCAAACACACAGAGCCTCGGTTTGCTCCTCTAAAAAGCCTGGAAAACGTTATCCGCCTAACCCACATTCATGGAGTTGTCAGGAACATCAAATGGAATACGGGATGGAACATCTTGTGATAAACTAGGAATTACTGTACAAACATAAGAGATTAAAATGCTTCTAGCCTGGAGAGCTTATTGGCTCATCCAGGCCTTACATACAGGTTCATTTTGATGGGGGAAAAATTAAAAAAAAAAAAAAGCGGGATGTGTCCTGATGTAGTTTTCTGAAGGTCAGACCAAACCAGACAGGCAGGGGTGAGCTTCTGGAGAAGGAGGGCCCAGGTGTCAAAAAGGTTCTGGGGACAGAGATGCATTTTAACTACATCACACTTTCACCACAGGCTAGGCCTGAGGTTTCAGTCCAAGGTGGAGAAAAAGGAGTTTTACAGTCTGCGGGAACACCACAAACTCATTATTTCAGCATGAGGAACTGCTCACAGGCATTCCTTTGTGGTTTTCTGCTACAGGCCAAACTGTCCTGGGCTAAAAATAACCCTCATGGGGAATCCTGAGCACGAGCAGGTTTTCATCCTGGCCTCATCCTCTGCGCCTCCGAGCAGAGGAGAGAGCAGGCATGGAGCGAGGTCTCAACACAGCCTCCCTCTGCGGTTACTTCAGCCTCCATGGAGAGAAAACAAAGGCCCGTTTATGTCTCCCCACTAAAAATAGCCCGTCTATTCCTTTCCAGGACTCGGGCCTGGGCAGGCCTATCAGGTCGGCAAGGACTGGCCCCAGATTTAGTCTGAAAAATTAGTCTGAGGGAGCTTAGAAGATGCTCCGTGGCAAGGAGGCTCCCCAGAGCCAGTGTCCGGGACAGGCAGTGGCCCTGCTGCAGACGGGCATAGGAGGTGCAGGGAGACATTGTTTGTTGGAGCATGTCCGAGGGCTGGGGACTCTGGGGAGGGGGCTGTGCCCAGCTGTCCTCTGTCAACAGGGCGAGAATGGCTTCGAATCCCTGGCAGGATGAGACAGAAGCAGTTTGTCTGCTGGGCTTCCGATAGCCTCTACCTGATTTCTTCAAGGGCCTTAGCAACCTGGCCTCTGGAATTTGGCTCCAGAGAGCAGCTCTGAGAGGGAACACTCTTGGGACGAAGCTGGGTGCGGAGGGGGTGGGGGGAGAACAAAGGGTCACCATTATACACTCGGTGAATGAATCTTTTTTTTTTTTTTTTTAAGGGAAAGAAAAGTGTGTGTGTGTGTGTGTGTGTGTGTGTGTGTGTGTGTGTATGTGGGGATACATGTGTTTTAGGATTTCCAAATCCCTCAGCTGTCTTCTCTTCAGGCCTTTAGAGATTCACACACCCGGCAGCCACAGAGAGGTGGGGCAAAGGCTGACAGCAGCCGACTCCTGGTCCTGTCCAGACACCTCCTACCTGGGCACGGCAGGGCGAGGCGCTGCACTGCCCTCCTCCCATAGCGGGAGATGCCTGGTCTCCACTCTTCTCTATTAGAAAGGGAGCTGGCAAGTCAAAGTCCCAAGCTTTCATCTTGATTTTTCTTTGCAACCTCCTCCAAGAGGCAACTTTTAATCCTCATCAACCTTTTCCCTTCTCTCTTTTTTAAACAGGTTGCTGACTATGAATTGAACCAATATGGATTCGTGGCCCAGAGTAACTCAACTGCCCAAGGAAGCTTAACTGGTATCATCACAATCATGACAGGTGACATAGCTGCTCTTAAAAAACAACAGAGCTGGCCGGGCATGGTAGCTCATGCCTGTAATCCCAGCACTTCGGGAGGCCTAGGTGGGCAGATCACCAGGTCAGGAGATTGAGACCATCCTGGCTAACATGGTGAAACCCCATCTCCACTAAAAATATAAAAAATTAGCCAGGCATAGTGGCATGTGCCTATAGTCCCAGCTAGTCAGGAGGCTGAGGCAGGATAATCGCTTGGACCTGGGAGGTGGAGGTTGCAGTGAACCGAGATCGTGCCCCTGCACTCCAGCCTGGGTGACAGAGTGAGACTCCGTCTAAAAAGAAAGAAACAACAGAGCTTTTGGCTGCTAAAGAGAAATTTTCTAAAAGGGGAAATTACATGTGGTTAAAGTTATCCTGGAAATTCCTTAAGGATAAGTTGTACCTTTCCCCATGTTCTGCCATAAGAGTAGCCACAGAAGTAGAAGTGACTGGAGAGCATCTGTTAGACTCTGAAAAAGAGGCCTTACATTTTCTGGGAATGAGGAGGGAGTTATCTGGGATGATGCTGGGAAGAGAGGTATTAAGACATGAACTTCAACATCCAGTAGTCCTGGGTTTCAGCCCTAGCCCTGACACCTGCAAGCTGGGTGGCTCTGGGCATGTTTTCAACCCCGCCAGTGCCCTCATCTGTAATATATGGCAGGACAGAAACTTCTCTTAAAAGGAGGTGAAGAGAATGAAATGAGGTGGCTGGTGTGAAGTGCTTCCCCGGCACACCGTCTAGCCCAGGGCAGATGTAGAGTTCATCCGAGTTCCCTTCCCAATACAAGCAGGCAACCAGCTAGAGGTCACTACCCCAGCCCACTCTCAAGGAGCTCTTCCCTCATGCCAGACACTACCACACACTTGACACGGATTTTCCAATTCAATCTTTACAACCCCTAGTTTTTCAAATGAACTCAAAGCTCACAGGGGTTAAGTCACTTTTCCAAGGACCCAGGGAACTGGGATTTGAACCCTGACCACCTGCCTCTCAAGACTACATTCCTGACTCTCTCTGCCAAGGTGTACATTAAAGGAGGCATCTTCCTCCACACTGGACGCAGAGCCTGGCTTCCGGCTAAGGAGTGTGGGCGGCTGGAGCTGCCATGGAGTCTTATCTGGGCCTGATATCAAACATGGGGCAGACGGAGAGGGGAAGAAAGGAGGCTTGTCTTTGGGGTTTCAGCATCAGCTTACCAAACAACAAGAGTTTTCAATGCTGCTACAGGGTGACAAAGTGGTAAAACAGGTTTGCGGTGGCTCAGAGAATAATGGGAAGTGTTCTAACCAGAAGCTCTTGAGGACTGCAGGAGCCAGGAGGCAGGGAGAACCCATTCAGTAAGATGACGGGAGTGAGTAGCCCTTAAACTGTGTGCTCAGAAGCTGTTTTGCTGCAAAGTGGAGGAATCAGGCTATTGCTTTAATAGGTCAAAAATAGGCATTTTCTAAGCTTATAACTATTGCTCCAAACTGTCATTGGTGCTACTGAAGATTACCAAGAAGCATAAAGCATGGTTCCAGGTCTTAACAATTCAGAAACTGGTTTGAGAGACAAGATTGGTATATGTATATACACATATATGAATAACATGTATATAACAAAGATGTAAACATATAGAAAGCCATACTTTGTAAGACACAAAAATTACAGACAATTTGTAATAATATAAAGCCATATACATATTTCTTATAGCATGTGTATAGACATCCAAAGGCTTGGGGCTATGGCCACAGAATGATGAGGGTAGATTTGAAATTCATGGAATGAGGAAAAGGTATAGTAGTCAGGGAGAGACAAAAAGCAAGAAATAGCCATCCATGCAGGTGTGGCCTCCCTGGGAATGTAAGTGAGATGCCCCCTTGGAAGGCAGAAATCTGCCGAGTGTCCTGCCTAGAGCTTCTGAGAGGGCTACCAGGTGACCTTCGTAATGATTGTCCAGTGAGCCCACTGGACACACTGAACACAATTCAATGAATGAGTCTCAGTTACATGCTGTAGTTAATAATAACAATAAGCTAACATCTTTCTCTCTCCCTTTCTTAATTTCTTTCTCTCCCCCCCTCTCTCTTTCTTCTCTTCCTTTTTTTCCTTTTCTTCGAGACAGGGTCTCACTTTGTCTCCAGACTGCAGGGCTTTCTCTCTCTCTCTCTTTCCTTCTCTTTCTCCCTCCCTCCCTCCCTTCCTTCCTTCCGAGAGAGGGTCTTACTTTGTCACCCAGACTGGAGGGCTTTTTCTTTCTCTCTCGTTCTTTCTGTTTCCTTTCCTTCCTTCCTTCTTCCCTCCCTTCTTTCCTTCCTTCCTCCCTCCCTCCCCTCCCCTCCTCTTCTCTTTCTCTCTCTTTCATTCTTTCGAGACAGCGTCTCACTTTGCCACTCAGACTGGTGTGCAGTGGTGCAATCAGCTCACTGCAACCTCCCACTCACAGGCTCAAGCGATCCTCTCACCTTGGCCTCCCAAAGTGCTGGGATTACAGGTCTGAGCCACCGTGCCCAGCCACAATAAGCTAACCTTTCTTGAGTACCTGCTAAGTGACTCAGTTTTCTCATCTATAAAATGTGAGTAGTTAGATAACAAAGCATTCCTTATAGTGTTGCTGTAGGATCAAAGGAGCACACTTGCTGGAAACACTGCAGGGGTTCTCTGGCACAGAGTAACTGCTCAACAAAGCTTAGCTAGTATAGTCACAATCAGGACAGGTAACACAACTACTCTTTTTTTTTTTTTTTGAGATGGAGTCTTGCTCTGTTGCCCAGGCTAGAGTGCAGTGGCACATTCTCAGCTCACTGCAAGCTCTGCCTCCCTGATTCAAGCGATTCTCCTGCCTCAGCCTCCTGAGTAGCTGGGATTACAGGCACCTGCCACTGTGCCTGGCTAATTTTTGTATTTTTAGTAGAGACAGGGTTTCACCATCTTGGCCTGGCTGGCCTCGAACTCCTGACCTTGTGATCCACCTGCCTCAGCCTCCCAAAGTGCTGGGATTACAGGTGTGAGCCACCACGCCCGGCCACAACTACTCTTAAGAAACAACAAAGTGCCAGGCATGGTGGCTCACGCCTGTAATCCCAGCACTTTGGGAGGCCGAGGTGGGTGGATCACAAGGTCAGGAAATCGAGACTATCCTGGCTAACACGGTGAAACCCCATCTCCACTAAAATACAAAAAAATTAGCTGGGCGTGGTGGTGGGCGCCTGCAGTACCAGCTACTCGGGGGGGCTGAGGCAGGAGAATGGCGTGAAGCCAGGAGGCGGAGCTTGCAGTGAGCTGAGATCGCGCCACTGCACTCCAGCCTGGGTGACAGCGTGAGACTCCATCTAAAAAAAAAAAAGAAACAACAAAGCTACTGCATGTTCTCACTTGTAAGTGGGAGCTAAATGATGAGAATACATGGACACATAGAGGGGAAAAACACAGACTGAGGCCTCTGGGAGGGTGGAGGGTGAGAGAAGGGAGAGGATCAGGAAAAATAACTAATGGGTACTAGGCTTAATACCTGGGTGATGGAATAATCTGTACAACCAACCCCCATGACACAAGTTTACCTGTATAACGAACCTGCACATGTACCCCGAAGTTAAAATAAAAGTTAAAAAAAAAAAAAAAGAGAAGACGAAGACACAACAGAGCTGTATTTTACCTGGCCACAGCTCAGCTTCTAAAGGTGAAAATTATACTTGGTGAAAGTTATCCTGGAAACTCCTTAAGTCACCCATAGAGCACAATGTACATGGCATCGTGCATACTTTTCTGGTAATTGGTTTTCGCTAGAAGAGATCATTATTCCTTCAATGAAGCACTTAGTGAGTGCTTTTAGGGGATGTGGAAGAAAGGAGTGTGTTTTGTTTGCGTGCATATGGGACCCTACTGGATCAACTAGAGATGAGGCGTGTGCACAGAAATGCTCGGCAGTGCTTGTTTCTGTGACTGGATAGTAACACTCGGCTGAGTGGAACAGATCTTAATGGCTTCAGAAGTCCACAGAACAATGAGAGTTCTGTGGTCTGAAATGACTCCCCTTTCCTCTTTCCAAATCCCACTCTTGGGTGGCAGTATCTTCAGAAAATGCCAGTGGAATAGAACTTGAATGATGAGAGAGCCACATTTTGAGAAGAGAGGAAAAGGATTGAAGGAGAGAGAGACAGAGAGGGCAGGAGGGGAGCCTGGGTGGGGAGCAGCCCCCATGCTCTGCGACACAGGGTGCACTTACTTCTTCAGGGTCTGAAAGCCACGCTCTTTGAACTGCAGCTCGTGCTGGAGATGAACCATCTCTCTCTTCAGCTTGTTGACCTGGAGGGCAGCAGACCATACACGGGGCTGGGTCAGAGGCTGACAGCAAGGTGCAGGCTGCCTTCTCCCTAGAAGGGGAATGCAGAGCCTCCCACTGCACCTGCATGGTCAGCACCCATCGGGCCACACTGGTCAGAGCCCCCTCCCATCACCGATGTTGGCCTTGGTCTCTGCAGATGCCCATTCAGTCAACATCCCAGACAGTGTTTCTGTAGGTCATTCCTAGCCAGTCCTTGCTCCAGGGAAACAGGAGGTGGACAGGAGCTGACCTGGGATAGAGTGGGCCTTCCCACTTCCCTGCTGTGTGACCTCTCTCAAGCCATCTTGCCATCCTGAGCCTCCCTTTCCTGTTCTGATGGATGAGGACAATGGCAATTCCCAGGGCCGTGGATCACTTAAAGCTGGCAGAGGCCATGAAAGTGCTTCACGTCGAGGCAAGAGGCAATGTAGTAACTTTAGTGGCAAGACGTGCCCTAGGAGCTAGGCAAGGTCTGCTGGTTTGTGTGGCTTACACTGTATTATTCAACTTTTAAAATGAGTTGCTAATAATCAAATCTTCAGAAAGTTCATATAATAAACCTAGACACATAGTTCCTTTCTGAAAACATCTGAAGATCTGGTAACACTGAACCCACATTCCAGCACGGGCACAACAGACTAGAATTCAAATGCAATTACCTTTAAGACTGGGCAGACCTCTCCTGGTTATACAGTCACCACGACTCTCTACTGCCTCACCTCCAGCCCACATCCCTCATTTATGTCTTCTTGCAGGCATTTGAGTTTGTGGAAACTGTTAAATTCTTTGAGTTTAACGAAACCACTTTTCAAAATACTGACTTTGCCATGAGCAAATAATTTCACTGCTGTGCCTCAGTTTCCATACTGGTAAAAATGGAAATACTAATATTTATTCCCTAAGGTAATCATGAAGTAATTAAAATAAGATAATGCAGAATAATCAGTAGCTAGGAAGACAGTACACTATATTAGAAACTTTGGAGTAAGACTTGAATCTCTTGTGACCTTGGGCCAGTTTCTTAGCTCCCCTAAGCCTCTGTTTGCTCATCTTTAAAATGCAGATGACAGCTTGGTGGTGGCTCATGCCTGTGTTCACAGCACTTTGGGAGGCCGAGGCAGGTGGATCACCTGAGGTCAGGAGTTTGAGACCAGCCTGACTAACATGGTGAAACCCCATCTCTACTAAAAATACAAAAATTGCTGGGCATGGTAGCGTGTGCCTGTAATCCCAGCTACTCGGGAGACTAAGATAAGAGAATTGCTTGAACCTGGGAGGGCGGAGGTTGCAGTGAGCCAAGATTGCGCCACCGTACTCCATCCAGCCTGGGTGACACAGTGAGCCTCCGTCTCAGAAAATAAATAAATAAAATAAAATAAAATGCGGCTGGGAGCAGTGGCTCACGCCTGTAATCCCAGCACTTTGGGAGGCCATGGCGGGTGGATCATGAGGTCAGGAGATCGAGACCATCCTGGCTAACGTGGTGAAACCCCGTCTCTACTAAAAATACAAAAAATTAGGCATGGTGGCGGGCGCCTGTAGTCCCAGTTACTCGGGAGGCTGAGGCAGGAGAATGGCATGAACCCAGGAAGCGGAGTTTGCAGTGAGCCAAGATCATACCACTGCACTCTAGGCTGGGCGACAGAGTAAGACTCTGTTTCAAAAAATAAATAAATAAATAAATAAAAATAAATAAATTTTAAAAATGCAGATGACAGTAGTTATTTCACAGAGTTGTTGCAAGGACACGGGAAAATACACATGAGGTATTTCGCACTGTGCCTGGTATATGGTGACTGCTTGTGAAATGGCAGCTGCTACAACCATTACTATTACTGTGACTACTGCTTCTACTGTTATTATTTAGGGCCTTGCTAGCACTGGCTGTCATAGCCTGGCTGAAGCATCTGTTCTGGCCTTGTGGGTGGGCTTGTGGCCTAAGACCTCAGTGGCACCCATCACTAGCACATAGCATAGGTGTAGAGGTCCTACCCGGGATTTTGCAGTGGCAATTTCAGCTTTCAGGATCTCAGGGTCATACTTAGAGCTGGATGATGAACCAGAGACCACTGTAAGGAAAAAAGAAAAACAAGAATATCAGTAGAAGAAACAGATTTCAGCAAAGTTGACTCATTGGCCATCTAAATAAACCTAGAAAGGAAGGACTAAAAGTGAACAACCTGAATGTTCAACAAAGGGGGATTTACTACATAAAGATGGTACATGCGTAAATGGGGACTACACAACTTAAAATGAGGATGAAGAATATTGAACGACAAGGGAAAATGTCAAAACTCATTATGTGAAAGCAAGTTTACAAAAAAAGTGTAAAGAATAATTTATCTTTGGGCCCACGCATGGTGGCTGAAGCTTGTAATACCCGTCCTTTGGGAGGCTGAGGCAGGGGGATCACTTGAAATCAGGAGTTTAAGACCAGCCTGGCCAATGTGGGGAAATCCTGTCTCTGCTAAAAATACAAAAATTAGCTGGGCATGGTGGCGGGCGCTTGTAGTCCCAGCTACTCAGGTGACTGAAGTATGAGAATTGCTTAAACCTGGGAGGCAGAGGTTGCAGTGAGCTGAAATCTCGCCATCACATTCCAGCCTGGGTGACAGAGTGAGACTCCGTCTCAAAAAAAAAAAAGAATAATTTAAATTTGGAAAATATGCAGTTTCCAAATATACACACACATATGCATTTTAAAAAGACTGAAAAAAAATACCAAAGAGAACACTGATATCTAGAGAGTTAGATGGTAAATGATATTATCATCTTTATATTTTTATCTTTTCTTTTTTAAAAAAACAGTAAACATAGGCTTTAACAATCAGAAAAAAATAACTAAAAATATTGTTGATTGTACTTTATAATATTAATGTCCATTTGAAAAGGAAAATAAATTACACATAATCTTACCACCCTAATACAATTATCTTTTTCCCAGGTTGCCTTCCAGTATATACCCATGGTTCTGTCGTGTAGTTGTAACCTTACTATATTTTTAAAATAGTATTTATTTATGTCTTGAAAAAGGATTTTAAGGCTTATGAAAGTGAACACTACATAGTAAAATACATTTAAACTAAGGAAAACGAGACAAAGAGAAAATAAGGATAAGGAAACAAACTGGCGACAGGCTCTGAGCCTCAAAACTGGTAATGTGAGGGGGAAATAGGACCAGATATAAGATTTGTGGTGTCCTTAAGGTAAACACAATCCCACTGTTCAGAAAAGAACAGTTATTCTTGGTCAAGAGGCAAGAGAAGTATTTCTCCTGTGAGTCCTGAGTCCTTAATCACACTGTAGGAACCATTTCATCACCTCCCCTGTCTACCTACTAGCATCTGAACACTCTTTCCTGTTCACATGTAGCCAAATCACCTGCTGAGATCTGGATTTTTCTTTTCTTTTCTTTTGTATGTTTTGAGATGAAGTCTTACTCTATTGCCCAGACTGGAGTGCAGTGGCACAATCTCAGCTCACTGCAACCTCCGCCTCCTGAGTTCAAGCTGTTCTCCTGTCTCAGCCTCCCGAGTAGCTGGGATTACAGGTGCGCTCCACCACGCCCAGATAATTCTGTACTTTTAGCAGAGACAAGGTTTCACCATATTGACCAGGCTGGTCTTAAATTCCTGACCGCAGGTGATCTGCCCACCTCGGCCTCCCAAAGTGCTCGGATTACAGGTGTGAGCCACTGTGCCTGGCTATCATCTGAACACTCTTTAATGTTCACATGTAGCCAGATCACCTGCTGAGATCTGGGTTTTTCTGAGGATAGAGAAGCTTATTTGGTGATTGCTGACAATTTTCAGTGTTTGGAGGTAGGCATGACAGTCTTGAGGGGAATGCTACGGTTTGGCTTTCTTTAAAAATATTTTAATAGGCCTTTTGGTTATGCATAAGGCATTAAAATGTAATATTTGGAAGTTTGGGGAAAGAGAAAACTACTCTGCATAATAACATAAAAGATGTTTGGCACCACAGGAAGTGTTGCGTTTCTGCTGAATTTACAATGATAATGATGATGGAGAAGACGACGACCGAGGTTTACCAGAAGAGATGAGTGAGGACAATGCTGGGGTGGCAAGAGCCTTGTAGCCTTTGTCTCAAGCATGGAACAGGGAATCCATGTACAGAGATGTTTTATTGCCAATTTAAAGCTTTCATCTCCTGGTGTCTAATTCCTTTGGTCTTTGCTGGACTTCGGGATTTCAGGGACAGACCTGGCTGGATATTTAGCTGGAGGTATCACCTTAAGCACACAATGTAGGGAGGTTATAATATTATCATGTTATAATAAAATGACCTTGAACAAAATGATGTTATTTGAGGACCTGCTGTATTTCCCAAATAGATACTTTCAATAAAATATTAAGACAGTTAACACCATTTATCACTCACTGATCCACAGTAATAACAGGGTGAAAGAAGACAGGAGTAGTCAGGGTGGCAATAACCTGGGAATACACACAGAAAGGTCCTCAAAGGGTCTGGGGTGGAGCGGGGGATGTCTGTTCTATGAGCACCCTGTCCTGCCAACCACCCTGCTCATCAGGCTGTGCCTCTGGACGTGGGTCTGTACTGTAGGGCAATGTTGAGGCGACTGTGGCAGCAGCATGGAAGAGCCTGTAAAAATGGCAAGACGTGACTCAGACAGGGAGAGGTTGGCTGTGGGGACCAGTCATGCCAAGGCTGACTTGAGGCATGCATTGTGTTCCTTGGGCATGCCCAGAAATCCTGGAGACAAAGGATGCCAAAAAGAAGAGATTCTCACCAACTGGGCCACCAGGAGCTTTAATGTTTACACTCTGGAGTACCACTGTGAAGTGCACAATTTGTACCTAAAGCCGCTGACACGAGATGTAGCCTGTTACTTATCATTTTGTAAGTAAATGTTTGGTTGAGGTAAAAAATACATACATAGAAGTGCACACATCATGTATGTACAGCTTGAGGATTTTTCACAAAAGAAACATGCTCAAACAATCGGCACTCCAATCAAGAAAACAGGTCAGTAGCCTCTCCTTTGTGTCTGCATCCCTTCACTATCCTCTATTATGAGAACTTTTTTTTTTTTTTTAATTGAGATGGAGTCTCCCTCTGTTGCCCAGGCTGGAATGCAGTGGCATGAACTCGGCTCGCTGCCACCTCTGCCTCCCAGGTTCAAGCTATTCTTCTGCCTCAGCTTCCCGAGTAGCTGGGATTACAGGTGCCCACCACCACGCCCAGCTAACTGTAGTATTTTTAGTAGAGACAGGGTTTCACCATGTTGACCAGGCTGGTCTCAAACTCCTGACCTCAAGTGATCCACCTGCCTCGGCCCCCCAAGTTCTGGGATTACAGGCATGAGCCACCGCGCCTGGCCCTACTACAAGAATCCAATAGGACTTAAAATACTGTCTTGCCCCAATGTTTAACAGTTCTTAATTTTTAGTTTTTATTAAAGTTATATATAAACACAGTTCATATGAACAGTCCAACATAGGACAAGATTTGCTATAAAAAAGAGCATTCCACAACCCCTATCCCCATAACTCACACCCTAAAAGAAAATCATTTTCAATGTCTTCGGTGGCTACCTCTATGTGTCTAATAATATGCATGCATTACTGCTTCTTGATCTTTTCTGTTTTTGGCATTACTTACTTACTTATCTCTCAGGAGGATGGGCACTTAGCCTCCCTTTTTTCCCCACCCCCTACAGCACACACATGCACCTCTCCCATCTCCCCCATCATCCTAAAAGCAATAGTATACGCTTGATGAAAGTGATCTTCAGTGTTTGCATTATTTTTACTCTGCAAACACTATTCAGGGTGGAATCAGCTAGCTGACTTTGCTTACTTTTACTTTTCAGCACTTTTTTTTCCCCTTGAGTTAATTATTGTCATTTTTACATTTGCTTAGTTTCTACAAACTTATCACTAATTCAACCTCACATTCTGCTGGTTACCTAAATCTCATCTCCTAAAGTCCAGAACAGTGTGAATCTGGGGAGTTTTCTATTTTGGGATCTGTCCTGCCAGGGCTTCTGCCCTGCTTCAGTGTGAGCGAGCTGCTCTCTGTGCTTGGCTGGCTTCCTGAGATCCCCCTTTGTGTTCCTCTGCGTGTCTCCTCACCTCTCTGTATATCACGTCTTCCTTTTCTTGGTCTACCCCCTCATTTTGGTAGAACATCATCTCCAGTAGCTTCCTGAGAAAGAAACCATGAAGGAAACGAACTTTCTGAAATCTCACATGTCTGAAAATAGCCTTATTCGGCCCTACACTTGATTAAAGGTAGTTTTGCTGGATATAGAATTCTAGGTCAGAAATAATTTTCCTTAAAACCTGAAGGCATTGCACCATGGTCTTTTAGGTTTCCATCGCTATTAGTGAGAAGTCTGGAGCTATTCTGAGTCCTGATCATTTCTGTGTGACCTGATTTATTTCTCTCTGAAAGCTTTTAGGATCTTGAATTATCCCAGTGTTTGAAGTTCCACAATGAGATATCTTGGTGTGAGCCGACTTTCATCCACTGTGTTGGACACTCAGTGAACCCTTTCAGTCTAAAAATTCTCCTCCTTCAGTTCTGGGAAATGTTTCTGAATTATTTCAGCGATGCTTTTCTCGTCTGTTTCCTCTGTTCTATCTGGAACATGTTTTCCTCAGATAGTGGATTTCCTGTCCTTGTAGTCTATTTTTTTTCCCTCTTATTTTCAATCTTGTATTTTTGCTCTGATTTTTAGGTTTCCTCAGTTTTATTTTCCAGTCTTCCTTTGGAGTTTTCATGTCTACTCTCATATTTTAATTTCCAAGAGCTCTTTTTTATTCTCTGAAGTTTCCTTTTTAAACAATGTAGTACCGTGCTCTTGTTTCCTGACCACATAGCTTCTCTTAATGTTCTCTTCTTCATGTATACTCCTTGTTTCCTCCAAGCTCTCCCTTCACCACATGTTGGTTTGAGTCTCTATTTTCTCTGTTAGAGGCTTTCCTCGGATATCTGGAATCTTGGTTATCTGATCACATTTAAGGATGGGAGCCCAAAATGCTGACTGGAGCGGGGTTTGTGGACTGTGAGTTGCATAGCACATGATTTGTTTTCTATTTTTAAAATTTATTTTATTATTTAAGAGACAGGGTGTCTGTTGCCCAGGCTGAAGTGCAGTGGCACAATCATAGCTCACTGTAACCTTGAACTCCCGGGCTCAGGGAATCCTCCTGCCTCAGCCTACTGAACAGCTGGGCCTACAGGTGCCTGCCACCACACTCGGATAATTTTCTTCTTTAAATTTTTGGTAGAGATGAGGTCTTACTATGTTGCCCAGGCTGGTCTTAAACTTTTCACTTCAAGTGATCCTCCCATCTCGGTCTCTCAAAATGCTGGTATTACAGGCATGAGCGCCTGGCCACAGCACATGATTTGGCTGGACATGATTTGGTTTCATCCAGGAATCCTCAATGTCAGTGTCTTTCCAGCTTTTCTCTAAAGCTCTTCCCTCGTCAGATTTCCAGTAGAGTTCTCCACTGTCCACTCTAGAGGGTAATGACTTGGCACCATTCTGGGCACCAAGTGGTATATGAGGGCTAAGGTCTCAATACCCTTCACTTACTCACTGTGCTTTCAGGATAGTACACTCTGGCTCTGAATTTGCCTTGTGTCCTGGAGTCCAGAAACTCTATTTTACCCTCTCCAAAAAATAAACTTCCAGTCATTTGCCAGACTGAAGATGGTGGTTGCCTGACTGTATCAGTTTAAGGAAAAGATCTCATGGTCTAATTGTCTCAGAAACAACTTTTACTCAATCCTCTTTGAGACCCTCCTCCCTTCAGTCTTACTTGCAGAAATAGCTGCTGCCACCAACATCCACGGTTTTTGCAAGTGCTCTATAGAACAGTGTTGTGAGCCTTCCTCACTATCAGCCCATTTTCTCTTTTCTCAGGTCTGCTACATAGGTTGCCACCTGTCTGTCTGCTGTCCAGCCTCCAAATTTTACTGCTGCTCCTTCTCCAATTTTCCCTAATCTTATATATACGTATGCCTTAAAAAATATATTTTATCTGATATTCTCCTAGTTTTGCAGTGAGTAAAATCAAGTGAGTGGTTCAACTGGCATTTTTTAGTTTTTAGAGATGAGATCTTACGATGTTGCCTGTACTGGAATCCTGGGCTCAAGCAATCCTCCCACTTCAGCCTCCTGAGTAACTGGAACTACACGTGTATGCCACCACACCTGGCTTCAACTGGCATTTTTAACTGGAAGGCCCCCAATGATTTATTTTCCAAATGGCAAATCAAGGCCTAGTGAGGGGAAAATACGATAAGGTCCCAAAGAACCCAGTTCTCCTGAGTTCTCACCTTTTAGAGGGTGGAAGAAGCAAGTGTAGCTGAAGAACCTTAGTATTTGACTGACTGACGTGGGTTAAATTAAGAAAATTGATTTTGAGATCAGATATATCTGGTTACAAAGGCTACCTTGCCACTCTTTACCAGTGTGCCTTTGGGGAAGCCACTTCCTCTTTGGAGGCCTCAGTTCCCTTGTCTGCAGAATGGGAACAACACTGTCTTAGAGGACTGTGTGTGTGATTCAGGAGGGAGGTTACTTAGAGTGCCTAACATATTGGCCTCCAGGCATACAACAGGTGCATATTAAATGTTAGTTCCCTTCTTCCCCATGGAGCTAGAGATTACACCAGAGAGTCGACAGCAAAGTCTCCATCCCCAAGGCAGGGCCCCATCTGTGTCTGGGACCCAGAGCAGCCAAGCCCAGGTGGCAAAACCCTCACAAGCCCTGGCAAGCCATCTGAGTTAGAGAACAGGTATGTGACTTCATCTATCTGTCATGCCAAGAGCTTGACTAGGAAGGCAAACCTGGCTTGTAAAACTTGAAGACAAGAGTCATGATGAGGCTTGGGTCACACCTTGTTTAACTGGGATGCTTGGGCTGGGGGAATCCCAGTTTCTGTGTGGTTTGAATCTCAGATCCAGTTGCCTGAAATGACCCCAGTCCTTTCAGATGGAAGATATTTAACACTGAAAATGGTGGTGATGCCTCTGAGGCCAGTGGAGCTCTTGGGAGTGTCTGGAAGTCATATGACAAGGATGAGGAACTGCATTGTTTACTTCCTACCTTTGATCATGGATTTATTGTTATTGGTTCCAGAGATCTGTTAAAAAAAAAAAAACCCTCTTTTTCATTTACAATGCTAACAAATTAATAATAATAATTTACTGAGAGGTTAAGAATATGAAAAATACTATTACAAGGACTTTACATTTGTTAACTAATTTAGGCCCCATAACACGCCCGTGAAGATTATCCTAAGATTAGACTGATTTTATAGATGAAGAAAACTGAGGCACAGAAGTGGCATAACTTGTGCAAGGTTACAACAATTAGTAATTTGCATATCCTTGATTTGAACCAAAAAAGTCTGGTTCCAGAGTTCATAGTCTCAAAATATTATGTGTTTCCTAACAATAGGACTATTTATTGAGCCATTAATATGTTCTAAGGAAACAGTACCAAGTGTCTTACTTAGACCAGTGGTTTGGGCAGTTTTATCCCCTATGACTTATGACAAAATCTAGAGACACTTTTTGTTATCACAACTTGGGCTTGTAGTGCAAGCCGGGCGCGGTGGCTCAAGCCTGTAATCCCAGCACTTTGGGAGGCGAGGCGGGCGGATCCACTGAGGTCAGGAGATCCGAGACCATCCTGGTTATATGGTGAAACCCCGTCTCTACTAAAAGTACAAAAAAAAAAAAAAAAAACTGCTTGAGGCAGTGGCCCGAGTGAGTCCCAGCTACTTGGGAGGCTGAGGCAGGAGAATGGGGCGTGAACGGAGGAGCAGAGCTTGTGATGAGCTGAGATCTGGCCACTGCACTCCAGCCTGGGCGATAGAGCGAAACTCCGTCTCAAAAAAAAAAAAAACAACTTGGGTGGGGGTGCTACTGGCATCTAGTGGGTACAGAACAAGGATGCTGCTAAACACTCTATAATACACAGCCCTCACAAAGAAGAGTTACTCAGACAGCAATGTTAATGGTGCTGAGGTTAGGAAACTCTGACATGGTCCCATGAGATGAAGGTACTATTAACATTTCTGCCTGACTGGCTTAGTCAGTAGAGAATGAGACTCTTAATCTTAGGGTCATAGATTCAGGCCCCATGTTGAGTGCCAAGAATTTAAAAATTAACTAAAAAAAAAAAATTCAATAGTTAAACATAAAGATTCTGAGACTTAAAGAGGGAATACGCTCCCCTAGAGAACACCTAGGGGGAGTCCAGCTGCCACCTCCCACTACAGTGTTTTTTTTTTTTTTTAAGGGAAGGAGTCTCACTCTGTCCCAGGCTGGAGTGCAGTGGTGCTGTCTCAGCTCACTGCAACCTCCGTCTCCTGGGTTCAAGCAAGCGATTCTCCTGCCTCAGCCTCCCGAGTAGCTGGGACTACAGGTGTGAGCCACCACGCCCAACTAATTTTTGTATTTTTAGTAGAGACAGGGTTTCACCATGTTCGTTGGGATGGTCTCAATCTCCTGATCTCATGATCTGCCTGCCTCAGCCTCCCAAAGTGCTGGGATTACAGGCATGAGCCACCGTGCCTGGCCTCCTACTACAGTGCTTCTCATGTGAATGTTTCATTCTCATAGTGCCCAACTCTGGTTTTTAATTTTGGAAACGTTTTATCTATAGACAATTTGAAAGAATAATATAATGAATCTCAATATATCCTTCCCTTAGAGCCACGAATTTTTAATATTTTTCCAAGCTTCTTCTTGCCATACCTCTTCTCACCCCAGTTCTTTCTTCCTCTCATTAGGGTGGTTCACAGTAAGTCCTCCATTAATCATGATTAGAAATGGTGGCAAAAGACGAAAATCTGGACCATATTCAAAGCCATCAATGTGTCATCGACAATTATTTATTTATTTATTTGAGATGGAGTCTCGCTCTGTCCCCCAGGCTGGAGTACAGTGGTGCAATCTTGGTTCACTGCAACATCCGCCTCCCAGGTTCAGGCAATTCTCCTGCCTCAGCCTCCTGAGTAGCTGGGACTACAGTAGCTGCCACCATGCTTGGCTAATTTTTGTATTTTCAGAAGATAGAAGGTTTTACCGTGTTGGCTAGGCTGGTCTCAAACTCCTGACCTCAGTTGATCCACCACCTCAGCCTCCCAAATTGCTAGGATTATAGGTGTGAGCCACCATGCCCGGATGAGTTTTTCCTTTTTTCTTTCCTTTCCTTTTTTTCTTGGACTTTTTTTTGGAATAAACTGCAGATATGCTGCCACATGCATCTTCATAAAATCTATGTAGACATTCTCCTACATATTCATAACTCCATTATCACAACTCAGGAAAGTCTCCAATTGTCTGAGAATGTCTTTTAGGGCTGCTTTTCCCCCATTTCATGCTCTAATTCAAGGTACAAACATTTCATTTGGTGATATGCCTCTTTAGACTTAAAAAAAAAAACCTAGTCTAATTGTCTTATAGAATAATCCATATTATGGATTTGTCTGGCTGTGCTCTTGATTAGATTCATATTAAATATTCTTGTGAGGGATCCTCCATGATGTCTTTACTGCATCACATCAGAAGGCATTGATATCACCTGGTCTCATTACTGGTCATGCTAATTTTATCACTATGTAAAGTGGTGGCTGCACATCTCTCCAATGTAAAAGTACATCCTTCTGAAATTAGTGAGTGATCTGTGGGGTAATTCTCATTACCTGACATGTAATTATGAATCCATGTAAATATCTTATCCCCCAAAATACAAAGGTTTGTTTTTATTTGTTTTTATATACACCTGACACTTTTTCAAACTGTGGGACTTTAGAGAGAGACAGAGAAATCACTTTGCTCCTTGAAACCTGAGGTTCAACAGGGACAATAACATCTCCCTTCCAGGACTGTTTTAACAATAATGGTATGAACTGAATTGTGTCTCCCCCAAATAAATATAATACATTGATGTCCTAATCCCCCAAGTGATAGTATTTGAAGATGAGGCTTTGGGGAAATAGTCAGGCTTAAATGAGGTCTTGAGGGTAGGGTTCTCATGATGGGATTACTGCCCTTATAGAAAGAGGCACTGGAGAAGGCAGTTGTCTGCAAGCCAGGAAGAGAACCCTCGCCAGAACCTGACCATGCTGGTGCCCGAATTTCAGACGTCCAGGCTCCAGAACTGTAAGAAGATAAATGTCTACCGTTTAAGTCACCCAATCTATGGTATTTTGTTATGGCAGCTCGAGTTGACTAAGACAGATTAAGTGCTAAAACCTTCCTAAGAGTCTCCAGAACATTACTTGACACAGAATAGCTAATGAATGTAATAGAGTTCTTTTCTATAATCGCTGAGATTCCGGGGGTTTTCCTGAGCTGCTAAGGAAAAAGGCAGGGCTGGGACAGTAAGTACCCTGGCAGAGTTTGCCCTGTCTTGGTAGCAGACAGAACTTCTCAAAGTGAGGGCTTCACGCTGGAGGAGAGTTCAATGGCCCAACCCAGCCATGGCCACCCTGACACCAAGCCCTGACACTAGTCCCCCTGGCCTAGCCCACACTGAAAATACTGTGGGGACAACAGAATGGATTTGCAAGTTATCACTATCTCTCACCAACTGTAAGACCCTGGGCACACTGTTGATCCTAAGCCTCAGTTTCCTAATCTGTTAAAAGGTGACATTAATTGTTCTTGCCCATAGAACTGTTATGAGAATTAACAGAAATAGCATATTCAGACTATAGCAGAGTGCCTAGCATGAAACAGAGACTGAATAAATATAGGAACAATTTGGTTATTAGAAATAGTGAGACTTGGCATGATGGCTTATGCCTGTAATCCCAGCACTTTGGGAGGCTGAGGCAGGTGGATCACCTGAGGTTAGGAGTTCGAGACCAGCCTGGTCAACATTGGGAAATTCTGTCTCTAATAAAAATACAAAAATTAGCTACTTGAAAGGCTGAGACAGGAGATTGCTGGAACCTGGGAGGCGGAGGTTACAGTGAGCCAAGACTGCGCCACTGCACTCCAGCTCGGGTGACAGAGAGAGGGTCCACCTCAAAAAAAAGAAAAGAAAAAAGGAAAAAAAAAAGAACAAGGGGATTTTGGTGTGCTTGCTCTCCTCCTTTGGGTACCAGGAATAGGATAGGAGCCCCGCCCTTACCAAGTTTATGTTCTGGTGGAGGAAATATTGATAACATACAAGCAGATGTATTGTGACATGTGCTATGAAGGAAATAGACAGCCATGGCTGAGACTAGAGTTGCGGAAGAGAGGCTTCTGATAGAGTTGTCAGGGCAGGCCTCTCAGAGGTGATGACCTGAAGGATGAGACTTGAAGACCGAGAAGGATTTAGCCTTGCAAATGGATGGGTGACAAAGCATTCTAGGAAGGGGACCAGCAAATACTAAGGGACTGAGGTGGGAAATTGTAGGGTGGGGTAGGGAAGCAGAACGGGGGGCTGGGGACTCAGTGCATCTGGAGCCTAGTGAGGAGGGCATGAGATGAGGCAGGAGTGGCTGGCAGGGGACTAACCACAGAGGGCTGTGTAGGGCATGGAAAGAGTGACGGGAAGCCACTGAAGGGCATTTGATTGTTTTGAAATTGTGGTAAATATATGCAACATAAAATTTACCATTTTAGCCATTAATTAAGTGTACTGTTCAGTAGCATTAAGTACATTTACACTGTTGTGAACGTACTACCATCCACCTCTAAGAAATTTTTCTTCTTCCCAAACTGAAACTCTGTACTTGTTAACTAAGAATTCCCCACTCCCAATTCCCCTAGTCCCTGAAAGTTTTTAAACAAGGAGATATGTAACCCGATTGGCATTCTAAGATGATTACAAATGAAATAAAATGAAATGCAAATGGCAAATGAATCACTGCAAGGCACAGGTAGGAGCAGGAAGAGCAGTAGACAAGATGGTGGTTTGGACAAAGAGTAGAGGTGAAGAAAAATGGGCAGACTTGAGAAGCAATACTGGCAGAACTCAGTGTGGCCATTCTCTGTTGGTGTTGGTGGGGGTGGTGGTAGTGGGAGGTACTCACAGCTGACCTGGGAGCCCAGCTTGTGCTCCCAGACGGCATGCAGCTGCTGGTACTCCTGCTGTGCAAGCTCCAGGCGCTGCTGCTTCACCTGGTAGATCTCTTTTTGAGCACTCAGAGCCTCCTGGGCCACCACCAGGTAATCCTTCAGCATATGTTCCTGTTCCCGCCGCCATTGTACTCGAGGATCCTCAATCTGAGTGGTTTCTGGAACAGACCCCAGAGATTCTAGGTCAGCATCTCACAAATATCTGTTGGGCTGGTAGCCTGTGGAATCCACTAACAGAAAACAAAAAGTAAAATGCATAGACAAATCACAATAAATGTAAGTGGGGCAAACTCATTTACTAAATGACAGTGATTCTCCGTTTGGAGTAGTCAAACAAATAATAAGCCAGGGGGGCTGGGTGCGGTGGCTCATGCCTGTAATCCCAGCACTTTGGGAGGCTGAGGCAGGTGGATCACTTGAGGTCAAGGAGCTTGAGACCAGCCTGGTCAACATGGTAAAACCCCGTCTCTACTAAAAATACAAAAAGTAGCCAGTATGGTGGCAGGCACCTGTAATCCCAGCTACTCAGGAGGCTGAGGCAGAAGAATTGCTTGAACCCGGGACGGGGAGGTTGCAGCAAGCTGAAATTGTGCCACTGTACTCCAGCGAGACTCTGTCTCAAAAAAAAAAAAAAAAAAAGAATAAACCAGGATCAATTTCCAAACCCAATGTCAATTTCTGAGAACAGCCTGAATAAGGATCCGGCTAGAGTACTAATCTAGACAGAGAGGTTCAAGGTAATATCCCTTGGTGAAGACTAAAGGAAAGAAAAATAACTAACGTTTCAGAGAATATGGAGAAATAGGTACCCCACAGCCAGCTGGAAATGTAAATTAGAATAGCCTTACTAGAAGACTATCTGACTACGCAAATTAAGAGCCTTAAAATGTTAATACGCTTTGACCAATAATTCTCCCTACAGTAATTCATTATAAAAAGTAATTTAAATTCAGTCAAACATATATTTGTACAAAATCATGATAATAATAATATATTATGAAATAGCAAGCACATGTCATTCATTCTACGGTAAGTGCTATTCTAAGTACTTTACATACGTTTACTTCTTAAATCCTTACACTAACCTTATAGATTCTATTACTATCCCCATTATACCAATGAGAAAACTGAGACATAGGTCAAGTAACTTGCTCAAAGACACGTAGGAAACAAGTGTTCAATAAGTAACTTGCTCAAAGTCACGTAGGAAACAAGTGTTCAAATATGTATGCTATATTCACAGAATGCACTATTATAAAGATAATGCCTTTGAAGAAAAATTAATAAAATGGAAAGGTGCTTATAATATGCAGGTCATAAAATTGAATAAATAATTGTATCTATCAAAATCAACATGCACATTCTCAAAAAGATGAGAAAATAGGAAAATATCAATAGCCAACTAAGTGGCAGAATATTTTAGGATATTTTACTTTTTACAAAATTATGTGTATAAAAAACATACACAATAATGATATGGAAAAAAAAGCAGCTGACTAGCTATGGAAGAGGTTAAAATAACGTCAAAGAATCAATGCCCATGGACTATTAACTCCTCAGTCACCCCCAGTTGTTGGGTGGTGTTAGGAGTGATCAACAAACCAGAAATTGTACAATCAGGACAATGTGGTGAATCCAGCCACCAGATACATGTTGCTTCTGAATTGGTTACTGGTATGTAAAAAATAGAGAGATATATTCATTTAAATCCTGTTTTATGGCTTTTCTTGATCATTCAGAAGTTCTGGCCACCTTGGGTTCACAATTGGCCAGAAATTCCAGCACTCCATCTGTCAAAACCTGGTCTGCTTCATTCACTTATGTCATACGCCTAGCCCTGGGAATACTGGAGTTTATGCCTCCCAATCTAGGCCCTTTAGCTCTCATTCCACCTAAACAGGTCCAGTGAGCATCTCCAGTGGAAGAAAGATCAAAGAAGCAGCAGAGCCAAGTTCTTATTCCTGCCAATAATCGCTGTGTTACAACAGAAAGGCTGTTTAACCTCTCTGAATCTAGTTTTGTATCTGTTAACGGGGTAATGAACCCTGCGTCATGACTTCCCAGGAAACAGGAAATGAACGCATTTGTGCCAGGTAAAGGAAACAAATGATAAAGTAAAACCCAAACGATGGCCTAGGACCAGTTTTTGTTGTTGTTTTCTTTTTCTTTCTTTTTTTTTTTTTTTTTTTTGAGATGGAGTCTTGCTCTGTCTCCCAGGCTGGGGTGCAGTGGCACAATCTCGGCTCACTGCAAATTCTGCCTCCTGGGTTCCAGTAATTCTCCCTGCCTCAGCCTCTCGAGTAGCTGGGATTACAGGCACCCGCCACTACGCCCAGCTAATTTTTGTATTTTTAGTAGAGACAGGGTTTCACCATGTTAACCAGGCTAGTCTTGAACTCCTGACCTCAGGTGACCACCTGCCTTGGCCTCCCAACGTGCTGGGATTACAGGCGTGAGGCACTGTGCCCAGTCTAGGACCAATTTATGAATCGTCTGTGAATAGCAATTCTTCAAGCTTTTCCTCCTTTTTCTGAGAAAAAAAGTGAGGTCTGAAGACTGCTGACAGTAGCTACAAAAAACTGCCCCTCATGAGGAAAGCTTTCCATCCCTTCAAACCAAATGAGAGGCAGGAACGACTGCAAAAATAATACAAAGACAAAACAAAAAAACAAGGGGGAGGTGGAATTTGTAAAACTGGGCTACAGAACAGCTGCTGTGGGTTCCCATCTCCCATCAGCAGCTGTGGATTCCCATGGCGTTCAGGACCTGTGGGTCCCCCTGAGGGATCTGCCCTACACCTCCAGCTGGTACAGGTCACAGAAAAAAGCAGCTCAGCCTGTCTTGAGCAGGTTGACAACGTTTCTTAAAGTTTGCAACTTTTAAAAGATCTGATTTTTCACTGAAAAATAATGAAAAATATAAAAAAGAAAAATCCCACAATTCCACCATGACAAGTTTGTGAAATAAGAGAGTTTTGGCCGGGCACGGTGGCTCCCACCTGCAATCCCAGCACTTTTGGAGGCCGAGGCAGGGGGAACATGAGGTCAGGAGATCGAGACCATCCTGGATAATACAGTGAAACCCCGTCTCTACTAAAAATACAAAGAATAAGCCAGGCTTGGTGGCGGGCACATGTAGTCCCAGCTACTCAGGAGGCTGAGGCCGGAGAATGGCGTGAATCCGGGAGGCAGAGTTTGCAGTGAGCCGAGATCGCGCCACTGCACTCCAGCCTGGGAGACAGAGCAAGACTCCGTCTCAAAAAAAGAAAAGTTTCCATCTCCCCAATCCCATTGCCCAGAGGTAACTGTTGCTGAGTCTCACGCAGATACTGTCTTCTGATTATATATGAATTTTTCTTTATACATACGTGCCTATATAAACAAGGGTTACTTTAATGCAACATGGACCATGCCAAACATACTGGTCTGTGACTTGTTTTTGTCTCCAAATGATATAGCATGATCATTTTTGCCTGTAGATGCACCATCTTTTAAACAGCTGTATAGTGTTCCATGCTATGGTATTTGGGTTTATTTAACCAGACCTCAATGGGAAATATCTGAATTGTTTTCAGTCCTTTTGCTACTACATTCAATGCTGCAGTAAGGGTTCTTAAAAACATATGTCTATGAACTTGTGCTATTAATTCTGTGGGATAGGCTTCTTAAAGAGAAACCACTAGATGAGAGGGTACACACACTTACAATTTTAATAGATATTACCAAATTACCTTCCAAAGGTAAGTAATACCTGTTCTCAAAAACAGCACACAAGAGTGTCTCTCCCACCACATTCTCAGTGAAATTGCTTTTTTTTTTTTTTAAAAGTCAGTGCCTCATCCAGTGATTCTGGGTCTTTGCTGCATGCCCTACCCCTCCTGCCCCAGAACACTTAAATTAGAATTTGCAGGAGTGGGGCTCAGGTATTGAGAGTTTTTAAAGCTTCTCTGGGTGACACTGGTGCAGATACAGCTGAGAGTCCCTGGCTGAACGTTAGAATCACCCGGGAGAAATTTTGAAAAATCTCGATCCTACTCTGGACCAATCAAATTCCAGTCTCTGGGAGTGAGAATAAAACAATGATGATTTACAAAGCTCCCCAAATAATTCCAATGTGCCACCCAAGGTGAGAACCAGTGTCTAAGAGATGACAAACACATGGGCCGATTGGTCACTGAGGCCAGCAGGTGTGACACGGGCTCCGGGTGGAATCACCTGCCCAGGTGCTGGTTGAAATGCTGGGCCCGTGTCAAGTCCCCTAAGCGACACCTAGGTGGATCCTCCCACAGTGTTCTGGATTTCATCTGGAAGGGGCACCCTCCCTTTGGCCTTAGACCTCAGTCCCGCTCTGTAAAATTATAAAGGTATGTGAGACCCTAACCTGAAGGTCTGGCCAAACCAGATGGCTTGGCGACCATTTTTGGTGACTCATGGTCTCTTTTGTAAACCAACAAGAATAGATGGGTGCACAGACAGACAAAAACAATGCACAAACTCACACCAGAACTGGTTCTCAAACTGACTGCACACTGGAATCACCCGAGAGATTGCCACTGAATTATCTACAGTGTGAAGTGGGCATCAATTTGTTACATTTCTAAGAATATTTCCTTTACCCCAATGATCCCTTGGATGCTCCCAGGCAATCTCCTCTACCCACCCCCTCTCCCAGTTTACCTGTTTAGAACTTCCTATGCATGGACTCACACAGTATTTGCTCTTAGGGCCTTGGTTCTTTCACTAAGCAGACAGTTTTTGAGACTCATCCCTATTGCTGGATCTGTTGTACATTTCTTGTTATTGCTGAATAATATTCTATTGTATGAATACAGCATATGGACTTTGTGATACATTGTTAGTTTGCTTCCAGTTAGGGATTATGACGACTAATACTCTAAGTCTTTGTGTGGGCATGTTTTCATTTCTCTTGGGCAAAAATACCAGGGGTAGAATTGCTGGGTTACACTTGGCAAGCATATGTCGAATTTCATAAGAAATCGGCAAACTTTTCCAAACTGGTTGTACCATTTTACATTCTCACCAGCAGTGTATCCGAATTCTAGTTCTTCCACATCCGTGCTAGCAGTTGGTATTGTTATTTTTTCCTCATTTTAGTCATTATAGTGGGTATGTAATGATACCTCATTGGAGTTTTATTTTTTAGTTTTTGAGACGGAGGTCTCACTATGCTGTCCAGGCTGGTCTTGAACTCCCGGGCTGAAGTGATCCTCCAGCCTCAACCTCCCAAGTAGCTGGGACTACAGGCATGCACCACCATGCCCCAGCTGATTTTGCATTTTTATTTTTGTAGAGATGAGGTCTCACTATGTTGCCCTGTGCTGCCTTATGTTTTGCTATGGCTGGTCTTGAACTCCTGGGCTCAACGACCCTCCACTTCAGCACCCTGAAGTGCTGGGATTACAGGCATGAGCAACTGTGCCAGCTGCTTCTTACTGTTAAGTTGTAGGACTTCTTTACATACTTGGAATATGGGTCCTTTGTTAGATATATGTATTGCAATATTGTCTCCTTATCTGTGGCTTGTCTTTTCAGTTTCTTAATAACGTCTTTTGAGGAATAAAGGTTTTAATTTGATGAAACAAAATTCATCAATTTTTCTTTTCTGGTTAATGCTTTTTATGACTTGTCCAAAAAAACCCTTTGCCTATAATAAAATCTTGCAGATTTTCTCCTATGCTTTCTTCTAGATGTTTTATAGTTTTAGCTTTTATATTTAGGTCTATGGTCCATTTTGAGTTTAATTTTACATATGGTGTGAGGCAAAGGTAGAAGTGGAGGCGTATTTTTTTTCCATGTGGATACCAGTTGTACCAGCAATTGCTGAAAAGATTATCCTTCAAGGGCATTGGGCCTTTTAAAAGTTCTTTACCTGGTTCTAAAGAGCTGTATTGGCTGGGTGCAGTGGCTCACGCCTGTAATACCAGCACTTTGGGAGACCAAGGAGGGTGGATCACTTGAGGTCAGGAGTTCAAGACCAGCCTGACCAACATGGCGAAACCCTGTCTCTACTAAAAATACAAAAATTAGCTGGGCATGGTGGCGCGTGCCTGTAATCCCAGCTACTTAGGAGGCTGAGGCAGGAGAATCACTTGAACCTAGGAGGCAGAGGTTGCAGTGAGCCAAGATCGCGTCATTGTACTCCAGCCTGGGTGACAAGAGTGAAACTCCGTCTCAAAAAAAAAGAGAAGAGTTGTGTTAATGCTGTTAGTTCTGAACTGTCACACCCTGAGGGGGTCCTCCCACAGCCCAGCCCCTTCTGCTGACACTACCCTTCCTCAAGTCCATCTTACCAAAACAGGCAATTTTATAACTGGCAGACCCTTTGAGATCGCCTTGGCCACTACATTTTAGTTCTTGTTTTAATTAAAAGTATACATAGATACAGCTTAATAATTCGGTGCACCATAAAATTTCCCACATAAAACATCTCCCTCATATCCCTCTTTCCAAAAGCAGCTACTTCCCAAACTTGTATCTACTTTAGTGCAGGCATCATTGAGAACCACTTCTCCACTTTCTTCGGCTCCATGCTCTAAATCTCTCCCTACAAACACACTCCATACACATTCTCCATACAGCACACATAGCAGTACACTCATGAGCTCTCCATACACCCACCCCTTCCTACACTTGCCACACACCTGTTTTCTCCACACTGCATACACACCCACGCTGCTAACAATACTGCATTTTCCAAGGGCCTTAGCAACAACAAAAGCAATTCTCTTACAAACATCTGGAGAATATTCAACCTTGTTACTATGCAAAGGAGTGTAAATTTGAAACAATGAAGTAAGAGTTTAAACCTATGATAAATGTATCAAAAGTCAAAAGAAATGATGATAGCCCCATACTGATGAAGGTCTGAGGAAAACAGTACCCTCATGGCTTGTGGCAATACAGGCTGATATAATCTTTTGGAAATATTCACCAATCTAGGAAAGTATACTAAAAGCTCCCAAAGTATTTATAACTTTGACTTAAAAATCCTATACTTGGAAATGAATTTTCAGGAAATTATCACAAAGAAAGTAACATACACAAAGAGTCTTCCTTGAGTGCTATTTGAAGTAACTAATAAATGAAAATAAACCAAAAGGTTGGCAACAGGGGCATTATGGTACTTCCATTATATGTTTTATTTTTTACTTTTTCAAAAAAATTAACTTTTAAATTTTAGATTCAGGGGGTACATGTACATGTTTGTTACATGGATGTATTGCATGATGCTGAGGTTTGGGGTATGATTGAACTGGTCACCCAGGTACCGTGCATAGTACCCAATAGGTAGTTTTTCAACTTTTGCTCCCATCTCCCTACCCTCTCTAGTAGTCCCTGCTGTCTATTGCTGCCATCTTTTATGTCCATAAGTACCCATTGTTTACCTCTCACTTATAAGTGAGAACATCTAGTATTTGATTGTCTGTTCTTGTGTTAATTTGCTTAGGATAATGGCCTCCAGCTGCATCCATGTGGCAGCAAAGGACATGATTTTTGCTTTTTAATGGCTGTATAGTATTCCATGGTGTATATGTACCACATTTTCTTTATTCAATCCACCACTGATGGGCACTGAGGTTGGTGCCATGTTTTTGATATTAGGAATAGTACTGTAATGAACATACGAGTGCATGTATCTTTTGGTAGAATGATTTCTTTCCTTTTGGATATATAGCTAGTAATAGGACTGCTGGGTTGAATGGTAGTTCTAAGTTCTTTGAGATATCTCCAAACTGCTTTCCACTGTGGTTGAACTAATTTACATTCCCACTGACAGCATGTAAGTGTTCTCTTTTCTCCACATCCTCACCAGCATCTGTTGTTTTTTGACTTTTTAATAATAGCCATTCTGACTGGTGTGAGATGGTATCTCACTGTGGTTTTGATTTGCATTTCTCTGATGATCACAGATGTGGAGCATTTTTTCATATGTTTGTTAGCCTCTTTTATGTCTTCTTTTGAGAAGGGTCTATTCATTCTTTTGCTCACTTTTTAATGGGGTTGTTTTTTGCTTGTTGATTTTTTTAAGTTCCTTATAGATTCTGGATATTAGACCTTTACTGGATGCATAGTTTACAAATATTTTCTCCCATTCCATAGGTTGTCTGTTTACTCTGTTGATAGCTTCTTTTGCTATGCAGAAGCTCTTTAGTTTAATTAGGTCCCATTTGTCAATTTTAGTTTTTGTTGCAATTGCTTTTGGGGACTTACTCATAAAATCTTTCCCAAGACTAATGTACAGAATGGTGTTTCCTAGGTTTTCTTCTAGGCTTCTTATAGTTTGAGGTCTTACATTTAAATCTTTAATCCATTTTGAGTTAATTTTTGAATATGGTAAAAGGTAGGGGTCTAGTTTTATCTTTTGCGTATGGCTAGCCAGCTATCCCAACACCATTTATTAAACAGGAAGTCCTTTCCTCACTGCATACTTTTGTCGACTTAGTTGAAGATCAAATAGCTGTAGGTGTGCAGCTTTATTTCTAAATTCTCTATTCTGTTCCATCGGTCTATGTGTCTGCTTTTGTACTAGTATCATGCTGTTTTGGATACTGCAGCCTTATAGTATAGTTTGAAGTTGGATAATATCATGCCTCTGGCTTTGTTCTTTTTGCTTAGATTTGCTTTGGCCATTTGGACACTTTTCTGGCTCAAAATGAATTTAGAATAGTTTTTTCCAATTCTGTGAAAAATGATGTTGGTAGTTTGATATGAATAGCGTTGAATCTGCAGATTGATTTATGCAGTATGGCCATTTAAACAATGTTGATTCTTCCGATCCACGAGCATGGAATGTTTTTCCATTTGTTTGTGTCATCTGTGATTTCTTGCAGCAGTGTTTTGTAGTTCTCCTTGTAAAGATCTTTCACCTCCTTGCCTAGATGTATTCCTAGGTATTTTTTTGTGTGTGTGGCTACTGTAAATGGGATTGCATTCTTGATTTGGTTCTCAGTTTGAACATTATTGGTGTATAAAAATGTTAATGATTTTTTATATTTATTTTGTATCCTGAAACTTTACTGAAATCACTTATCAGTTCTAGAAGTCTTTTGGCAGAATCTTCAGGGTTTTCTACGTATAGAATCATATCATCAGTGAAGAGAGAGATTCTGACTTCTTCTTTTCCTATTTGGATATCTTCTATTTCTTTCTCCTGCTCTGGCTAGGACTTCCTCCCTTATGTGTTAAAATGTATTGACACATCCTTTTGATGTATTAAAAATGACAAATATGGGCCAGGCACAGTGGCTCATGCCTGTAATCCCAGCACTTTGGGAGGCCCAGGCAGGAGGATCACCTGTGGTCAGGAGTTTGAGACCAGCCTGGCCAACATGGTGAAACCCAATCGCTACTAAAAATACAAAAATTAGCTAGGCATGGTGGCACATGCCTGTAATTCCAGCTACTCAGGAGGCTGAGGCAGGAGAATTGTTTGAACCTGGGAGGCGGAGGTTGCAGTGAGCCAAGATCACACCACTGCACTACAGCCTGGGGACAGAGCAAGACTCTGTCTAAAAAATAGAGAGACGAATATGAAGATTATATAGTATCCCTTAGATATCTATGATATAGTATGAAGAGAAAACAGACATACAATTTGATCACTGATTAAAACCATCTAATCATGGTATGTGCCGATAATCAGTGGGGATACTGAATACTGACATGAAATAATAAAAATGGCTTATGTTTTAGAAACCGTTGTCTGTAGGCTGGGCATGGTGGCTCACGTCTGTATTCCCAGCACTTTGGGAGGCCAAGGTGGGTGGATCACCTGAGGTTAGGAATTTGAGATCAGCCTGGCCAGTGTGGTGAAACCCCATCTCTACTAAAATTACAAAAATTAGCTGGGCGTGGAGGCGGGCGCCTGTAATTCCAGCTACTTGGGAGGTTGAGGCAGGAGAATCGCTTGAGCCCGGAAGGTGGAGGTTGCAGTGAGCCGAGATCCGCCACTGTACTCCAGCCTGGGCAACAGAACGAGACTCCATCTAAAAAAAAAAAAAAAAGGAAAAGTAAAGGAAAAAAAGAAAGAGTTGTCTGCATTGCTGCTTCCAATTCCTCCCCTCTGTTTTATTTTAGATTCACTCTAGTCAGGCATTTGCCTCCAGTCCTTGTCCAAAGCTGCCCTCCAAAGTCAGGGTCACCCAGGTTGCTACATCTATTGGTCTATCCTTGGTCCTCTTTGTATTTGCCCTGTCAGAAGCATTCGACACTGTTGGCAATTCTCTGCTTGATAGTTTCCTTCACATGGCTTCCAATACACTCGGTTTCTCTCCCTCCTTTCTGATCACTTTCTCAGAATCAGTGCTGCTTTTCCTCTTCTTACCACCCTCTGTTGTCTGGAGACCCATGGCTTATTCCTTGGTCCTCTCCTCTGCTTCATTCCCAACCAACTTAATGTCTTTACATACTAGCTATATGCCAGCAACTCTCAAATACTTATCTTCAGCCCAGATCTCTCTCTCCTAAAGTCCAGATTCGTATATCAAACTGTCAAGCCACATGTCCTCTCAGATAGGTAACAGGCATCTAAGTCTCAGCGTATTCAAATGAACTCCTGCTCTTCCGTGCTAAGTCTACTCCCCCTGCAGTTCTCTCCACTTGGTTGACAGCAACTCCATCCTTCTAGTTGCTCAGCTCCAGAAGTTATTCTTTCCTTTTTCTCTCACACTTTGCATGCAATCTATCGGGAAATCCTGCTGTCTTTACCTAGAAAATGCATCCAGCACCTGACCAATCTTCATCCTGACCACTGCTACAGCCCTGGTCTAGGGTGCCTGGACTGTGGCATCTGTCGCTCACAAGTGCCTCCGCCCTTGCCCTAGTAAGGTGTATTCTCAGCATGGCAGTCAGATTGGCCCTTTTAAGGCATAAGTCAGATCATGCTACTCATCTGTTTAAAACTCTCCAATGGCTCACTCCCATCTCACACAGAGCAAGAGCTAGGCCTCTGGGGCAGACCACTAACTGACCTCTACTCTGCTGCACTCTGTCCTGATGTCCTTCTCCCCTCTCCTCACTCATTATGCTACATGTACACTTGCCTCTTTGCTATCCCTTGACCAAGCTGTATATGTGATCACACTCTGGAGTCCTTGTTCTATCTATGCTTTCTATTTGAAATGCTCTCTCACCTCATTCACGTCTTAGCTCAAATCTCATTTTCTCAACAAGATCTTCTTCCCTGAAGACCATATTTAATGGTACTCTTGGTCATCACTACCACTGCCCTTTCTTCACCACCCCCAAACACACCTCAGCTCCCCCACTTTGCTCCTTTTCTGTGTACTGAACATACTACGTAGGCTACTTATTTATTTTTTATCTAACATACTACGTCAGCTACTTATTTATTTTTTGTCTCTCCTGCCAAAATGAAATTTCTGTAAGAGCAAGGATCTTTGCCATTTTGTACTCTCATGTATCACAAGCTCCCAGAACAGTTGGCCAATAAACATTTGCTAAATGAACGAATGTTCGATGGTGAATGTATGAGCAAACTGTTGTTTGATTATATTGTGCCTATACCTTTTTTTTTTTTGAAGAGTCTTGCTCTGTTGCCCAAGCTGGAATGCAGTGGCGGGATCTCGGCTCACTGCAAGCTCCACCTCCCAGGTTCACGCCATTCTGCCTCAGCCTCCTGAGCAGCTGGGACTACAGGTGCCCACCAACACACCCGGCTAAATTTTTGCATTTTTTTTTTTTTTTTTTGAGACGGAGTCTTGCCCTGTCGCCCAGGCTGGAGTGCAGTGGTGCGATCTCTGCTCACTGCAAGCTCTGCTGCCTCCCGGGTTCATGCCATTTTCCTGCCTCAGCCTCCCGAGAAGCTGGGACTACAGGTGCCCGCCACCATGCCCGGCTAATTTTTTTTTTTTTGTATTTTTAGTAGAGACAGGGTTTCACCGTGTTTGCCAGGATGGTCTCGATCTCCTGATCTCGTGATCCACCTGCCTCGGCCTCCCAAAGTGCTGGGATTATAGGCGTGAGCCACCGCACCCAGCCAATTTTTTGTATTTTTAATAGAGACAGGGTTTTACCGTGTTAGCCAGAATGGTCTCGATCTCCTGACCTTGTGATCCACCCACCTCGGCCTCCCAAAGTGTTGGGATTATAGGCGTGAGCCACTGCGCCTGAGCCACTGCGCCTGGCCCTTTTTTTTTTTTTTTTTTTTTTAAGAGACAAGGCCTTGCTATGTTGCCCAGACTAGCCTTGAACCCCTGGGTTCAAATGATCCTCCTGCCTCAGCCTCCCAAGTACCTGGGGCTACAGACCCATGTAACCGTGCCCGATATCATGTCTATAACTCTTAAGAGAATTTCAGTCCATGAACAATGCACACAGAGAACTGGTCCAAGCGCATGGCTCTGAATGCCTGGGCCTTGGTGCTTGTATTCCTACTATATTGGTATCAATGGCTCCATCTACTGAGGTGGTCCCCCACATCCAACCAGACCACGTCAAATCAAGAGGAAACCAGTAGCCTGACAGCTTATGAAACTACCAGATAGAATTCTTCCTGCTATGGCCCCATTTAATCACCCCCATATACCCCATTTCTGCCTTCATTCCCTCAAGAATAAACTCTGCCACGGCCTGCTACTACTTTCTTCCATTTCCCCAGCAGCTCCCAGAAGCACCTTGAAATTCCACTCCCGCCATGAGATTTTAATGAGGGGGATGCACTCAGCAATTAGAAACAGGAAAAGACTGATTAGGGCTCCTGCACATCAGTGTTTAACCCAGCATCCCATGCAGCCCTCCAAGCATTAACCTCATTCCCCATACACACTCAATTAGGCATATTTACTTCTCATTATCCAGGACGCAATCACGAGTGCTAATAAAAACCTTTGCTACCCCCAACAATGCAATTAATGCCATTAGCTGTCTCTCAGAAGCTCTTCTACACTTTGGTGCCAACAACAGTCCACTCATTCACCCATTTATTCATGCATTCATGCACGTATGCCCTTTTCTATTTAGCACAGGTTAAGTTCACACCTACTACGTGCCTTACCAGGCAAAGGCCTGGGACTAGAGAGGTGAATTAGACACAGTCTCTGCTCTAGGAGACCTGCAACAACAGGCAAATGATTATAATACAGGGTGATGAAGGGCACAAGACAGGTGTGGCCAGGGTGCTACTGAAACCCAGAAGAGGAAGTAGATGGAGAAGTACAACTTCATTCTCCAGGACCAGTTCAAATCCCAGCCCTGCCACATTTTAGCTGTGAGTCTTATGTAGTCAATTAACTCTAAATCCCATTTATGACATGGGGATGATCATCTCACCGTCCCACCAGGAACTGGGAGGATTAAAAGAGATAATGCCTATCAAGTGCTCAGCACAGGGCATGGCACAGACGGTGTGCTCAGTAAACAGAGGCTATTAGGATTTGATGCCCTAGCCTCAGCCTTCAGACTTTGCCAGGCACATCCCATTTCATTCCATTTTCTTCTTGCCTGAGAGGATTAAGGGGATGCTACAGTTCAGAAGGCTGAGAGCGAGGCAGAAAAATCCCTTTCTTCTGTACACATGGACAAGTGGGACAGCAAATTTCAGAGAACAGTCCTGGCCAACAGGGTGCTCAATGGATGAGGCCCAAACACACATAAAGTCTCCCCTGCTGGAGGACTGCTCCCTGGGTTTCTCCACCTGTCAGACAACCTGCTTCTTTTCTCCAGTCATCCCTCCATCACAGTCTGAGACAGAGGTACTAGGAATCTTTGTAATGGATCAGGATACTCGGATCACAGATATGAAGTGAGCATGGGCTGACTGGTATGACGGGCCAGACATACACACACACATACACACACACACACACTCTCTCTTGCCAATCCACTGTGGACATATATGCATACATGCTGTGGGGGGCCTGCTAGGGCTCTGGCTGCTCTAAGATGGTCTGGCAATGACAATGACACATCTTTCTTTTAGGGGGAAAAAAAGGTATGCCCATAAATTTATATATGTAAATATATATGTGCATATGTACACATACACACACACAAACACATGATTAGAAAATTTCTGGAATGATACACAAGAAACTGTTCGCAATGGCTGCTCCCATAAAATTGGGGAGATGGATTGTGAGAGGAGTTTTAGATTCTATTAAAAACCCTTCTAAACTGTTATTTTTACACGAGCATACATTATCTATCTATATCTACATCGACGTTTCTATCTACATCTATATAAAACAAAATACAATCTGGCTCCAAGAGTCTGCAAGTGGTTCTTCCAGACTTGGAGGGAGGGTGGGCTTGGAGGTAGAGGGACGAAGAGGGCACAGGGAAGGGAGGACCGTCAGGAACTTACTGGTGTTGTGGTCTATGAAGTAATCTCCAACCTGTGGGTCATATGCCTCTTCCCATCCTAGCGGCAACTCATCACTAATGCAGTCAGCAAAGGTGAGCGGTTTGGTGTACCTGGCAAGGGAGAGGAGAAACAGACTCCATCAGCCTACAATCCCCAAACGCCTACAACTTGCTGCTTCTCTGGGCCTCTTGCTTTTCTGGGCTGGCTCAACAGATCCAGAAGTTTTGCACTGCAGCAGCACCAGCTCTGTTGTCCCCTTTGTTCCCGGGAAGGTGAACACATAGCTGCAGCGGCAGGATAAGATCACCCTGTAGGGGAGGCAGGGAATCTGTGTTCTGGTCCCAACTTTGCCACTCCTTTGGAAGTGACTGGAGCAAGTCACCTTCCTTCTTTGAGCCTTTGTTTCTGCATCTCTGATTGAGGGTTTGCAGGAAAAGGGTCTAAGGTCAAGTCTTGTTTCTTGACTTGGACTCCAGCCCCCCTTGGCTCTTCCACCTGCAACTCACTCAGCCACCCCACCTCCAATCCTTATCCTGGCTCTGTCTCACGCCTGTCATGCTCACTTGCCCTTTGGAAGGCCGGCTTGCCGCAACATCAAGAATAGCAGATGTTCCATCCCTGTGAGTTTGGCCAATGAGCAATATTTATTTTCCTCTTGAGCTGATTCCCAAATGCTTGCACCCACAACGGCGCTTCCCTAGACAATCCAGGCCAAACTGATCTTTTAGCAATAACCGCTCTCTATGTCCCCATCTTGTGGGGAGTGAAATGGTAGTAATCACCAAGTCTCAGTGGCTAAATCAAATAAACAAATCATTCAACTAGATTGGCAAAGTGAATGTACAATGCTGGACAGGACGGGCAGATGACTGGGCTGTGAAGTACAATGGGACAGGACGGGAGATGACTGGGCTGGGGTCTAGGTATTTCTCATCAAGGGCTTCCTTCCGAGGAAGAGACTTGCTAGATATGTCCCCTCCCAACAGCTCCCCTGCTGCTGCATATGGATCATCACCTTTTAAATTCCTTCCTGTGGATTAATTAAATGATTTTAATCAATGGTACAACCAAGCTACAGAATCCTGTGTCCAGCACAATTGGTGCTCAATAAATATTTGTGCAATGGGGCCCAGCACAGTGATTCATGCCTACAATCCCAGCACTTTGGGAGGCCGAGGTGGGTGGATCACCTGAGGTCAAGAGTTTGAGACCAGCCTGGTCAATGTGGTGAAACTCCGTCTCTAGTAAAAATGCAAAAATCAGCTGGGCGTGGTGGCTGGTGCCTGTAATCCCAGCTACTCAGGAAGCTGAGGCAGAAGAACCTGGGAAGTGGAGGATGCAGTGAGCCAAGATCGCACTATTGCACTCCAGCCTGGGTGACAGTGCAAAACTCTGTGTCAAAAAAAAAAAAAAAGCGCAATGGATGAATAATGTAATGAATACATAGGAAAAACCAAAAAAAGATGAGGCTTACACTCTCCTGCCCTCTAAAACCCACTCCAAATCCAACTTAAAGAAAAATACATGAAGAAAGGAATGCTGAAAGAGCCCTAGCTGGACAGGACCTGGTGTGTTCATGTACCACTACACACCCAGGGTCTGGCAGGCTATGAAAAATATCTTTTGGTTGAATGAATGAATGCCCAGAAGCTTCTGATAGTAATTTACTGCTGCACTGTGGAAGGCTGCTGGTTCCATGAGGATGAGGCCAGAGGTATGTGATGTGCAACACACTATGTGCTAAATTAGCCGGGTATGGTGGTGCGCACCTGTAGTCCCGGCTACTCGGGAGGCTGAGGTGGAAGAATCGCTTGAGCCCAGGAGTTGGAGGCTGCAGTTAGCGGTGATGGCACCACTGCACTACAAGCTGGGCAACAGAGCAAGACCCTGCCTCTAAAACACAACCACCACCACCACCACCACCACCAACAGCAATAAAACAAATAAGGGTTTAGTAGGCATCACTTACTGGCTGTGTGAATTAGGCAACTTACTTTACTTCTCTGAGCCTCAGTATTCTTATCTGTATAATGAGGACAGTACTAACTCTCTGGTTGTTGGGTGGGTTAAATAAGGCCTGTTTGTGAGTACTTTTAGTGCAGGTGCCAGTGTGAATGGGCACTCAAAAATCATTAGTTATCCTTACCTCCATTACCAGAAGGAGAAACTGAGGCAAAGAAAGACTAAATAACATTCTCAATGTCAAAGACAAAGCTGGGATTTCAAGCAAGATGGCTAGTCTCTAGGGCTCCTGCAGGGAGCTACCAGATTCTCTTGAAAGTTGACACCTTCAATGCATCTCCTAAGCCCCATGGGAAAACACAAGCCACCGTTTTAGAGTAGAAGGAGGGAAAATGGGCTCGACACAGGTGATGGGGACTTTCCTTAGCTCAGGATGCACTTGGTTCAGGAGCACCTGCTCCAGATGACCCGGATGAAGTTTCCCCAAAGCCATCTCCAGGCCACCCGCCACCGCCCCCCACGCCCTGCCAGATGTCAGAAACAAAAGGCCACTTCCCTCAGTGTCTTGCTCAAAGTTCTTTAAGTGGTTTGTTCCCTCTTCCTTATGGAGAATGAAGACCAGCGACCAAGAGCAAAGCCTCATCTAACATCACCTCATCTAACAAAGCCTTGAAAGGGGCTCTGAGGGAATGCTCCACACACAGGTATGCCTTCCATGGGGAGTGACTCCATGGCTGATGACAGGTCCATCTGTGGGGAAACAGGCATGGTCAGGCCACCAGCCAGATCATTCTTTCTGGCTCATTCCTCTACCTGCACTGTGCCCAGAGAAGTCCCATCTACCAGCAGAGGTATGAATCTTATTTTTTTTTTTTTTTTTTTTAGGAGGCGGCTCCCCCCTCCGCCCCCGCGGGTGGGGTGCAGGCGGCGGTCAGCTCCCCGCAAGCCCCGCCTCCTGGGTTCATGCCATTCTCCTGCCCTAGCCTGGCGAGTTGGTGGGCGCCTGTGGGCCCGCCACCTCGCCCGGCTAGTTTTTTGTATTTTTAAAGTAGAGACGGGGTTTCACCGTGTTAGCCAGGATGGTCTCGATCTCCTGACCTCGTGATCCGCCCGTCTCGGCCTCCCAAAGTGCTGGGATTACAGGCTTGAGCCACCGCGCCCGGCAGTATGAATCTTATATAGACAGTTTGCAACCCAGAAAACCATGAAGATACATCCCCTTCCCAACAGCTCCCCTGTTTCTGCATATGGATCATCACTTTTCAAAATTCCTCTTTGGAGATTAAGTGATTTTAATCAGTGGTGCATCTAAACTACAGAATACTGTGTCTGGCACAATTGGTGCTCAATAAATATTTGTGCATTGGTGAATAAAGTAATTACTACGTAGGAACAATTAAAAAATGAAGTGTTCTGGCCAGGTGTGGTGGCTCATGCCTGTAATCCCAGCTACTTGGGAGGCTGAGGCTGGAGAATTGCTTGAACCTGGGAGGTGGAGGTTGCAGTGAGCCGAGATCATGCCACTGCGCTCCAGCCTAGGTAACAAGAACAAAATTCCGTCTCAAAAAAAAAAAAAGATGAAGTGTTCTTTATTTTGCTAACATGAAAGATGCTCTCAATATACTCTGAGAAAAACAACACTGTTGAAAGATAAAAGCTACAGGATAGTGTTACAGTATGACATTTTGCCTGAAGAGTGTATGTATGCGTGTTAGTAAAGAAACTGGAAAGAGACACATTAAAATGCTATCTGAATACAGGGATTTCAGTGTAATTTTCTTTCTTTTCTTTCTTGCTTTTTTTTTTTTAAACTAATGTATTTGCTGTTTTCATATATTAATCATAACTAAAATGTTGACTAATGGCTAACTCTAGGCCCAGAAAGCAAGCTGTGTATGTGACATTCCCTTTCCAGGCAGCAAGTCCTCTTACTGTTTTGCAAATAAGAAAACATGCTTGACATCATACAGTTAGTAAACACCAGAGGTATAACCTGAAGTTCCACTGCCAGATTCCAAAACTCGAGCTCTGCTAATAAAAATTAACAAGACGAAGTGAGTCTCAGAACAATCTGGAACACAGAGCAAGCTCTGCTAGAGGTACAGACGGTGAAACGAGACCAGAGGGACACCTGAAGCAGGCAAAAGGCATGGGGGCTTTAGCATATTTGGGACCTTCAGTTATCTATGTGTTGGTGCAAGGATATTCAAAAGACCTGGGAAATCCATGGCAGCTTAATAAAAAGGCAATTAAGTGTTTCAAAGTCAGCTGGATGCAGTGGCTCACTCCTATAATCCCAGCATTTGGGAGGCTGAGGCAGGTGGATCACCTGAGGTCAGGAGTTCAAGACCAGCCTGGCAAACATGGTCAAACTCCGTCTCTACTAAAAATACAAAAATTAGCTGGGCATGGTGGCAGGCACTTGTAAACCCAGCTACTCAGGAGGCTGAGCCAGGAGAATCACTTGAACCCAGGAGGCGGAGGCTGCAGTGAGCTGATATCATGCCAGTGCACTCCAGAGCGATATTCCATCTCAAAAAAAAAAAAAAGGAAAAAAAAGTGTTTCAAAGTCATTAATACAAATGATTTACTGAGCTTGCCGGGTGGGGGAGGATGGAGATGGGGTTAGGAGGATGGGACTGAAACACTGAAAATGTGTCACTATCTGGAAAACCATTAACTCCACTGATTGTTCCAGCCTTACACATTGAGAAGTCGGAGCTAAATACATTTGTTAGCTCCAAGCATCAGTAATGTGACAGACATGTGGATACCCTACCAGGGCACAATGCTGACTCCACCTGCAGTGAGCCTAGACACTGTGCCCAAGAGCAATAAAGCAGAGGGAGGCAAGAAGACCCAAAGCTAGGAGAGGGCAAAGGAAAGAGAAACACTTTGGGTTTGATATTCTCATTCTCCTTTGATGCAATCACGGGGGAAACGCCAAAGGGCTGACTGACTGATATCCTGACTCCCAGAGCTCTTCCATGGGAAACAAGGAAGCTCCTATGGAAGGCTATGCAACTTACAAGAAATCTGGACAGCAAGATTCTCTCTGGAACAAATGCCAAGAGGGAGATGAATTATTCAGTGTGTAGAGATGTGTCATTCAGGATGAAGAGATGTGTTTTTGGCTGCACAAAAATTTAAACAGACACACTCACACATATATACGTGCACACACTCACTGTTCCTGCCAGTTGAGGAGAGGAATTGTCCATTTAAACCAGCCACCCCCACTCCCCCGGGGAACTGTGGGTGCTCCTCTGGCCTGAAATGTTTCACCTTGGGCAAGTGCTAAGGATGCAACCTGGGAAGAAATGTCCGCTTTCAGATGTGGCCAGGACTTGGGGGCCTGCCTGGAACTTCCAGCCCCCACCCTCGGGTGAAGCAATTCACCACCATCCAGCCTGGTTCAGTCGGTCCCTGCTTCCAGCCTCCACATCTCGGGCTGCCGAAAACCCCAATTGTGAAATTAAATGACCCAGATGCTGGAGGGGCAAGAGAGGAGGGTGCCAGACAAGAACGAGTTCTGCCTCTTCTTAATTACAAATCTCTAAAGGAGCACAAACATTCCTGAATATTTCTCAACAGGCCCTCCTGGAAAAAACGGCCGGATGTGTCGCCGTGGAGACAGGTAGGTTCTGCCAGGAGCACCCTACAAACAGCATACAGGAACACCTGTCGGGGAGAGCCGCCTGGGGGGGCTGGAAGCCTCCCTTACCCTCCTCTCAGGGGCAACCACCAGTGGGTAACTGGTAGTCACTTTCCTACCAGTCCCCTGGCTGTGGGGACATGAGACCACGGTGGGCATTTGGTATTCTGACAATGTGCCTTTTCTAAGGAGGCGGCTCAGAGGAGGAGAGGAAAGCCTCTGCCAAGTCTAATACTGGGTGGTGATTCTCTCGGGACTGAAGAATGCATACCCTATCTTTCATGTTCCTAGTGTTTCCCGAGCAAGCCCCAGCTTCCCACAGTAACCTCTTTATTACCGTCCAGCAGGATGCTGGCCTGCTCTCTCTGAGGGCTGGCTGGGCGGGATCACTTTCTAAAGGGCTCTCCAGACTCCAAGCCAAGAACTGTCCAAACTGAGCCGAACCTCTCCTCCCCAGCCCAGGCACAATGGCCAGGCTGGTTCTTCCCGCCCCGGGCTGTTTCACACGCATAGTTCCCATAGCTGAGGTTGCACAATTCCTGATAACGCTTCTCCACCTGGGGCTGCTACAGAGCACCATCTCTAAGCAGTCCCTTCACCTTTCGCTCCGGGGACACCAGAGTGAACAGGAAGAAAGGCAATGTTTGAAGTCCTCCTTCCTTTCATTCAGTTTGGTTCAGACGCTTTTATTCATTGTCTAACAAATCTGGGGATGATAAAAATAACCATCTCTCAAGTTTGTTAGGAGAGCTGAATACATGACACACAGCAGAGCCTTCGTTAACACCAGCTACAGAGGAAAGAGACAGATAGGGCCTTGCCCTTACAGTCTAGAGGGCGAGATGCACCCTGGCCAGAAGCAAATCAACAGGGATCCATTTCAGAGAGATCCATGCTATTCAGGTGAAGTGGAGGCCGAGGTTGGCTGTGGGGGCTCTGGGGCCTGGGTATGCACTTTGGATTATTCCTCTGAGCACTGCCCTTGTGTTGAGCTGGAGGGTGACCCACAGACACTCTCTGCCTCACGTTCCACTCTCATCCTTCCACCCTCATTTCAATCGATCCACCAAGCAACAAGAATTTATCAAGTGGGTATGGCACCCCAGGCCCATGCTAGGCACTACGAGGGCTCAGACACTTGAAGAAGCCAGGTTTCTGCCTCCAGGGGCTGAGGGTCTGGCCGGGGAACAAGACTCACACTCCAAACAGGCAGGGAGTCATCCCCACAACATTCCATGGGAGTGTATGTGGCTGTAACGCTACCCGCGGCCTAAGCCTCAGGTAATTAGAGGATGCAGGGATATTTAATAAGGCGCTAGGTCAGCAGTATAGATGTGAAAGGCCCACGGGCCAATGGGCAGGGAGAGAATGCAGCAATGGGGTGTAGTCAGGGAGGGTTGGGGAGGGGAGGAGGAAAGAGAGCTGTGGTCAGCTCCACGGTTAAGGAGGAGGCAGGGTAGATGTTACCCACAAAGGCTCAGGAATGGGAAGCAAGGCTGAAACCCAGGCTCCGCCTCTTCCAAAACTGTGCGTGGGTTATGTAACCTGCTTGAGAGGAGTTTTCTTCTCTTTGAAACTTACACGGGAAGTCCCACTCTAGTAAGAGTGTTGTGGGGATTAAATGAGATAACCTATATAGTATCTAGCGCCGGGACAGGCACGAGACAAGCCCTTGATAAATGTGGGTTGTAAACATGATCAGAGAGTTCTGTGCATCGTGAAGAAGCACGTCACCCTTCATCTCAAATCCTTAACACGTGAGCTATCATCACCACCATCACCCCCACCCCCACCATTATCAGTCTTCACCCTAAGAGATGCACGGTGGTGGTGAAAACTCACAGGTCTGGAGTCAGACATCTGGGCCCCAGTACAGGCACTGTCACTCATTAGCTCTGTCCCCTTGGGCATTAACTCTAACCTGTGCGGCCTTGTTTCCTCATCCATGAGATGGTCGTGCTCAAAGTCACTGCTGCGTTAAAATGGGCTGTGCTGACTACATGGCATTCAGGCCTCAATCTACATTGGCTGTTACGATGAGTTAGGTTTTAGGCCCCATTTTCATGATGGGAAACTGAAGCAAAATAATTGTCCTGGCTTGCACAACTAATAAACCTTGCACTGTACTCTACCACCTCCCTTCCTGGAGGAGCTGGGACTGCTTAAACCATCTTTTTTTTTTTTTCTTTTTTTTTTTTGAGATGGAGTCTCGCTCTATCACCCAGGCTGGAGTGCAGTGGCGTGATCTCAGCTCACTGCAGTCTCCACCTCCCAGGGTTCAAGCGATTTTCCTGCCTCAGCCTCCTGAGTAGCTGGGACTACTCATGCTACCATGCCAGGCTAATTTTTGTATTTTTATAGAGGTTGGATTTCCCCATGTTGGTCAGGCTGGTCTCAAACTCCTGACCTCAAGTGATCCTCCTGTCTCGGCCTCCCAAAGTACTGGGATTACAGGTGTGAGCCACCATACCTGGCTTCGTCTCTCTTTTTAGAAAGTTAAATGGGAGAAAGTAGGAGACGGTAGCTGAATTGGATTTGGTTCTCAAAGTCTGCTTTCTGAAGGAGGAGGCATTTATACCTGGAATTCCCAAGTTCTTCTTCTCTTAAACACTTCCCTCCCTCTTGTTCTCTACTCTCAGAACACCTGTCTCAAAATTCTGGCTTTTCCACCCTTAGATCTCTTTGCTTCCTTACTCTGTTTGGGTTGGCTTATCCAGAAGTTTTCTTGGCCTAGTCATTCCCATTCCTAAAATTCTTTTATAGAAAAAAGAAGAGGAGGGAGAGCTGGAGGGGAGATTCCAGACTGTCCCTCTACCCCAAACCCTCCCTACCTTCAGACTAGGCCCCCACAAACCAGTGATTCACCTCCCTGCTGCCAAATCTTGGATGCCGTCTTCCCTCTGCCCTGCTGGGTTGGTAAGATCACACACCTGTGCCCTTTGGGCCCATCCCCTTCCTTCATCTCCATCTTGAGTCTCTATGCTTATCCGTTCCTACTCACTGACACGGGGTGAATCCGGGCTGCTAATCCCCTCTGTGTGCCGCCTGTTGGGTTTAAGAGTTCAGTTCTGAGAACCAAATCACAGATTAGAGGAGATAAAGCCAACTGACAACCTGAGGGCCAAATTCAGCCTGGAGATATGTTTGTTGATCTACTACAGTGCTATATTTTAAAAATGGACTTAGCACGCCTTTGGGGACAGGTACTCTCTGGATGCACTTTGTCCCCAGTGCTTTCTAATGTGTCACTCCTGCCTCTCGGTTAACGGCAGAGGGCTCTGGAGCCAGACTCGCTGGCTTTGAATCCACGCTCTGTCATTTTCTAGCTGTGTGACCTTGGACAAGATATGTAAACTCTCTGTGGCTCAGTTTTCACATTTGCAAAACAAGAAAAATAAGAACACATACACTGAGCACTCACTATGTACCAGCGACTGTTCCAAGCACTTTATGTGTTTACATATTTACTCAGTTGGCCTTCACAACAGCCCTTTCCGGCAGGTACCATTCAGACCTGCCCCACAGTGCTCCTTGAAGCTTACATGAGATAATGCATGGAACAGCACATGAGTACACCGTGAGTGCTTGATAAATGTGATTAATTAATTAATTAATTTATTTTTTGAGATGGAGTTTCACTCTTGTTGCCCAGGCTGAAGAGCATTGGCATGATCTCAGCTCAGTGCAACCTCTGCCTCCTGGGTTCAAGCGATTCTCCTGCCTCAGCCTCCCGAGCAGCTGGGACCACAGGCGCCTGCCACCATGCCTGGCTAATTTTTTCTATTTTTAGTAGAGATGGGGTTTCACCATGTTGGCCAGGCTGGTCTTGAACTCCTGACCTCAAGTGATCCACCCGCTTCAGCCTCCCAAAGTGCTGGGATTACAGGTGTGAGCCACCGCACTCAGCCGAGTGATTTATTTTTCACACTGCCGTACAAATGAGGCCCCCAATGTAGAGAACGTTAAAATTAAAAGAAACCCAACAAATCAACTCCCTTTCTTTACCAATGAGGAAACTGAGGGACAGAGAGAAAAGACTTGCCTGGAGCCACCCAAGGACCTAGGGAACCTGGGGACCAACTCCAGCCCTGCATCACATAATGCCAGGAGATCAAATCAGCTTGGTGCTGGGCTTGGCTCCACCTGAAATTCAATAAGTGTCTGAACAGCCTCCAAGAAATAGGTATTGATAGCATTTTCCCAGGCTAACTAACCCTATTATGCCGAAGGAGAATGATCACTGGGTAGGAACCAAGATGGAGAACTATGAAGCTCCCATTCATGGAGAAATGAGGTTGGGAGGTGGGCTCTTCATTTTTCTTGTTACCTCCTTGGAAGGTAATTTCCTAAAAGTCCCACACCACAGTAGAATGAAGACCCTGGAATATCTGTTTGCTCCTCACCCAGCTCAACCCCAGCTTCATCCTCATTCCTGAATTAGGAATTAGGCTATGGAAGCTCCGTGCCCTAAAGAAAAAGCCAACAGAACCGGAGAGGACTCCCAGTTCAATCCTTCCTAACTGTGTAATCTCAGCCCATTCCTCCCTCAGTTCTGAGCCTCAGTTTTCCTGCAGGTATACAGCAGACAAGAAAACCTGCTTCCCAGGTTCTTGCATTCATCAGTGCATGGAGAAGACTCGACACAGCACCTAGCACGCAACCCCAGGCAGGCCTACAGCCCTCCTCCTTTCCGTGTTTAGGACTCTGGGGACACTCAAACCCAAGCCTTAATCCTTCCAGCCTCATGAGCTGGGTTCCCAAGGGCTCTTCCCAGGTGCTGGGCTGTCTAGAAGCCTTGTTAGCAGCAACTGCAGAGGCAGCAGCTCACCCTGCCCTGGAATTTGGCCATTCCAGAATCTTCTGCTCCTTGAGCTCTGACCCTTACCACACAGCTGGAGGAGCTGGTCCTTCTAGAAATGGAATTGACCGTGAAGACTTTTCTGGGATCCTGTCTGACTTAGGGCCCCTCCCATGACTGTATGGTTTAGACAGAACACTGGAAGAGGAATGATGAGATCTGGGTTTGAAGCCTGACAATGCCCTTGGGCAAGGCACTCCTCTTGCTGGACCTTAACCCTCTCTCTCTGGGTCTTTCCCACCTGCAAAATGAGGAAGCTGGAATATAACAATACTAAGGCACCCTCTGCAGCTTTAGTCTAATATCTGGTCAACCTGTCCCAAAAGTCAGGGCAGCTTCCACTTAAGGCCAGTGAAGCAATAGGCATGGGACCATATGCTCCATGTAAAATAGATCGCTTCCTTTATTCTAACAATATTTCTGTGAGGCAGGTACCATCACCCCAATTTCACCAACAGGAAACTGATGCTTAATAGTAATAGCAATAACAGTAATAAAAGCGAAATTTCATTGAGTATTTGCAAAGTGCCAGGCACTGCCCAATGTCCTTTACATAGACCCTATTTCACCAAAAGATGCACATTTTTAAACACATTCAGCATTTTCTGAAACTCTGATGTATGCTACCACTACTGACATCCTACAACTGCCATCAGCTAGGCAGCAGTCCTGATAGAGCTGTCACTGTCTGTGTGTGCACATATATCAAAGACCCAGCACTGCCCCTGGTGGAATGGGTGCCACAGGCTTGGGATAAAAATCCCACAGACAAGACACTGAGGAATTCAAAAATTCCTCAATAAAGTTGTAAGCACTTTTAACCCCTAGGAACCAAATGTTTGTGGAAAGTGTGGAGAACGTAGTCAACAGACCTGTTTAGCAACATTCCCAAAGCAGGACTCTGAAGCTGGCTACCTCTACAGAATTGCCAGGCTTTGAGTCCCTTTGTGGGTCCTTATAACAAGGCTGCACGACTAACACTCTTAAGGGCACAAAGGACAATATTAAAAGCACAGACATTAATAACTCAGCTAAAAAGCTACTCCAAAGAACTGGATTCTGAATGGGAAGACACTGTAGGAACACCACAGCTTTATTTCGCTCATGTATTCCTTTGCGGGTTTTTTGTACACATAAAAGTGACATGTGAGTTAAAAGAGAAAAAAACCAAAAAAACTAAGTTTGAAAGATTTATTTCAACAAATATAAAATAAACATTCTAATTACATAAAAACATTGCGACATAGTTTAATTGGCACAATTTCCCCTTCTTACAGCACGTACAATAATGGTGCTTCTTAAAATCAATATTTTCTTTATTTATAATAACCCCAAGCTAGAAACAATCCATATATCCATCAATAGGTAAATGGATAGACAACTGTGGTATAGCCAAACAAGAGAATACTACTCAGTAATAAAAAGGAATAAACTATTAAAATACGCAGTAACGAAGATTAATTTCAGACACACTTTAGGTAAAAATCTCTATAGTGTATAGGCCAGACGTGGCGGCTCACGCCTCTAATCCCAGCACTTGGGGATGCTGAGGTGGGTGGATCACTTGAGCTCAGGAGTTCAAGACTAGCCTGGGCAACATGGTGGAACCCCGTCTCTACAAATATAAAAAAATTAGCCAGGCATGGAGGCGTGTACCTGTAGTCCCAGCTACTTGGGAGGTGGAGGGGAAAGGATCCTTTGAGCTGGGGAAGTAGAGGTTGCAGTGAACCCAGGTCATGGCACCATACTCCAGCCTGGGTGACAGAGTGAGAGTCTGTCTCAAACACACACACACACACACACACACGCACACACCCACACCCCACCACCACCACCACCAGCAACAAAAACCATATACTGTGTGATTCCATTTATACAAAATTCTAGAAAAAACAAATTAATTACAGGGGCAGAAAGCAGGTCAGTGGTTGCCTGGGGAGGAGAGTTAGAGGGAGAGGGTTACAGAGAGGCACAAGAAAAGTTTTGGAGATAAGAAGGTTTGTTATACTGATTATGATAAGGAGTTGCCACATGTGTATGTATACATGTATGTGTGTGTATGACACACATATATATATGCGTGTCAAAGCTCATAAAATTGTTTAAACACATACCATTTAGAAGACTTCAAAAATTCCTCAATAAAGTTGTAAGAAAAAAGAAAATCGTCAATTCAATGCAACATATTAACTGATTTACAACAATCTTATACATAGTATTACTAGCTCCATTTTATAGATGTAGAAACTGAGGCACAGAGAGGTTAACTGGTTCGTCCAAGGACATTCAGCTAGTTGAGAGGCAAATCCAACTGGTATCAATTCTCAGCTATACCACTGAGTGACTGTGGGCACCTTCCCAGCCCCTGGGCTGCTGTTTGCCCATCCCTACCATGAGGTGACAAAGTGATGGCTACAGGGACCTTTCAGCGCTGAGTTTCCATGACTGTATCCCAAGGACGTGTTCGGGGTCATGCAGCCAGAGGAGTGGATCCTTCTGGACACTCAGGTTCCCTGACACTCACTGAGCTCTCTTTGCCCATCCTCATTCATTCTCTGAACACACCTCCTGACATCTCCTTATTGTATAGAACAAGTCATCCCTCCAGGACCACTATGTGAAGCCTTTTCTAAACTAAGCTGTGCATTGCCTACCAAAGGTGTCCTACCAGGGCCCCAGGGAGACATGACACTGTTTCCCCAGGTCACCCACCCAGATAGACAGGGCCTTCCTGAGACCTGTTCCAGATGCTGCAGCTGACATGTCTGGAAAACCACAAGCCAGCATGGCCCACCATATGCAAGGATCCCAAGTGTTCGCACACTCAGATTCCCAAGTGAACGCATCACAGTGGGCAACTGATCTAGCCAGAAGCCACCTTGTCTGCAACTCGACTGCTATTTCTTTGGTTTTTAGGACCACAGAGGCCTATAGTAACTGATTACAAAGGAGCTCTGCACAAGAGTTGAAAAATGGTTTTCACCTCTGAAAAGTACGACTTGCTTTATGGGTTTATTTTTCTCCCATCATTTCTTTTTAAAGAAGAACATAAATAGAATGTTATTCCCTGAAGGGAAGCCCTACCTGCAAGTCAACATGAAACACCGACGTGTTCTGAGCTGAAGGCGACTGGATTAAAGTCAGCAGTGAAACAAATAAGCAATTAAAACAGCTATTTTGGGAAGCCCTAGAAAGAGGCAGATACAATATGAATTATTCATTCATACTGCTAGGATGACTTCTGGGCATTGTCCTCTTTGCCTTTGCTCTTTCTCTTGTTCATTCAGCCGCTCAAGCACAGAAAGGGAACACAATACCCTGGCATGCACGCGTGCGCGCGCGCACACACACACACACGCGCGCGCACACACACACACACACACACACAGAAGACAGGTTGCCACTCCAGATGGTGAACCACACGGAAAAGAAACCCACAGGTTGGCAGACGCTTTCAGCTCCAGTGCCGGGGAGAATGTATGAATTTCCAATTGGCCCAAGAAGTGTATGCGCGCGTGTGTGTGTGCGCACGTGTGTGTGTGTAAGAGAGAAAGAGGAAGAAAAAGACAGTATCTTAATATCTTATTAATAGTTGTAACCTCAGCATCTTATGGGTGGCTACCAAATGAATGTTCACTGAATGAATAAATGAACTCACAAAGAAAGAAAGAAAGAAAGAAAGATCTCATTGGAATTCCCAGCAGGGTTAACAGCTAGGTCCTCCACTTTCCAAATTTTGCTTGTCCCAACAAAGAGAAACTTGTGATTGAAGAAATATTTAAGGTCCTCAAAGTGCTTTGGGATTCTTGACCTTATTTGATATTCAAATAACCATCGCAACAGTGGCATCATAACCATCATGATTATTCCCCTGTTTTACAGATGACCCTCAGAGAATTTGCACAACTGACAGGGCTCCCGGGGCCCTGGGTAGGGCTAGGATTATTGGACATGAGCCACCTGAGCCTTGGCCCACTGCTCCATCTCCTCCACTAGGAACCATCTCCATGGGCTTCCCTCGTTCCCAGCTGGTAACTGGAGAAGTGCGACAACAGCCAATTCCCTTCCCCCCGGGAATGCATAGCCCACTGGGTAGCAAACAAGGCCTCTGTGTCCTACTCCTGTTTCATTTTAATTAGTATAATCATCATCGTGAAGAAGCCAGCTCTCTCTGGCATGTGCGTTCTGCAGCCCTTGGATAGCTCTACTCGAAAGTCCTGGGGGAAGAAGGTGACACGGAAGGTAGAAAGGATCCTTGTGGATTGTCTACAGGTTTCAGTGATTTGAGAGACAAGGTTGACTCCATTATCACATTCGATTCCCAGATCAGAGCAGGGTGTGGACCGGGGAATTCTCCCAGCTCAGCTGACTTGGAAGACTCTTGCCTGACACCGATGTATGACAGCTTTTTTCCTATGGACACCAACACACAGGAGCCTGGAGGCCAGGGGAGCGGGCAAAAGCTTTGGAACCCCAGGGATCCAGGTTCGCAGCCGCGATAGCTTGGGCCAGACACCTCGCCTCCATGGGCCTCCGGCCGCATCAGCAAGCTCCCTGGCACTGAACAGGGCTCAAGTAGTGTGTATTCCTTTGCTTCCTGCTACTTTCTCTCCAGAATGAAGCCTTACAATAAACACACTCTTCAGCGACATAATGAATCTAGCCAGCAGAAATCATGTTGCAGCAATCTGCCATGAATTGGATAGAGCACCAGACAATGAACCAAGATCCTTGCCTTCCTGCTCACTCTCCATGTCCTACCTGGATGGGAGAACCAATGCCCATCCTCTGCGCGTTCACAGGCCACGGACTGGACCTTCACCTGGGGCTTTCCAGAAGCCTCTAAGTCACAATAGCTTGTTCTCATCACAGCCCCCAAGAGAATCACTGACGTCTCTCTTGGTCTCTCTGGCTCCCCGTCTCTGTCTCTTTCTCTCTCTTGTTCCTTCCCTCTTTGCCTCTCCCTCTCTACCCACTTTGCAGCGCCCTTTCCTCACTTCTCCAGCTGTTTATTTTCTCAGTTTTTCTACCTACACGCCTTCCTGCTCACTCCCTTGCCCACCCCCATAATAAAAACAACAACACATTAATCCAGTCTTGTCGCTCCGTTGCTCCAACCTCTTCAAAGTCTTACCACCAAAATAAGATGGAATAGAACTCCTTGCCCCTGGCCTGCCCCTCCAGCTTCATCTTTCTCAATACTCAGAATGCAATAGTAACCTCGTTCCCACCTCAGAGCCTTTTGCTCCCACAGGTCTTCTGCCTGGGACACTGTTACCTGTCCCTGCCCATCTACTTTTTGCATGCCTGGCTGCCTGGCTCTCAGTTGAAATGCTGTTTTCTGTTTTTGTTGTTTTGTTTTGTTTTGTTTTGTTTTGTTTTGAGATGGAGTCTCGCTCTTGTCACTCAGGCTGGAGTGCAGTGGTGTGATCTCAGCTCACTGCAACCTCTACCTCCCAGGTTCAAGCGATTCTCCTGCCTCAGCCTTCTGAGTAGCTGGGATTCCAGGCTCCCACCACCACACCCGGCTAATTTTTGTATTTTTAGTGGAGATGGGGTTTCAACATGTTGGTTCTGCTAGTCTCAAACTCCTGACCTCAGGTGATCTGCCCACCTCGGCCTCCCAAAGGGCTGGGATTACAGGTGTGAGTCACCGCGCCTGGCCTGAAATGTTGTTTTTTTTAGAGGCCTTCCTGGGCAGGCCTGACTGAGTGCCACCCTCCCCCAATTACTTTCTGTCACTGTATTTGTGTGTTCATATGTTGACCGTCTGTCTCTCCCATTCCAACAGAGCCACGCCTGCAGAGTTCACCGTTGTCTTACTATGACCAAACACAGGCCCTGGCAGAGTTGAGGCTCCCTAATATCTGCTGAATGAACACAGCAGGCTTGTGGCCATTTCCTCTTAAGAGGAAAGCTTTGAGGGCGTTTTGGTCTTGCTTTTTACCTCCTGAAGCAAAGTCCCTGAGTCTATTGCTTACAAAGCCAGCCTAACAAAGACTTCCAGGGATACAAAGTGTACAGCCCTACTCCAGGGCCTGCTGCAGGCCACAAAACTGTTCACTCTGGAAGCTCAATGCTCTCTACACACCCCACAGCAAACTGGAAATGACCAAAGAAGGGGCCTTGAGAAACCTCCCTGGGAAGACCGAAATGATGGAACCAAGGCAGGTCCACAAAGGAGAAACTTACCAGTGGAGTGGAATATACATATATCCAGATGGGCAACAGTCAGACCCGGGAATTGGGTCCATGACAAGCACTTAAAGGTCTTATAAACCGCAGGAATCATGACTTTTGTACCTAGGACAGCACTAGTGGCTAGGCATATCCCAGGTTCCCCAAAAAGATAGAATGGAGGAGTAAATTAGTTTTAAAAGTAAGCTAAAATATATTTTTAAAGTATCCAAATAGTTTAAATTTTGCTTTTCCTTAATGAAAATACAAGCCAATGAGAAAAGATTCAACAATGAGCCCCTGATTTAAGTCTGTTCCAGTGCATCAATATTAAAAAATAAAAAATGAAAAAGCACTCAGGCTGGGGTTTGATCACGCCTGTAATCCCAGCACTTTGGGAGGTCAAGGGGTGCAGATCACCTGAGGTCAGGAGTTCGAGACCAGCCTGGCCAACATGGTGAATCCCCATCTCTATGAAAAATACAAAAAACAGCCGGGTGTGGGGGCAGGCACCTGTAATCCCAGGTACTCGGGTGGCTGAGGCAGGAGAACCGTTTTAACCCAGGAGATGGAGATTGCAGTGAGACGAGATCGCGCCACTGCACTCCAGCCTGGGTGACAGCAAGATTCCATCTCTAAAAAAAAAAAAAGAAAGAAAGAAAAGAAAAGAAAAGGCATTCATTTTTGGAAGAGCCTAAGCTTATTTTCAAATATCTTTTCACAGCTATTATATGTCCAGCACCAAGTATGAGCTTAAACTCAGCTGGAAGTAAACACACAGACTATTCATTCATCCATGATCATGTATATGGAGGAATGAAAACAATGAAGACATCGTTCCAAATGAAACTTTCACAAAAGGTGACACAAGATTCCCAGAAAGGTGAAATCCATGCGTGCTGGACTACTCCCAGGAGGTTCTGTAGAGGAAGCAGGAAGTAGCTTGGGCCCTGACTTGGCAGTGATTGGGCCAAATAAATAAAGCCTTGCATTTAACCTTTCCAACCACATACTAGACAGTGAAGGACACTCAGGCTTCAAGAGGCGCTTGACTGGCCTGATGGCACACAGCGAGCGATGGAGGAACAGCCCTCTAGGTCACGGTCCAAGTGCAAAGAAGGCTCCCTGGGCGTCAGGTGAAGGAAGGACAGCAACTCTAACTCTTTGGGGTGGAGATGAGAAGGACGGGGCTGGCAGGCCATTGAGGGGCAGCAGGAGGCCTGAGAGAGGTGGAGGGTTGGCAAGATGATGCCAGGAGTGGCTGATGCCAGGGGCAGGGCTGTCGCGTGTTTGCACACTAGTAGCCTCTCGTCTCTTTACTTAAGAACATCATATGCAAAGGGCAAGGACTGCCTCAGGGTCTGGAAGGACAGCATGAGACTGGAAGAAAAGTCTGGAAGGAAGAGTCAGGCCAGTCACAGGGTACCTCCAGGGAAGCCTAGGGAGTAGGGGAAAGGTCAGCTGTGGCCTCCTCTTAGGGAATACGGGGCTGGGAGGTGAGTAATCTGCTGAGGAGAGTGTGGGAACCTTCCCGGGCCCCTTGGAAGGACCCAAAATACACAAAAAGGGGTTCAGAGTGGGAGGGAGGCTGCCTGTGAGGCAGAAGGAACGTGGGCTTTGTAGCATGCAGGTCTGGGTTCGAACTAGAGTTCAGCCAATAGTGTAACTTCACCTCATCAGTAACAATAATAGCAACAATCAGTTCTCATTTACAGGACATTACTATGCAACAGGCATTGACCTAAGAGTTACCCATATCAACACCATTTAATCCCCACAACAATCTTGTGAGATGGTACTATTTTGTATAATTAAAAATTATTATCTGGGCCAGGTGCAGCGGCTCATGCCTGTAATCCCAGCACTTTGAGAGGCCGAGGTGGGTGGATTGCTTGAGGTCAGGAGTTTAAGACCAGCCTGACCAACATGGTGAAACCCCATCTCTACTAAACATACAAAAATTAGCTGGGCAAGGTGGTGGGCATCTGTAATCCCAGCTACTTTGGAGGCTGAGGCAGGAGAATCGCTTGAACTTGGGAGGCGGAGGTTGCAGTGAGCCAAGATCATGCTATGCACTGCAGCCTGGGTGACAGAGTAAGACTCCATCTCAAAAAAAAAAAAAAAAAAAAATATATATATATATATATATATATATATGCACACACACACACACACACGTATATATATTTCAGATGAAAACTGAGGCATGGAGAGGTTAAGCCACATGCCTTAGGTCCTACAGCTGGAAGGTGGCAGAGCTAGGATTTGAATCAGGCCAATAGGTTCAGCGTCTGAGCTCCTAATCACCATGCACCATGCAATTAATAAAACAGGAACGACAATATCAATTCTTTGTGGAGTTATTCTGACAATCAGGAAAAAGTGTGGAGCTCATGAATGATATTTGAATAATTACTGGATAAACCCAAAGCACAGCAGAAGTCACCCAGGCAAAGGAAATATTTGCCAAAGACATACTAAGTGGTTCTTACTTTGTCAACATTATTTCACCACCTGATGGTCATCCCATTTTTCAGATGATGACACTAAGGCTCAGAAAGCTTGAGAAGCCAAAAGGGCCTCAATAAGCACATGTGGGCAGTATTTAAGACTCGTGCTTGTTAATGTTTATTGAGCTTTTGCCGTGGGCCAGGCCTTGTCTCATTGGATGCTCCCGACCGCCCTTTGAGGTAGGTGCTCAATGACCTCTAAGGAACAGGATAGCAGGTCCTACAGGTGGCAAAGGGCAGCTCTGAGATCTGAATCTGCTGCTTCTACCACATCAGCAGGGTTATTGCACAGAGAATGTGGGGCAAACAAGGGTGTCTTGAGTGGAGAGGGTGCAGAGAAGCAGCCCGTCCCTGGGCAGACACCAGTCTCAGTTCTGAGTGGAGTCTACTCACCACCACCATTAGGATCCAAGGATAAACAGGACACCCAGAGTGGGCAGGCGGCATGTGGCGCAGAAACAGCCTGGCTGCAACAGGACTGGTTGCTGTTCTCCACCCACCTCCAACCTCCCTGGTCTTTCTTGTTTCCCCTTTGGCTGGGCTGCCCAATCCCTTTCTCTGGAAGTCAAATCCTCCATAGGCATCCAGGCCTGCCGTAAACACCATCTCCCACCTGCAGCCTTTGCCAGGCCCCAGGACAGCAACCTCTTCTCATCTCCCACAGCCCTTCACCTGCACCCCCGCTTCCATCACATCCTAACTCATGGCACTTCCATTTGCATCCTGCTCTTCTCTTGCTTCCTAGAGACGAAGTCGCTTCGAGACAAGGTCCGAGTTGGATTCATTTCTGGATTCCATGAGTATTTTACATTTCCCATGTGTATATGATGCCTTTTGGTGGCACACAAGATGACTTTATGAGGTGCACTTCCAAGGCAGGAGAAAACATTGGATCTTTCAGTGAGAACGCTATTCTCTTTTCAATTCCCCTTCAGCTTTTCAGATTCAATCAAGAGTGGAGTCGACAGTCTGGAGCTACTGTGTCTTTAACTCCTCCAACCTCTGCCAGGCTCCTTTGTTAACTAAGGGATATTGGACTCCAGGCTCATTGTCTTTCCATGTGCTATCTAGCTGGGATTCTTTTTTTTTTTTTTTTTGAGGCAAGGTCTCACTGTCGCCCAGGCTGCAGTGCAGTGGCATGATCTTGGCTCAATGCAACCTCCATCTCCCAGGTTCAAGCAATTCTCCTACCTCAGCCTCCCAAGTAGTTGAGATTATAGGAATGCACCACCACACCTGGCTAATTTCTTGTGTTTTTAGTAGAGACAGGGTTTCACCATGTTGGCCAGGATGGTCTTGAACTCGCGACCTCAAATGATCCACCTGCCTCGGCCTCCCAAAGGGCGTGGTGGCTCCCTGGGCGTGAGCCACCATGCCCAGCCTCTAGCTGGGAATTGGTATCATCATTTTACTTCTATTGGCAAAAATTGGGAAGAGGGTGCCTTAGTGACTGAAGTTTTGGAAACCCTCATTTAGCTCATTGTTTGCAATGTCTTAGATGCTCAATAAAAATGTGTTAAGCACATAGTTGAGCAGAAGAATGAATGAATGAATGATCATGATAACAACAGGCTTTCCTCCACGTCCTTTTCCTCCTGTCCTGCCCTTGGACAGATGCCTTCATGTTGGGGTGGAGAAAAACAGAACAATGCTTAAGAGTAGGGAGCCAAGGGAGAGCCAGTCCAGAAGAGGCATGCTCAGCTTCAGTTCAAGCACCCTCCCGGCCCACACCAAACAGCCTCCTGGACTGTGACCTGGGGACCAGCAGGGGAAGGGATGGGGAACAGTGGGATTTTTGCCACCAAGCTCCCATTTGTGCCTCTTTTGGTGACAGCATTGCAAATTTCCTGAGGAACCCACCTCTCTAAAGATTCTCCATCCATGTGCTTTGGTGAGCAGCTGGTTTTACACTATTCCTGGACCCCAGCTTCCGACGACCCACTACAGGCTAGTAAAAGTCAACCTCAGGACTTCCATCTGAGCCATGAACAGAGAGACCTCTTTCTGCATCTTTCTTCAATCCTAGAAGATCATCATGTGCAAACTGAGAATGAAGCCAATATGGCAGCAGGCAGAGTCAGGAGGAGAGAAACTAAGACCTGATGATACAGCTGCAGCCCTGCGTCGAACAGTGACCTTTGGACTTTCCCAGTACGTGAACTATAGTATTTTCCTCTAGTATTTAATGTCTAATTTAGCTGAGAGCTTTTCCATAGGATCTCAGAGGAATGACCTGGAGCTGGGAGGTGAAGCAGGTGTTTTCAGCAGCAAAGGTGAGCTGTCCGCATTTGGAGGGCCCAGAAAGATGGCACCCATGCAGATAACCATCCTTCTTGCTAGGAGAAAGGCGGAGTGCTATTTTGAGGAAACAAAGGGTTACTCAGGAGGCCACTGCTGGTCATAGAATTGGGGTTGGTGGAGCTGCCGCTCCAGACCAATTCTTCCAAAACAGGAAGGCCTGTGAGCCTTCCGCCCAGTGGCCCAGAGCAGCCAACCCCACTCCCAGCCCCACTCTACCTTCTGTCTGCAAACAGAAGCAAAGGGAAGAAGAGCCAGCCAAATGAGGGAGAAAGAAGGAAGCACTCCTGAGGACCTACTGTGTGCTGAACAGCAGACCACGATATAGGTCCCAGCTTGATGTGGCCACTTACCGACTGTGTGACCTTGAGCAAATCCTTGTTACAGATGCTCAGTAAATATGAGAAGGTGACAGAGCCAGCCTGCAGGGCTGTGCCGAAGGAGAGGATGAGGCTGCTTGGCCAGGATGAGGCCCTGCAGAGTGGGATGGAAGGAAGAAATCTTTTACAGGGAAGGAAAGAAGGCATTTCCTGAGCCCAAAACTGGAAAGCATTAAAAAACAAACAAAACCTTTGTATAGTTATAAGGTGGGGGGTGTCATATACAAAAGATTTCAAGAGGCTTGCTGAGAAACAGGCGTGTCAGAGGGGTGGGAAGGGAACTGGTAGGGGTATCAGAAACCCACACGCCCAAGAGGCCTACACCTGCATGGCCGAATGACCTTACAGGTCTCTGGGACACAATCATGGGAATTTGGTAATGAAAGGACTTTTAGAAATCATTGTGTCTGGTCATCTCATTATGGAGATGAGGAAACTGACACACAGGGAACAGAAGGGACTTGGCCATGACCATTCAACAACTCACTCTGCCACCTGCCAGCTCTTGAATCTTGGGCGTATTGGTTAACCTCGCCATGCCTCAGTTTCCTCCTCTGTAAAATGGGGATAACAATCGTCCCCACCTCACAGATATGTGGGGAGGTTTATAGGATGATGTGTGTACAGCACTGGGCATTATGTCTGGCATATTGAAAGCAGCAGACATGTGTTAGCTTTGGAATTTTCAGACCACTCAGGAATTTTTCCACCAGAAGAGAAACCCCTTTCTTCTCACGCCCTCAAGCAAAGATCCCAGGCTGCAGTGTGGGGGCTGGATACCCCTGGCCCCAAACCAGTCAAATTCCTCCTGGGGAACCTTCAGGATGGCTCTGCTAGGGCCCTTTCCTAGGCTGATAATTTCTTTCTTTGTATTTCTCCAGTGGACCCTGCCTGGACAACTACTTCTTGATCCTTTCCGGATGGCATCTTTGTATTTCCTCATTGGAGAAGTCCTTGTTTGTGATGGCCGCACCCCCAGCGGGCAAATGTCTGTGGCTCTCCTCTGGCTTGTCTGAGGTCGAGGTGGGATAAAGGGAGGCCTGTGCTCACAGCCAAGCTTCTACCCCACCCCGGAACTTCTTGAGAGGTATGCTTCAGGGAGAGGGACAATGATGTGTGGCCCTTCCCTCTGCCAGCAGCTCTTCCCATCCGGCTGTGGATTAAAGGAGCCTGGGTCACTGCCCAGGCAGAATAAAGCCTGCAAACATCCTGGGGACATGCCCCTCCTTGGCAGGAAAACAGTAGAGAGGGTGAGGGTGAGGGCTTGGGTCTCCCTGGGCTTCACCCTACCTGAGCCTGTGCACACACCTGTGCACATGCATCACAGTCATGTCCCCCGAGCTCAGGAACCAGCTCTGCCACTTGCCAGCTGTGTGGCCGGCGCACATCACTTCTCTTGGCCACGTTCAGGAAAAGGTGTACATCACATCCCCTAACCTGTCAAATGGGGCTGCCATTAACACCTATCTGGGGAATAAAGGAGCTCAGGTATGCCCGGTGTTTGCACAGTGCTTGGATACAGTAGGTGCTCAATACTCTGTTATCATAGCAGATATTCTAATTACACTGCCATCTCCTGAGCATGACTCCTCTGACTCTTCCAACAGGGCAGATAGATCCCAGCTTGATAAGCCCACGGCCCATCTGCTTCTCCTTCTCAACTCTTCACGATGACTTACATTCTTTCTCTGGAGATGGCGACCTCTGCAAGGGCAGTGATCAGGACTGTTTAGAGCACTGCAGTATCCCCAGTGGACAGAATCATTCTTGATACATAATCATAAATATATAGGGATTTTTTTTTGGACTGACCTTGCTTGACAATGACTCTGTAAAAGAAAAGAGGCCTCCAATTTCACTTAGGCTAATAAATGAAATAGATCGTCACATAGATTGCTCTTCACCTTCTCCAGGGCCCTCCCTTACACCAAGGGGGAGGGTACAAGAGGGAACCCAGGGGCTGTGCCCAGATGAAGCCACGAGCTAACAGAATGACAGAAACAGGGTTTCAGTTCTGCCTTAGCAGGAGACCCACAAACGCATCTTAACAGAGTGAGCACGGACTTCACACGATCTTTTCTTCAATATCAGCATCTCCACAAAAGGTCTAAAGAATCAGTCAGGATTAGGGCACAGAATTCCAAATTCCCTCTCCAGGCACCGCCAGGGTGATCAATTGAAGGTGAATCAGAAGCAGGGAACAGACCCTCGCGAGCCTGGTGGGCTGAATAAGCAGTATCCCTGGAACTGCCTCCTTCCCGAGGTCTGCCCTGGAGGGCACACGACTGATAGTAGTTAACTCGAGAACTCAGGGCGTCCCAGGCCCCAGGACACAGCACCCATCTACAGTCAGTGCAACTGAACTGGAGAGATGCTGGCTTTGGCCTCTGAGGAGGACCCTTGTCACTCAGTGGGTTGGGGGCACTGCCAACGCCTGGGGGTGACATCCAAGGACCCTATTAGGAAAGTGGGGAGCAGCCCAGAGTGCGAGCCCAGTGTCACAGACCCAGAATGATCCAGGAACCATCTAGGGAAACAATGCCCGCAGAAAACAGCAGCTGCAGGTGTATTTCCTGCCCTGCTCAGCTCCTCCTGCCCTGCATGAGCAAGACCCTAAGACCCTCAAGAGACCCTCAGAAAGTCTGTCCAGTGCCCCAACATCAGAATGAAGGCATCTGGGGAACAGGTCGAAACACAGTGCCTGATACTAACCAAATAGCTCCTCCTCTAATTGTTTTACATGGAACCAAACATCCATTGTCACATTAAAAAATAAGACATGTCTGTCAATCATTTCCAAGCCACCACCAACTTACGGAACAACCTCACTCAGAGCATACCAAGCATGGGCCCTGGGAGGTCCCAGCTTTTACTTTTTAACTAATTCTAACTAGTCACACAGGTTTCTCAACAATGGCTCACCTGAATTCCTCTGCTCCTAGCCAAACAGGAGGTATTCAAATGAGTCTTGTATTCTGCATGCACTTATTTTCTCAACAAGCATTTCAGGCACGCCTACTAAGGGCACTGGCGTGTGCTTAGTATCTCGTATCTCCTTACAGTGTTTGTACCTGCAAAACACCGATTTTCAGCCTAATTTCAGACCTGCTGAGATCAGTCTGCAAGAACCTGTCCTCCTCAAACCCTTCTCTTCCTTCCTTTTGACATCAGACTTAAGGCACCCAATTAATCTCAGCGGGCTTCCGGTGGAGGGAGAGCCAGGGCTGGGCATCCCAACCCCAAGAGCGTTAACTGGGGGTGCTTCCTGGGCCATCTGATTCTGTTATGAAACGGGGTCAGTTCTTTCTCCCTGCCCATGTGGTGTTGGACAGAGCCTCTCTCACCACACAGAGTCCCTGCAGGCTGGCATTGGAGAAGACAGAGACTCCAATAATTTATCTTATCAAGGGTCACACAGATTGTACAAGTAGAAGCTGGGATTCTAACCCAGCCACCCTGACTCCACAGCCTGCTCTCTTCATCAGGGGAAAGTCAATGACTGGATATGTATCTTGATTCCTGCACTTAAATGATCACTTAGAGAAACAAGAGTCATCAAAATATAAAAACTATGAGTTGTGTTAAAAAATTAACCCATGAACTGAGTACTTATAATAAAATCAGTACCTATACAAATACTGCTCCCCACTTAACATTAGTGTCTAGCCCATGCCATCAGTATTTCCTGTCAACATCTTTATGGGTCTGCTGGATGTCTTAGCATCTGACAAAGCAATGCAAGTACAATCCAAGTCAACTGCAAGGGAAATCACTAATATTCTAAAAGAGGCAGGATTTCATGAAGTTTGTGAATGTCATGTTGAATAACTACTCAATCACACCCAAGGAGTGGTTGAGTTACTCAGGTAACAACTGAAAAAGAGAAAATCCATTAAGATAAAGAAGAAACAACAGGGCCTTTAAAAGGGAAGGATTTCAGGCCAGGTGCGGTGGCTTACGCCTGTAATCCCAGCACTTCGGGAGGTGATGATCACTTGAGGTCAGGAGTTCGAAACCAGCTCTGGCCAACATGGCAAAACCCTGTCTCTACTAAAAATACAAAAATTATCCAGACATGGTGGTACATGCCTGTAATACCAGCTACTTGGGAGGCAGGAGAACAGCTTGAACCCAGGAGGTGGAGACTGCAGTGAGCCAAGATTGCACCATGCCCTCCAGCCTGGGCAACAGAGTAAAACTCTAAAAATAAAATAATAAAAGAGAAGGATTTCAGTGATACCAAGGGGTTAAACAAGGCCATTAGGAAAACTGATAAAGCCTTCAATATTTTGCAAAAATGACCTGCCTTATGAGCCTGGTGGGAAAGTCAAACAAGAGAAAAATGTCCTTTTCTGCAATGGCTCATTGTATCCAAATAATTACACCAAAAATAAATCAACGCTTTGTTAAAACTAAGAATTGGGGCATGGTTGCAGTACGTTGTTAAATACAGTATAAATATACTTTTAACTTTTTAGTTTTGTTTCTCAAAATAAAGGCCTGATCAAATCTTTTCTCCCCAATATTTACTATAAATGTTTGACTTCTATTTTAAGTCATTTCTCTTCTAAATAAAACCTCTCCTTGGAATATGAACCCCCTGCACTGCTCTGTCAAGCAGCCCCTGCTTCCTGCTGTGACAGACACATTGCTAAGGCTTGAGCAAGAGCACCTGCTTCAGAGATGCTCAGAGTTTCCTCCCCTCGCAGAACTTTCCCGTTTACCGTTTCATCTGATGTCTTCAAGAACTCCATGAGTTAGTTCAGGAACCTGTGTACTATTATCCCACACATGCACATCTACTTTGTAGCTTACAAAGCTCTTATCACATCTGCTATCTCATCTTGACCCACAGGACATTCTACAGATGAGAAAACTGAGGCTGAAATGTAAACAATGTGCCCAAGACCCCATAACTCACTGTTGGAAGCTTTAGGATTAGAAGCCAGGTTTTCACCACTTATTCTTTCCTGTGGGCTATCCAGGTCTCTCAAGCACAGGGAAGACAAATGAAAGCTCTGCAGGCTAGGAATCATTTTTTTAGGCCAGTGAATTCTTTTTAGAAGCTATCTGCAAGGCTGCCTTAAAACACTCAAACATATCTCCTTTTGCAGAAACAGTCCAAGGTATATAAGAAAACCAGTGACAATCAATACATTTCCCTTGCCCCTTTATGACTGTTCTAGGTGGAAAATAAGGATCAGAAGAGTTCCATTCCAAATGTTCAGAATGGATACGCCTTGTAAGCTGCTGTTTGGGTGAGCTGCACGATAGCTTGTCATCTACAGTGGTTTAGATGCAGCAGTGTTCTCCAATGTGTAACTGAGCCAAGGGGGAAGCACATGAATTATTAAGAAATGTCATCAGTGGAAGACTGAGTGGAGGTATGGTGGGGGAGACATCTGAGAGCCCCGAACCCCTGAAGACTAGGAAAAAACATAAACATCCCAGAAGCAAAAGTTCAACTCTTTTTTTTTTTTTTTGAGACGGAGTCTCGCTATGTCGCCCAGGCTGCAATGGCACCATCTCAGCTCAGTGCAACCTCCGCCTCCTGAGTTCAAGTGATTCTCCTGCCTCAGCCTCCCAAGTAGCTGCAATTACAGGCACATGTCACCATGCCCAGGTAATTTTTATATTTTTAGTAGAGATGGGGTTTCACCATGTTGGTCAGGATGGTCTTGATCTCTTGACCTCGTGATCCGCCCACCTTGGCCTCCCAAAGTGCTGAGATTACAGGCGTGAGCCACCGCGCCCGGACTCAACTCTTAATATATATGTCAGCCCCTCCTTTGCAATCAGCTCTGAGTGCTGCTGCTGACAAGCAGCATGTGGTGGAGGTAAGGGATGTCCCAGAGACCAGCCAACCTGAGCTCTGTGATCTTGGGCAAATTATTTCCCTTCTTTGAGTGTCAGTTTTCTTCATCTATAAAATGGGGTCGTCATTTTCACTTGTCCTGAAAAGTATACGAGATAATGTACAGTTAGCACAGTGCCTGCCGCACAGTAAACACTCAGAAAGTTGAAGCTATCATGAATAAATTCAAACAGGGCACATGAAAGCACCTAATGAATGTTTGGTCCTGTCACCAAGAAAGTATTTCTGTATCACCTAGCACAGTGAACTTTATGACCTTCAAAACCATGATTGCATGGTCTGTGCAAATGTGAAAGGGAAGTAAAGTTGAGAAAATTGGGAGGTCCATCTGTGCAATGAAAATGCATCCAACCACCCCAGGCTCTTAGGGCTGGATGGTGGTCATAAAACAAGAACTCCAAGCTTCTGAGAGCCCAATCCTTCCTTGGAACATAGAAATTGGAAGGAATTGTTTAACACTGGAATTGGAAACACCCTTTGCTCCCTGCCTAGTGCCCAGATACTTGGTGGTGGGCACTTGGATAAATCCTACTGCCTAGAGTGTGGAAAAGCTTGAGGGGCCCCCACTGTGCTCTCAATCCATCCACAGTATGGTCTGTTCTCTGCAGCACTTACGTCCTCTGGTTCTTTGCTCAAGACTTCCCAGTGGCTACCAGTCGTTCATGAGTTTCCTTAGCTGGGTCTTCAGGGCTCTTCATCTACCCTTTGGGAGTTCTTACCCTTTCCATGAACCCTCTCCTCCACACAGTGTGGTATAGTCCCTGCATACCTTCCCACCTCAGCGTCTTAGTGAGTCATTCACGACTCTTCAAACCATCCCCCACCACATCTGTTTCTGCCTTTCTAGATCCTATAAAGCCTACAGGGCCATGAAGTCCACAGAAATCCGGTCAGCATGAATTCAACCTCATGTCTAACGTTACTGCTTCAAACTTCTATGCATGCATCACTGGCTGAACTGTGAGCTCCCGGGAGGCAGGGAATGTGCACATACTTGTGGGTGTGCATTCTCCCACAGCACCTAACACTGCCACTTGGATCCAGCCAAGTGCCTGCCTTCCTAGAGACTGACAGCCTAATTTTTGCTCAATAGCCTTACCTTCCATGGTTCCTCCCCTGTTCAACTCCATCAGCTCTGTCAGTTCCTAGAACCTATTACCCTGATCTTTTATGTTTTCCCTCTCCCTTCCTCTGCTCCACACAATTCAGAATAAAACCAGGCCAGTTGGAGGTAAGCTGTGCCAAATACTCCCTGCATCTGAAATTCTTTCAGTAAGTCCCCCCAGTGCTCCCCATTCACTTCCAATGAAACTTCCCCATGCCTAAGGTGCCAATTTCAGTGCCTGAAGATGCCCTTGGAACCAGTGCTCTGGACATGGAAGCTCTTTCCTCCCATTACACATGCTGGTGTCTGACACAGGACGCCCTTGGAACCAGTGCTCTGGACACAGAAGCTGTTTCCTCCCATTACACATGCTGGTGTCTGACACAGGCTGCAGGCTTCACTCTGGGCACTGAAGCCCATCGGCTAGGCGAAGGAAGGGGCAGCACAGCTCTAATTGTGTGGAGTGATCATAATTAGCTACCAATGCCACCTGGGGAAATGGGGTGGACACAAAAGCAGGCATCAAGTGGTAACAGAACTTTCTTCCATTATCTGTGGGTGAATCACCAGGTCCTTTTCATGGTTCACTTAAGGGGCCAGGGAAGGACCAGCATCTGAACACCTGGCAGGTCTGTATCTGGTGACCCAGGCCTTACTTTTTCCAAAATCTTTTTTTTTTTTTAAATCAGCAAATGACACCTGCACCACTTTGAAGAGGAATAATATTCTCCCGCATTTGAAAGGCCAGCTACCTAGAGGACAGGAGATGAAAAATGCCATCCTGGGTTTAGATCTAAAGCACATCAGCCTTTTGATGTTGAAAATGAGAGGCAGGGATGGGAATTTGGGTCTCTCAGACTGGGACATCAGTGATCTCTGACAGCAAGATGTGTTCCTGCCTGCTGCTTGGGCTGGAGAGATTTTTCTCAGTTAGCAGTGTCCCTGGGACCCATTATCCATGGAGCCTTGTGAGTAATTGCTGAGTAAACGCTTGACTTCAGAAGCCTGCATACTATACTGGCCCTACCCTCGAGTCTTGCACCCTTTAAAGCTGCTGCCTTCCTCCATCTCTGCCTGGTTAGCACTTACGTGTCCTACAGATCTTAGCGCAAGCACCTCCTCTCCAGGGAAGCTTTCCTTCCCTGGCCACTGTGATGATGACAAGTCCCAGGGCCCACCGGTCTACCTGCCAGAACCTTGCAACTCTCGACTGTAATCCTTAACACAGCTGTCACGGTGATTATTTCCCATGTCTTCGATTATCGCACCGTGGTCTTCCTGTAAGTTTCACAAGGACAGGGACATGTCTGCTTTGCTCTCCCCAGTCTCTCTGGCTCCTGGCACAGTAGCTGCTATAAGGAAGTGTTCAGGAGAGGTACTGATGAACAGCACAGACTTTGGAGGCAGACTACCTGAGTTCTAATTATGACTCTGTTACTTATTTGCTGTGTGCCCCAGGCAAATAACTTAATCTTTCTGTGCCTCAATATCTTTATTTGTAAAACAAGGAGAAAAATAGTCCCTACCAGATCTCCAAAAGAAAGAAAAATGTACGTACGTGCAAAAGTTTATATGTGAATGTTCATAGCAGCATGAATTCATAATAGCCGAAAAGTGAGAATAACCCAAATATCCACAAACTGATGAATGGATAAACAAAATGTGGCATATCCATACAATGGAATATTATTTGGCAATGAAAAGCAATGAAGTTCTGCTACATGCCTCAACATGGATGAAAGCTGAAAACATCGTGCTAACTGAAAGAAGCCGGACACAAAAGGCCACGTATTGTGTGACTCCGTTTATATGAAATGTCCAGGACAGGTACAGTTATAGAGGCAGAAAGTAGATTAGTGGTTGTCTAGGGCTGGAGGGAAGTGAAGATTGGGGGATGACTGCTAAGGGGTGCAGAGTTTTGTGTGGGGAGGTGATGAAAATATTATAAAAGTGATTGTGGTGAGGGTTGCACAACTCTGAATATACCAAGAGCCACTTAATTCTAAGCTTTAAATGGGTGAATTGTAATAGCAGCACTCTGGTAGGCTGAGGTGGGTGGATCACCTGAGGTCAGGAGTTCAAGACCAGCCTGGCCAACGTGATGAAACTCCATCTCTACTAAAAATATAAAACTTAGCCAGGCATGGTGGCGCATGCCTGCAATCCCAGCTACTTGGGAGGCTGAGGCAGGAGACTCACTGGAACCCAGGAGGCAGAGGTTGCAGTGAGCTGAGATTGCGCCATTGCACTCCAGCCTGGCAACAGAGCAAGACTGTCTCGGAAAAAAAAAAAAAAGAAAGAAAGAAAAACAAAAAGAATGGTACTTGTCTCATACTGTTGTTGTGAGGGTTAAGTTAAACGTCTATTATCTGCCAAGTGTTTGTTACCTAGACTACATCAGCAACTGAATACTCATTACACCTTGACTATGGGCTGGGTACTCTGCTAAGTTACAAACAGTACCTTACGGCCCAGGGAAGGAAGTACTGTATTTCTCCCACTTTACAGATGAAGAAACTGAGGCTTACAGAGGGTAAGTAACTCACCCAAGGTGACAGGGCTAGTAAATGGCAGAACCAGGGAAAGCCACCCTTGCCCGAACCACCACACATAGAACAATGTTCCCCAAACCCAGAGACCCCTTGACTTGGAGTCAGAACCACTTGGCAAAAGCAAACACGGCATTCTCCTTAACATCAAATGACTGCACTCCTCACAGCCTCAACAGCGCCTACACTGGCATTCTTTTCCCCAAGGCAACTAGCTAGGGGGAAAGAAGAGCTCCCTCCCTCCCCAGATCCCAGAACCCCACCCTCATCCCTCTGCTTTTAGAGTCTGATTTCTACCAGGAGCCCAGCTGGAAAAGCTCCTTGTCATGTCATCCCATTTGTCCTTACCCCTGCTAAGGGGCCAACAGCTTCCCTGGGGCCTTCAGTCCCTACAATAACCAGACACAGACTCCTCTCTCCCCTTAGGGGGAGGAAAGAAAGGGCTTGGTGGGTAGAGGGACCTGTGTTTGTATCCTGGTTCTGCTAGTTAATTTCTCTAAGCCTCAGTTTAGTAATTTAAGAAATGAAAGTAATCATATCTTCCTCATCAAGTTTTATAAACAATTAAATGAGCGAATGAATGGGACGTGCTAAGAAGACTGGAAATAGTCAAGTGCTGGCTGCTAGGGCTACTTGGAGGTGACGCAGTGGTCAGAACAGAGGTTTGGGAGCTACTAGATGGATGGATCTACATTCCATCCCAGCACTTCCACTTCCAGCTATGTGACTATAGGCAGATCAGTTCAGTTCCTTTAGTCCTAATTCCTCTTCTGTTTAATTAGCATAATAATTCCTCAAGTACAGGGGTACTGGGAAGCCCAGCTCATCCGAGACACATAAAGTACTTAGTACATTGTCCAGGACATTCTAGATGTTCGTTCATTCTTTTTTTTTTTAGAGAACGGAGTCTCGCTATATTGCCCAGGCAGGTCTCAAACTCCTGGGCTCAAGCTATCCTCCAGTCTCTGCCTCCTAAGAGCTGGGATTACAGGCGTGAGCCACCACGACTGGCCTAGATGTTCAATAAACACTTGCTATTATCTTCTGTGATTAGGAGAACTGCTCCTGGGATGTCTCTGCTAGCGCCCAAGAAGTACCCACCAAGAATTTCAACTCCTCTAGGGTGTGCAATGCCGAGAAATCTTGGAAGATGCACCTGCACCAGCAAAAAGCAGGCCTGGGTGATGAGTGTACTTAGAAATGACTTATGAGTGACTTAGAAGCCCTCACCTCACAGCTCCCTCAGAAAGAATGTGTTGCATGATGGCACCTTTTATCTTAATTTTTTTTAGAGGGGGGAAAAAAAATAAAGGCTAGAACCTCAAGGTCAGGTTCACTTCCCTGCAGGCTCCTCCTAGGCTGCAGTGAAATTTCAAGAATTCAGCCTCCGGGCCCAGTTTACATTCCCACCCTCTCGGTATCCAGGATGCCAGAGGGACCTGTGGCATTCCATCCCACCAATCAGCTTCTTCTGCTGGGTTCCAAGCCCTCAGGCGCTCAGTCACATCCTCAGCTGCCTCCCTGCTGGAAGTTTGGCCTAACCCTTCTTCTTGGGAGAAGCATTGCTGCTCAGCAGGAGAGTCATTGATTCATTCAGTTGCCCAAAATATAAGTTCAGAACTCACTAGAGCCAGGCACTGAGGATACAGTTTTGTGAGAAACAGCCAGAGCCCCCTGTCCTTAAGGAGCTTGCAGCACAGTGGAGGAAGCAGACACAGAAATAATTTGGGCAATTCTACAAAGCAGCAACACACAGGAGCATGAGACTGTAAATGGGGGTGGAGTGGGGAGGGTCTGATCTTACTCCTCACGATTAGAGAAGGCTTCCCGAGTGAGTGTGATTAAACTCAGGGCTGCAGGATGAGTAGGTGTAAGTAGGTGAAGAGAGCAGGAAACATAACTCTTGTTAGAGGGACCAGCATTTGCAAATCTCTATAATGCACAAGGTTGCAATGTCTCTCAAGACCTGTTGCCAGAGTGCAGTGGGGGTGGGGCAGAGAAACAGGATGGGGCTGGAGAGGCAAAATCAGGGTCAGTCCTATGTTGTTGAGTGTCCTGTGAGCCACATTAGGGAGAGAAAAGGCTGGATTTTGTTTTTGTTTTTGTTTTTGTTTTTGTTTGTGGAGACAGGGTCTTCCTCTGTCACCTAGGCTGGAGTGCAGGGGTATCACCATAGCTCACTTCAAGCTTGAACTCCTGGGCTTCAATGGTCCTCCCTCCTCAGCCTCACCAGTAGCTGGGACCACAGGTGTGTACCACTATACCTGGCTTTTTTTTTCAGTAAGGATGAGGTCTTGCTATGTTGCCCAGGCTGGTCTCCACCTCCTGGGCTCAAGGGATCCTCCCCGGTCTTGGCTTCGCAAACTGTTGTGATTATAGGCATGAGCCCCCTTGCCAGGCCAGGGAAAGTAGACTTTAAGAGCCATGACAGAACATTAAAGTATTCTTTGCAAGGAGATGATCAGGCTCTCGTTCTGTAAGAATCTTGTAATAAGTTCATTTTGAAGGAGTGGAAGGGGGCTGGTAAGGGATAGCAACTTCTGAGTCCCCAGCATAGAAGGGATAGCAATTTCTAAGCCCCTAGCATAATGAACCTGGGCTGATAAATGGGGAAGCTGTGCAGGTAAAGCCTGGGCGGGGGGATGCGCTCTCCTGCACTCTCTCCTTCAGGACAGACCAACAGTCACACCAGTACAGAGCTCAGTGTTTCTGGACTAACAGCACTTCAGAGCAGCCTCTCCAGGTTGCAAAGGTCACAGAGGTGCTGCCCATCATTACGAACCTCTAAACCTACACCTGGCCTCACAATGAGATCTTGTCTGGGAGAAGAAGTCGCATTCTCCACAAAGGGCTCACAGCACCAAGGTGCATTCTCAGGCATAAAGGTATGAAGAGATGGCCAAGGGTTATAAGAATGCATGTTTTTCATGCATCTCAAGGGTGCAAAATAGGCACCATCCACTCCCAGCTCTTGACAGGAAAAGAAGGTCTGTAGATGCATGCTTGACATTATACATAGGGGAGGTACTCAAAAAATATTTAAGGAAGGAGAGGAGAAAGGGAAAGAGGAGGGCAAGGAGATGCCAATTGGTTAGTGAATTCGCAGTCTTTCTGAAAACGCTGTGAGCTTCATGGAGTCCTTGGTCCCCTAGAGATGCCAGTTGGCTTTCAGCCTGGCTAGACAGAGAGCAAAATCTGGCTGCCTGGCACCTGGGGTGCCATCCCCAGAGATGCTGAAGTCAGGAGTTCTGAGGTGGGGCTTGAGACTTGAAGGGTTTCCCCACCATTTTTTATAAAAGTGAAAAATGCCAGGCACGGTGGCTCATGCCTGTAATCCCAGCCCTGTGGAAGGCCAAGGAGGGTAGATTACTTGAGCCCAGGAGTTTGAGACCAGCATGGCAACATGGTGAAACCCTGTCTCTACAAAAAATGCAAAAATTAGCCTGGCGTGGTGGCGCACGCCTTCAGTCCCAGTTACTTGGGGGGGCTGAGACAGGAGGATCGCTTGAGCCTGGGAAACAGAGGTTACAGTGAGCTGAGATTGTGCCACTGCACTCCAGCCTGGGCGACAGAGTGAGACTCTGTCTCAAAAAAAAAAAAAGTAAAATCAATCAATCAATTAATTAATTAAATAAATAAAAAAAGAAAAGAAAAAGAAAAAACCAAAAACATACAGAAGTAACCCGCAAAAACAAGTAACAAGAAACTCTTCCCTCCTCACCTACTATGCAAACCCTTAAGTTACAGGGAAGTTACTATTTCCAGTGTGCCCTCCCAGAAATGTTTTCACAGACATATCAGCAGGTACACTAACCCAGCGCACATGCATGTGCACACATAAACACATATACGTGCTGATCAAATACACACACATACACTCTACTTCATTACTAAGAAAGCATCACTTATAAACAGGATTATTCTAGATGCAACCAGGAAGGTAAACACTACCAATAAGTTATGACCCAAAGCTTTCTTTAACTTAGAATATTTATATGTACTGAAAAAGCTCAGACTTTTTTAGATATGGACTTTATTATATGACTCTCTTTTCCACATATGACAAGGAAGATAAGTGAAATGAATGAACTAAGGTATAAGATTGAGTCCCTTCTCAGCTCTGAGGCATGAGCCACTGGCAGCATTTCTTGAAAGAGAATTCTGATGATGTTTCCGTGATTCTCTTCCAAGCCACTGACAATTACTTTGAATTTTGATTCTAGCACTTTCTTGACTTCACCAGAAGATGTTAAAGAAAGTTTTTCAATAAGAACAAAGGCCTGTTTGCAAATGGTTTTTCCATGGTTTTTGATGAAAACACAGAGGGGCCACAGCTATCTCGTTACCTTAACAGGAACGACATCATTTGTGCATGTGCAAGCAACGACAGCAATGGCCAACAGCATTGATAAGAGTACCTCACATTTGAAGATGTTAACAGGCAAAACAAGTTCACCTTAAAACTGATCAATTACACTGTAGGACATATACAATTTCCCTCAGCTCACTCTCAGTTGTCTTGGGGTTGCAAACTCAGATTCCAGCATGACCCAGGCAGGTAACCCAGTGAAGTAGGAAGGGTGGACTGCAGTGAACACAAGCTTTCAAAGGGTGGTCCTGGAGCAGCAGCTATTTCAATACCGTATGGGCCAAACATTTCTATGGAACAGATAATTCCTTGAAGCCCATCTGTAAAACTCTAGTTGATGGGAGTGTATACTTTTAACTCCATTCTTTAAACATATAACCTACTGTTCTGAATCTTGCTGAATGCTCCATCATGTATCTTGGACTCCTTTCCCTATGAGCACCTGTAGCTCTACCTTAGACTTGTCAATGTCCACAAGGCACTCCACTGCATGGATGCCCCAAAATGTATCCACACAGTCCCCAGGGAGAGAGATTTGGGCTGTTTGCTGGGCCGGCGCTCTTACACACAAGGCTCAAGTGAGGAAGTGGCAGGGCTGCAGTTCTGAAGCATGACTCCCTCGAGGAATGGGGAAGCGGTGGACATACTGACAACCCCAAACTGGAGAATGGCTATGTTGGTCACCCAGCTCACGTCTTGGCAGCTCAGCATTGAGGGTTCAAGGCTTCTGGGAAGGTCAGGGGAAGGACTGGTTGTAGAGGATTGTGAATGCACCAGCTCCTCTTACGGTCAGACGATTCTGCAGCTTTAGGGGAGAGGTGTGGCCAACTCTTCACCCACCTCTGGCTTCCTCAACTGCAGAGCCCTGTAGGCCCCAAACCTGACTGCTGCCTGCCAGCGGTCCCAAACACCCTCACTGCATCCTTCTCTCTGCTCCATGTCCCTTTTCCTCCTACAGACCCAACCTCTTCTAGAGGTTTCCTTCTTTCAGAGGAAAGAGAAGAAAGAGTGCATGTGGGATGGAGGGAGGTCTTAGCTGTATTGCCCCAGGATCACCTCCCACAACCTCTTCCCCTTCTAGCACATTCCATGCATATATGGTGGGTGCATAGAAGTAGGGGTAACAATAGTGACCTCAAGAACAACTGATTGCCAAACACTGTGTTGAGAAAACACGAGCCAATGAATCCTCATAATTCTGAAGGTGCCTATGGTTAGCTCCATTTTATTGATAAGAAGAAAACTGACTCTCATAAAAGGTGAATGCCTTTGCCTAAGTTTCACAACTCACGAGTAGCCTCCCTCCACAGAACATCCCAGTTTTTCAAGGACTTCTTCCAAGGGGATGTTGCTCAGACAGCACAAGGAAACCAGAAGTTTCTTTCCCAGACAGTGCGGGTCCCAAGCCAATTGCCGAGACCCTCCTGTCCAATGCATTGCTGCATTCCTGGTGAGTGAGGGTGGCAGGGCAATGGGACCATTTCTTTTAGTAATCTTTTTTGGAATTTACATTTTTAACCAAAGCCACAGCTGCTTTTTTTTTTTTTTTTTTTTTTTTTTGAGACAGGGTCTCACACTGTCACCCAGCCAGTACAGTGGTGTGATCTCGGCTCACTGCAGCCTCCACCTCCCAGGTTCAAGCGATTCTCGTGCCTCAGCCTCCCAAGTAGCTGGGATTACAGGCGCCACCATGCCTGGCTAATTTTTGTATTTTTAGTAGAGACAGGGTTTCACCATGTTGGCCAGGCCGGTCTCAAACACCTGACCTCAGGTGATCCGCCTGCCTCCGCCTCCCAAAGTGTTAGGATTACAGGTGTGAGCTACCACGCCCGGCCACAAGCCACAGTTTTTAAGTAATACTGCCTTCTATCATTTCACTTTCCCCTTTATCTTTCTACCCTTTGAATCACTGTTTTGCTCATTCCTTCCATTTTCATGCGCTGACCTCCCTGGCAGGGGAAGAAGCAAGGCAGGCTTTCCTAAACCCTCTCATTCCAGTGGGTCCAGGAATTTGCAGAACCCGGCAAAAAGGTTCTAACTCCAGGTTCATTAGCATGGCTTGTTAATTATAAACACTCCCCTTCCTCCCAAACGCCTAAAGCAGCAGATTAAGTTTTAACTTTTGCTGGCAGGACACCTGCTTCGGACATTCCTTCTCCCCTCACCTCCTAGGATTTACAACACAAAAGTAAACATTTACACTGGTTAAGATTTACCAAAAGGAAGTGTGGTCTGGAATGCTGCCTTTGAAGTCCTGCCTCATGAGAAGAAGGGAACCCTTTTAAACATATAAAATAAGAAAATAAGCTCACGTTGCTTTTCCAAAACCTCAAAGCCTTCTAGATGATATCCCACTTGGGCTCAGCATAACCAGGCTTTCTGTTTGTCCCTTGGGCCTTGAGGGCAGCGTATGTTAAATCCTAAGAATAACACAAAACTACAGGTCTCTGCTCAAGGTAAATTGGGTTATCAGTCAGCAGTGCAATCAAGTGGTCTCCTGGAAGCTCTTGGAGAGGACTTTCTTCCTGACCGAGATATCACCAAGGGGGAAGGAAGAAACCAAGTACTTGACAGAGGGGGAGCCACGGGGCAAGACCAACTTATCAGGACGGAAAGAGCAACAACGTACACCTGTTCGTGCCAGAAAAAGCTGATTCTCTCAAAGAGGTTTTTCTGCTTTATTGCAGGTGGATGAGGGGTGGAGCCCAGACAGCCTAAGGTGGATGCCAGCTGTGCTGACTGAGGGCATAACAGATGCTTTTGCAAACAGGGGCACCAGACACTGAGGTCATGCAAGTACTTTTGGGGAAAGGGAAGTGAAAAAACTCCCCACAGGCCAGGCGCGGTGGTTTATGCTTGTAATCTCAGCACGTTGGGAGGCCGAGGCGGGCGGATTATGAGGTCAGGAGTTCGAGACCAGCCTGGCCAATATGGTGATGAAACCCCATCTCTACTAAAAATACAAAAATTAGCCGGGCCTGGTGGCGCGCCTGTAGTCCCAGCTACTTGGGAGACTGAGGCAGAATTACTTGAACCTGGGAGGCGGAGATTGCAGTGAGCTGAGATTATGCCACTGGACTCCAGCCTGGATGACAGAGCAAGACTCCGTCTTAAAAAAAGAAAAGAAAAGAAAAGAAAAACTCCCCACATCCACTCTAAGATTGCAGGTCAGTGGTAATGCTCTAAAAAAGAAAGGAGGAATGACTATAGTTGCGTGGCATTCCTATCCAATCAGACTCTTCACCCTCTAGAGATAGTGCCTCCACCACTATATTCATCTATTGATCCAGATCAACCAAGAATCTTGACCATGGGGAGCAAGTCCCAAGTGCTTGTTGTTCACCAGCAAGTGAAGAAGGGGTGCACCAGGAAACAGCATCATTCATAACCCATTCTGTTCTAGCCCCTGCTGACTGCTTTACCTGATTAGCTCGCTGGTCTCTGTGACGGCCCAGTGAGGCAGATGTTATTATGCACACTTTGTGGGTGAGATCATTGAGGCCAGTTAATGCTCCCAAGGCTGCAACTTATGCCAAAGCCATCCAAGAGGCAGATGTGTTAGAGGCTGCGCTGAACTCGGACTCCTAAATTGCAAAAGGCTCAGCTCTGCTTTCTGTTAGTTGGGAGACCTTGAGCAAGAGACTCAACTCTGCAGGTGTTTCTGGTCCCACTCTGTGTTGAGCAGCAGCGTTTCAGTGGGTTGCACATTTGAGGGAGAAGTCCACATCCACCCACGTGTTCTAACTTCCTGACCCACCCAGCTGAGGGTTCAGGATTTATCAGCACGAATGCAACAAATTTTGGTAAGGCTTTCCCCTCACTCCTGGGTTCCCTGTAAAGTGGGGAGAATATTCCTGCCAACATGAGCTTACATTCTCATTCGATAGCCTTTCAGAGTGGAGAAAGCAGCCAACTTAATGCTATACCACACTCAGGCTTTTGTTAAGGAAATATCTACAAGCACTGGCCTTTCATTATTCTTCAATCAAACTGAGCCCCGGCAAGGTCTCACCTTTACTTGCAGAGACAAAGCAGATTCAGAGCCCCTGGGCATTTATTCTTGCTACCTCCAGCTTCCTAGTGTCTCAAAAAGCCACAATCTCACTCAGAGGAACACCCTGGTGCTGGTTCTAAATTTGCTCCAAGGACCATAATTGCAAACCCATTTCTCTGAACTGTGGAAGCTCAATTTCCTAACTTGCCAATTGGGGATGAAACAATTTACCTTACAAGGTTTCAATGAAGAGCTAAGGAGACCCCAAAAGATAAGATTCTTTCCATCATAAACATTCCTGCTCTTAAGTTCTGGGCCCTAGAGCACAGTATCCGAGTGAGTCAGTATGAGACATACATGTGAAAAACAAATACAAAATACAGATCACAGGGTGAACAAATGAACCAAGAGGTAAAAGAATGAAGGAAAGGAGAGGCAGAGAAGACTGGGAAGACCAGTGGGGGCCCTGACTCATGCTAAGATATTTTGGGGTTTTCTGTGAGCACTGGAGAACCATGAGCAATTTCTGAGAAGGAGAGCAATTTGCTCTGGAAAGCCCTGTGGAAGAAAATTCCAAAAGTAGTTGCAACAAGAGATTGCTGGAAAAGGATCTTGGAGCCTGGTTACCGTTAGCTGACTGTCGCAATAACCAAAGCAAGACATGACACCTTAACTCAGACACTGGCCTGCATATGGCCAGTGCATAGTAGGGTGGGAATGAGTCAAGAGACCTCAACCACCAAAGGCTCTCAGCAGCTCTGTCCCTTCAAAAATGCAGATTTGCAAGAATAAACTTTCCCAGATGCTTATTTTTGTTCTAGGTTTCTACAAATGCGAAATAAGACTATTAGGTCCGGCCGGGTGCGGTGGCTCACACCTGTAATCCCAGCACTTTGGGAGGCCAAGGCAGGCAGATCATGAGGTCAGGAGTTCAAGACCAGCCTATCCAACATGGTGAAACCCCGTCTCTACTAAAAATACAAAAATTAGCTGGGCGTGGTGATGTGTGCCTGTAATCCCAGCTACTTGGAAGGCTGAAGCAGGAGAATTGCTTGAACCAGGACCCAGGAGGCAGAGGATGCAGTGAGCTGAGATCGCACCACTGCACTCCAACCTGGGCTACAGAGCGAGACTCCATCTAAAAACAACAACAACAACAAATAAGACTATCAGGTCGGTGTCCTGAGCCACTAATTCCTATCCCTATATTCATCTTATTACCTTAAAACAAAACAAAACAAAAAATCATTGCTGTCCACTCACATTCATAGCAGCATTATTTACGAATAGCCAAAAGGTGAAAGCAACTCAAGTGTCCATCGACAGATGAGCAGAAAAACAAAATGTGATCTCAACATACAATGGAATATGATTTGCCCTTAAAAAGCAAAGAAATTTTGACACAGGCTACAACGTGGATGAGTCTTATGTATTATTTCACATAATGCTAAGTGAAACAACCTGTCACAAAGGACAAACACTATGGGATTTCATTTATATGAGGTATCTAGAGTAGTGAAATTCATAGAGCCAGAGATAGAAAAGTAGTTTCCAGGGGTTGGGGGCAGGCTGGAATGGGGAGTTGTTTAATGGGTATAGGGTTCCCGCGCAGGAAGATGAAAAGAGTTCAGGAGAGGGATGCTGGTGATGGTTGCACAATAACAATATACTTAATGCACTAAACTCTACCGTTGAAAATGGTTAAGATGATTAATTTTATGTTATGTATATTTTACCACAATATTTTAAGAAGGAAAAATCATTTCTCACATGGAATGTCAGTGCAAATGGGACTGCCTGTAAATGATGGAATTCTTTGCCCCCAGACACAGCCTATCCAGGAACCTCCTTCTCCTCTTCCAGGCAACTTTTCATTATTGCTTAAAAATTCCCCTCCCCGCTGCCCCACCTGGTGCTGACTCAGCTCCTGTCAGTATCTGAATGGCAGGAACCAGCCTGAGGGCAGACACTGCCACCTTCTTCTGTGTCCTAGGACACCTGGAGTTCCCAGAGACTGACAATGATGCCATCCACCACTCCACAACCCCAGCCCCTGCCAACTTTGGTGAGCATGGCCCCAAGTCGTGACTGGCATCACATGTGAGTTTGGCAGGTTCCAGAAAGCTCTCTTCATGGCAAGAAGAGCTAGGGTGGGGTACCCTGTGGGAGCTGTTGGTAGGAGCTCCTATCAGAGGGTCCCAGGGTCTGCCATCTCAGAGGACAAGGAGGACACACATGGTCTCAATGCTGAGCACAGAATGAGGCCATGGAGGTCAGCTTGCTTCTGCCCACTTCTGCCCTTGCCAGCAACTCAAAGGAGATCAGGACAGGAATGAGGAAATGGCTCCATCTGTCCCGCCCCCCTGCAAAGAGCTGGAAAGCCTGCTCTACTGGATCCAGTCATTTATTCAGGTATTTGAACTCAGCCACTAGGTGTCCACACATTTAGGATGGTGATGTCTTTTTGATGAATCACCCTATTATTGTAAAAGCTCTCTGTATGCCATGCTGACAGCCATTCCAATATTCTTGTGATTAGTATTGGTATGGTATATCCCTCATATCCTTTTACCTGTAACGTATGTGAGTATTTATATTTAAAGTGAACCTGTTATAGGCAGGCTATACACTTGAATCTTGTTCTTTTTTTCTACTTTTTAATTAAAGTATTTAGTCCATTTACTTTCACTGAATTATTGATATAGCTGGTTTTAAGTCTACCAACTTGCCATTTGTTGTCTATTTGTCTTATCTGTTGCTTGCTTCGTTTTCCTTTCTGTTCCGCTTTAAAAAAAAAAAAATCATCCACAATATGCCATTATTGTGTTTGCTCTAAACAGTCAACTATCTTTTAAAGAAATGAAGACATTTTCAGTTTTTTCTATTTTTGATGCTCTTAATTTCTCACGTAGATCTAAGTTTCCACCTGATGTCATCTTCCTTCGGCCTGAAAAATTTATTTTATTTTATTTTTTTGAGACAGAGTCACGCTCTGTCACCCAGGCTAGAGTGCAGTGGCACAATCTCAACTCACGGCAACCTCTACCTCCTGGGTTCAAGCGATTCTCCTGCTTCAGCCTCCTGAGTAGCTGGGACTGCAGGCACGCACCACCAGCCTGGCTAATTTTTGTGTTTTTAATAGAGACAGGGTTTCCCCATGTTGGCCAGGCTGGTCTTGAACTCCTGACCTCATGATCCGCTCATCTCAGCCTCCCAAAGTGCTGGGATTACAGGCATGGGCCACCACGCCCGGCCCTGAAAATTTTATTTTAACATTTCTTATTGTGTAACTGTGCTAGTGATACTTTCTCTAAGCAATTTATTTTATCTGAAAATGTTTGGATTTTATCCTCATTTTAAGGATAGTTGTGGTTGGATACAGAATTGTAAGTTGACAGTATTTCTCCCTTTCAGCACCTTAGATATGTCAGTCAATGATGTTTTGGCTTATATTGTCTCATCAGAGAAGTCTGCAGTATTCTTATTGTTCTCCTGTATGTAATTCCTATTGTTCTCTTGTATGTTATTCCCTGGCTGATTTTAAGGTTCTTCTCATCTTTTGTTTTCAGCAGTTTGACTATGATGTGTCTAGGTGTGGTTTTCCGTATGATTTTCCTGGATTTAGTGGGATTCTTGGATCTGTGGGTGATATTTTCATCAACTTTGGAATTTTTCAGCCATTATGTCTTCAAATATATTTCCTAATCTCTCTATCTCCTTTTTATGGGAATGCAAATACACATTTCTTAGACTGATTAATATGTCCCACAAATTGCTAAAGTCCTTTTTTTTTTTTCAAGCTTTTTTTCCTTCTGTGCTTCAGCTTGGATACTTTTTATTTTATTTTAGACAGAGTCTCACTCTTTCTGTTGCCCAGGCTGGAATACAGTGGCACAATCATAGCCTTATTATGAAGTTTTGACCTTGCAGATCTCCTGAGAGGATCTCAAATATTTCCAGGGATCACACTTTGGGAACTGCTGCTCTAGAAAAGTTCCAGGCTTCCTAGAATGGAAGGGGCTTAAAAGAGAAAAGAAAAACCTCCTAAGCTGACATTATGCAGAAATAACAAGAGGTATTAACTAATTACAACTGAACAACTGATTCAAAAGAAAAGGATATTGCTGGGCTGGGCACGGTGGCTCACACCTGTAATCCCAGCACTTTGGGAGGCCGAGGCAGGCGGATCACCTGAGGTCGGGAGTTTGAGACCAGCCTGACCAACATGGAGAACCCCCGTCTCTACTAAAAATACAAAATTAGCCGGGCATGGTGGCACATGCCTGTAATCCCAGCTGCTCGGGAGGCTGAGGCAGGAGAATCGCTTGAACCTGGGAGGTAGAGGTTGCAGAGGGCCAAGATCGTGTCATTGCACTCCAGCCTGGGTAACAAGAGCGAAACTTCATCTCAAAAAAAAAAAAAAAGAAAAAAGAAAAGGATATTGCCCTATAAGAGAAGGCAAACACTGAACCGGCCCCCCTTCAGGGAGTTAGGGAATGATTTCTTGAGGAACTAACTTTTAAGCTGGGCCCTGAGAAGCATGTTAACCAGATGAAGGCAGGAAGAGGCAGAAGTTCTTCTTTCCCTCACTACACCTGACCTTCCTGCCTTGCTAAGGAAATTGGATTAGGCTTTAAAGAAGGATCAGAGATGGAGATTACGTTCTCCCATGACATCTCCCTTAGAAGAAGAACCTGGTTCTTCCCAGACCAAATTGGAAATCTGCTCTGGGAAGAAAAGGGGAAGCTGTAACCTAGGGTCCTTCTGATGCTCATGGAATTAACCCCAGTAGCAGAGAAGCCCAGGTATCTCTGGGATCAGGGGGATGTCCTACCAAATATGGCACTGTATGGAGGCCCAAGTGCTGAGATTCAGGGGACGCAGGCCTGAGGACAGTTATGCAGGCCCACAGGGCGCAGCGGCCTATGGTAACCCATGTAGCAACAGAAACCCTTAGCTAACTGCCGTAATTTAAGGCAATTAGGAGCCATTCATCATCCAGATGGCTATTCGCTCTAATTGTTACTGGCTGAAAGAACTATATATAGCAGCTACCTTTCCGCTCCATTCCCAGGCCTTGTTCCTGTCTTCCGGTTGCCAGTTCTGCAAACACTCACTCTTGAAACCAGACATGCCAAGTTCCAGGAGGGACATCAGACAGACACTGCCTGTGTTCTTCTTCCCCTGGACACACCCACCTTTGGGGTGTGAAAACGCACCAGGTTCCAGCCACCATCTCACTTCAACCTCCCAAGGCCTTTGCTTTACTTGAAAAAGACTAAGCAGAGAAGAAAGGCATCCAGGGAGGACGGAAGGCAGCAGATTCTGCTCTGTTCACTGACAGTACCGATGCCCAGCACTTACCAAACACACAGAGTCTCACACATGCTATGGGACTTATCTCTATTAATTCATTGAGTTATCCTGGTAACCTGATGAGATTAGGTCATTTATCCCATTTTACAGACAGGAAACTGAAGCACAGAGAGGTCTTGTAACTGACTCAAAGTCACCAAGTTAGTAAGGAGAGCAGACAGGATTAAAACCAGAGAATTTGGCTTCTAAGATCAGTTCCTTGAATGTTACACTCGACTGCCTCTCTAGCTTTGAACTGGCATGAGGAGTTGGCTTTTTAAAAAGCGTATGGGCTGGGTTGAGTGCTTAATGCCTATAATCCCAGCACTTTGGGAGGCCGAGCCGGTGGATCACCTGAGGTCAGGAGTTCGAAATCAACCTGGCCAACATGATGAAACACCAACTCTACTAAAAATACAAAAGTTAGCCGGGCATGGTGGCGGGCGCCTGTAATCCCAGCTACTTGGGAGGCTGAGGCACGAGAACCACTTGAATCTGGGAGGTGGCGGTTGCAGTGAGCTGAGATCGTGCTACTGCACTCCAGCCTGCGCAACAGAGCAAGAAAACTCCATCTCAAAAAAAAAAAAGTGTATCTATAAATTCTCAACATCACTCATCACTAGGGAAATGCAAACCAAAACCACAATGAAATACCACTTCACACCCATTAGGTTGGCTACTATTAAAAGCAAAAACAAAAACAACAGTAAGTGTTGATGATGATGTGGAGAAACTGGAACCCTTCTGTACTGCTAGTGGGAATGTAAAATAGTGGAAAACAGATGGCAGTTTCTCAAAAAATTAAAAATAGAATTACCAGGCCAGGCGCAGTGGCTCATGCCAGTAATCCCAACACTATGGGAGGCCAAGGTGGGTGGACTGCTTTGAATTCAGGAGTTTAAGACCAGCCTGAGCAATGTGGCAAACCCTTGTCTCTACTAAAAATACAAAAATGAGCTGGGTGCAGTGGCTCATGCCTGTGGTCTCAACTACTTGGGAGGCTGAGGCCGGAGAATCACTTGAGCCAGGAAATAGAGGCTGCAGTAAGCTGAGATCGCACCACTGCACTCCAGCCTGAGAAAGAGACCTTGTCTCAGAAAAACAGATAAATTACCATGTGATCTAGCAATTCTCCTTCTGGGTACGTACCTAACAGAATGGAAAGCAGGGGCAACGAACACTTATTTATTTATTTATTTATTTATTTAAAAAATTTTTTTTTTTGAGGCGAAGTCTTGCTCCGTCACCCAGGCTGGAGTGCAGTGGCCGGATCTCAGCTCACTGCAAGCTCCGCCTCCCGGGTTCACGCCATTCTCCTGCCTCAGCCTCCCAAGTAGCTGGGATTACAGGTGCCCGCCACCGCGCCCGGCCAGTTTTTTTCTATTTTTAGTACAGACAGGGTTTCACCATGTTAGCCAGGATGGTCTCGATCTCCTGACCTCATGATCCGCCTGTCTCGGCCTCCCAAAGTGCTGGGATTACAGGCATGAGTCACTGCACCCGGCCATATTTATTTATTTTTATTTTTTTTGAGATGAAGTCTCACTCTGTTGCCCAGGTTGGAGTGCAGTGGTGTGATCTCAGCTCACTGCAACCTCTGTCTCCTGGATTCAAGTGATTCTCCTGCCTCAGCCTCCGAGGAGCTGGGATTACAGGCACCCGCCACCATGTCCAGCTAATTTTTGTATTTTTAGTAGAGATGGGGTTTCACCACGTTGGCCAGGCTGGTCTCGAACTCCTGACCTCAGGTGATCTGCCCACCTTGGCCTCCCAAAGTGCTGGGCTTACAGGCATGAGCCACTGCGCCCGGCTAACACATATTTATACACGTATGTTCACAGCAGCATTGTTCACAAGAGCCAAAACGCAGAAGTAACCCAAGTATCCACCAACAGATGAACTGATTAACAAAACGTCATGTATATGTGTGTATGTATGTGTATACATTGCAACACATTGTATGTATATACATCTCACATATATTCATACAATGAAACATTATTCAGCTTTAAAAAGGAAAGAAATTCTGACACAGGCGACAACATAGATAAACCTTGAGAACATTATGCTAAGTGAAATAGCCAGTCACAGGCTGGGCGCGGTGCCTCATGCCTGTAACCCCAGCACTTTGGGAGGCCAAGGCGGGCAGATCACCTGAGGTCAGAAGTTTGAGACCAGCCTGGCCAACATGGTGAAACCCAATCTCTACTAAAAACATAAAAACTAGCCAGGCGTGGTAGCAACTGCCTGTAATCCCAGCTATTTGGGAGGCTGAGGTAGGAGAATAGCTTGAACCCAGGAGGTGGAAGCTGCAGTGAGCAGCCCCCAATTTTTTATAAGATTGTATAATTTTTACCAATGTACAGCTCTGTGACTTCTCATTGAACTCCAGCCTGGGCAAGAAGAGCAAAACTCCATCCCTCCCCTACCCCCAAAAAAAAGCCAGTCACAAAATGACAAATACTGTAAGATTTCACTTATATGAGGCAGTCAGAGAAGTCAAATTCATAGAGACAGAAAGTAGTTTTCAGAGTTTCAGTTTTGCAAGATGAAGAGCGTTCTAAAGTTGGATGGTGGTGATGGCTGCACAACATGAATGTACTTAACACCACAGAGCTGTACACTGGAAATGGTTAAAATGGTAAACCATTTTATGTTACATATATTTTGCCACAATTAAAAATACATTTTTAAAAAGTAAACTAAGAAAAGGTATCTATGTAATAGATCTCAGAACCTTTATTATTGTAATTAAGGTAAAAATTATACAATCTTATAAAAAATTGGGGGCTGATTACATTTCTGAACTTCTGGAACTGAGAGAACATTTGGAAACAGAGTAAGTGCTGTGGACTTTCCATGATCCACACGCCAAGCCAAAGAGGTGATTAGCAGGCTTAAACTACTGATTTCCAATCAGAAAGTTAAAAAAAAAAAATCATACTTTGTCAAAGAGAACAGCAACAAACGGCCAATAAACCCAGGAGTTACACAATAGAAGCTGAATTGTGCAGCACACCGAGACCCTCCGGTCTCTCCAGCACCGCATTCTTGACTGCGAACGTGTTCTCAGAAAGCGAGGATTTTCATGACGTCACCTGGCTATTGCATTGCACTGATAACACATCATTCAACACTGCATGACCCCTCACAAAGGCAGGCAGTGCCTCTGAATGAACATGAGGACATCTGGAAGGACATATTCTAGGAGTCATTAGCAATTAGATCTAAAGTGTCCCAGTCCACTTGCCTCTCCTTCCCACGTAATCCAGCCTTTTAATCTCTCCAGTAAGCTAGGATCCTGGGAATACTGAGGAGCAGGACTTTTTTCTCCCTGAAAAGGCCTCTGTGCTCACATTTCTAAATAGCTATAGATCCTAAGAGGGCAGAAGGCAATGGGGGAAATAGGACAGGATGCCTTGGTGGGGGAAGTCCCGGGCTCAGTGCCTGGGAACTGACAAGAAGCATGGGCCTGGAGAGTCATCGCAGCCCTGTCTACTCTGCACCCCACTACCATCCAGCCAACCCCTGGGCCACACCTCCTGTCCTCACTGTCCAACAGAGCAGGATCTGTGGGATCCGGCTGCGGGCTCCAGGAAGGAGGCAGCAACTTCCTCCAGTGCCTGAATTCCAAGCACTGCACCCTGGAGAGTGCGAGAGCTTAACTAATTCTCAAATCAGGACACACAGACAAACGCTCTGAGATATGGCAGAGAACTCAAGGAGGGTGAGTGATGTTGCATCAACACGCGCCAAATACCTTGAGACAACGCAGCACTGGCAGGCACTCGGCTGCAGAGTCAGAGAGCCCAGACTGAAACCCCAACCCTCTTGCCAACTTGCTGTGTGACCTTGGTAAGTTCCCTAACCTCTCTGGGCCACAGCTGCCTCATCTGGAAGGTAAGGACAAGGGAAAATGTAAATGTCTATAAAATCCCTCAGTTCATGGCACCTGTCACTACTGCCAGGTGAGATTTCCACAGCATCTAACAAGATTTTTGAACTGTATTGTCACTTTACTCTTTTTTGAATATGAAATCTTGACCAAATGATAACAATGTACTATTTTCCTCCTGGAGGCAAATCAAGTGTAATTTGGTGAGAAGGGAAGAGAAAGGGAGTGGATTCAGAAATAACATTCTCATAAATAAAACAGCACAAAAGAAACTCAGTAATTGACAAAATCTTGTAATACTTGACTCCCTCATGGAATCCCAGCAAATGTCAGAAGGATTCGGATACAGCCCATGTTGAACTAAAGCTGGAGTCTCCCCTTGCACCAATTCAATTCCAGAAGCGTTTGCTAGGGCCTGCTGTGTACTTAGCCCTCAGCTGCTCGGCGCTGCTGCCTACAACCCAGCCAGTCCTTTCTTTCTCTTCAAGGAACCAAGGGGTTCTGCACCTACTGCAGACGTAGAGGGCAGGCTGCCCTCACCCAGACCTCCTGGGCTGAGTCCCCTGAGGTCACAGCAGTCTGGGCTGACCCTAGAGTCTCACTAGGTCAGGCCTCTCCTTTCCAAAGCCACCCTGCCCTGAGTCAGCCCCTCAAAAACACCCCCAGCCCTCACATACATGCAGATAAGCGAGCCAGCTTCCAGGAGGCAGCCTGGACTGGTAAAGCAGGTTTCTGGTGCTCAGCTTGTTCAGAATAAGGAAATGCATTTTGTTTTTCAGAGCCAGGTGATGGGCAACGTCCTTTCGATCCCAGGCACCTGCTCTCCCTTCACTGACGCGATGAAGACAGCCTGTCTGGGCCTTCTGGTATCTTTGTTTGATTTCTGTTGGGTCAACAGTTACTGGTTTGGCAAATAGCAATTGCGAGCCTCACACAGAAAATCGTGGTCGCAAATTCTGAGAAACGCTGAGGGGGAAGGACTCTTGGGAGTTTCATGGTCCAATAGTTCTATTCTTCAGCTTCTCCTGCCTGAAAAGAGGGGGAGGCCTGAGCATTCTAGCTGCCCTGGGTTTGGGGTCAGCCCTGGGGCTGGAAAACTGTTCTTTCTTCTGTTTTTCTATAGCAGGAAGAATGTCAAGCTATGGAGTCTCCCTGAAATACAGACAGGGATCTGCGCTTCCACCAAGGACACCACAGTCCCAAACAGGTGGGCTGTGCCTCCTGCCAGCCAGAGCCTTGGCCTCTTCTTAGGTCTGATGCTCGCCCTCTGGCCCCAGACTTGACCTAGGAGTTCAGACTCACCAGGAGAGGAGTCAGAAGGTGAAAGCTTCTTAACGGGAAGCGACCATTCGTCATCCCTATTCTGTGGCCTTTCAGTTGCCGCTCAGCGCTCTTCACTTGCACTGATTCCTTTCTTAGTACCAATTACAGGCAAAACTTTGTGCTGGGCCTGGGGAGACTGGGCAGGAGGCTTCCCCATTCAGGGGAGCAGTCAGGCAGAAAGAAACTACTGCTTTGTGGTAGATTCATGTTAGGAGAAAACACATATACAAGCCCCTATACAAGGTGGGACAAAGATGGCAAGGAAGGCTCCCAGGGAGAAGTGGCCCTTTAGCTGAAGTTCGCCAGGTGAGGCAGCACAGGGAGGTAGTATCAGAGCACAGGGGGCACACAGGGTTGACACAAAGGAAAGATTAAGCAAGGGGACAAAGAGAATGAGAGGTTTTCAAGATTAAGGTGTATTAGAATCATCTGGGTAGCATATTAAAAATGCAGTTCCCGGAAGCCCCACTGAGATTCTGATTCAGTAGGCTTAAGGTGGGGCCCAGGAATCTGCATTTTACAAGCTCCTCTGGGGAGTCTAAAGCAGGAAGTCTGTGGACCACACTCTGAGAAATCCTGCTTTGAAGGAATGGAAAAAAAAAAAAAAAAAGCCTATTTGTGGCTTTGATGGAATATTGGTTTATTTTCCTGGAATGTTCCCAAAGGGACTTTGGACAGCTCACTAATGACTCGTTCTTCAGTCATGCTACACACACATACATGCCAACGTCAAACGAACTGGAAATGAATCTGGGGGGTGTCAGCAGCCTCCCTCACACTGATGGACTGAGTGTCTTCTGAGACAGGCGGGGGAGTGTTATCTCAGGAATGTGTTGGGGCAACGTCCGTGCTTCCAATAAAATGCTGTGCACAGGTGAGCCAGGGCCTGGCGAGGGCAGTGTCCTAATCCCTGACGGGAAAGCCCTCTGGAATCTGGCCACACCTCCTTGCCACCCTCATGCCAGGAAAGGTTAGGCGCTTCCCTGGCCTCTCAGACTCTCTGCAGCCTGTGGCTGGCTCCCGCTCCCCACCGGTACCCAATCCCACACCTGGAGCCCACCTCTGGCTTCCCAGGACTGCTCCAGGCTTAGGTTTCCCCTGGCTGGGGCCAGGGTTTATGTTCAGGGGCCCCGGCTCACCCAACCAAAGCCTTGGCCCAAAGCATCATTGTGCTAGTCCCCTCACAGCAATATTTCTTTTCTTTTCTTTTTTTTTTTTTTTTGAGATGGAGTTTCACTCTTGTTGCCCAGGCTTGAGTCCAATGGCGATCTCGGCTCACCACAACCTCTGCCTCCTGGGTTCGAGTGATTCTCCTGCCTCAGCCTCCCGAGTAGCTGGGATTACAGGCGTGCACCACCACACCTGGCTAATTTTGTGTTTTTAGTAGAGACGAGGTTTCTCCATGTTGGTCAGGCTGGTCTCGAACACCCAACCTCAGGTGATCCACTCGCCTTAGTGTCCCAAAATGCTGGGATCACAGGCATGAGCCACCACGCCTGGCCCCCTCACATCAATATTTCTCCCAGGCAGCTTGTGACTTACTTTGCCAGCTCAACTCCCTGCCTGGGAAACTTATTGTAGACTCCAGTTCCTCCTTGTCTTGTTCTTGCCTCTGTTCTCTGACGACTGGAATCCTGCCTCTGTGCTCGCCACCAGTGTCTGCCAAGCCACTCCTCATTGCTTATTAGAGCCAACAGGCACTACCCTGCCATGAGTGCTCCCACCTGTGACTGGCCCTCAGCCCCTGTCCCGTGTTCTGCAGCCCTGGTGACCTCCTGCAGAGCCTGAGACTGCTCTGATCTTTGGCACCCGACCTTCTTGGTAGAGCACTGAGACCTCAGGACCTTGCATTTTCTCTGCAGGTGTGAACCCCTATCAACTGAGCTCCAATGCCCCACCCGGCTTCAATCTCTTATTTCACATGGGGCTCTGGGAATGAGCTGTGAAGCTCCTTTCTCTAGATAGTATTTATAGCTGGTTGTAAAAGTCCACTGTTTATTGATACCACAAGTATGTAGTGTGCCCTAGATCTGAACGAGAAAGAGGCACAGGCAGCCACAAAAGCAAAAAAGAAAAACAACAGAAGTAGTATTGAACGGTCAGTGCTACTCAGTGTTAACATGCGGAAGTACCTCTGGGGATCTGGTTAAAATTCACATTCTGATTCAGGGGATCTGGGGTGCAGCCAGGGATTGTGCATTTCTTTTTTTTTTTTCTTTTTTGAGACAGTCTCGCTCTGTCACCCAGGCTGGAGTGCAGTGGTGCAATCTCGGCTCACTGCAACCTCCACCTCCTGGGTTCAAGCAATTATCCTGCCTCAGTCTCCTGAGTAGCTGAGATAACAGATGCCCGCCACCATGCCTGGCTAAGTTTTGTATTTTTAGTAGAGACGAGGTTTTGCCATGTTGGCCAGGCTGGTCTCAAACTCCTGAACTCAGGTGACCCACCCATCTCGGCCTCCCAAAGTTCTGGGATTACAGGCGTGAGCGCTGTGCCTGGCCGGGATTCTGCATTTCTGATAAACTCCCAGGCAATGCTGATGTGCTGGTCCATGGCCCACACTTTGAGTAGCAAGAGGGTAGGAATCACACAGACAAACAGGAGTTTGCCACAGGGGTTTGAGGCAGAAACCACCAGGCCCTGTGAACTGCCATGAGCATTCAGAGCAATTTACTTTTGAAGTTCTGAGAAAGAATGTCCTTAGACTGGGCACAGTGGCTCATGCCTGTAATCCTTGCACTTTGTGAGGCCAAGGCGGGTGGATCACTTGAGGTCAGGACTTTGAGATCAGCTTGGTCAACACGATGAAACCCTGTCTCCACTAAAAATACAAAATTAGCCAGGCGTGGTGGCATACGCCTGTAGTCCCAGCTACCTGAGAGGCTGAGACAGGAGAATTGCTTGAGTCTGGGAGACGGAGGTTGCAGAGATCATGCCATTGCAATCCGCCTGGGCAACAGAGCAAGACTCTCAAAAAAAAAGAATGTCCTTAGGATGCCAATCACCCATGACCTACCCTGCGCGGGCAGCTGCTGCGGTTGGCACCACATGACCCCTGATGTCTCCCGTACCAAGTGAGTCCAGCTCAAGGCTGGTTCTGTGATATTTTCAAATCAGCATCTCTCATGAGTTGTAGTGGCTGAGCTGATGGGTTAGGAGACACAGGCTGGGGCCATGAAGTCCACTGCGGTCACCTGCAAACTAATGCTGTGATACTGTAATAACTGTTGACATTTTAAAGTATTTACGATGAGCCTTGCTTCTTGGCTAAGTGCCCTAAATAAGATAATCCATGCTTAATTCTCACAACAACCTTTCAAAGTAGATGGCAGTTTAAGAGCACAAGCTCTGGAGCCAGACAACTTGAGCTTGAATCCTGGCTTTGCCACTTCCTAGCTGTGCAACCTTAGGCACATTACTTAATCTCCCCTCTGCCCCCATGTCTTCATCTCTAAATGAGGATAGTATTAGTACCTTTCTCAGAAGGTTGGTGTGATGGTTAGTTGAGCTAATAAATATAAAACTTAGAGCAGTGCTTGGCACTCAATAAAATCTTGGTTATTATTGCTTTTTTTTTTTTTTTTTTTTGAGACAGTCTCGTTCTGTCACCCAGGCTGGAGTGCAGGGGCACAATCTCGATCACTGCAACCTCTGCCTCCCAGGTTCAAGTGATTCTCCTGCCTCAGTCTTCTGAGTACTTGGGATTACAGGCATATACCACCATGCCCGGCTAATTTTTGTATTTTTGTATTTTTTTTTTTTTTAGACTGAGTCTTGCTCTGTCACCTAGGCTGGAGTGCAGTGGCGTGATCTCGGCTCACTGCAACCTCTGCTTCCTGGGTTCAAGCGATTCTCCTGCCTCAGCCTCCTGAGTAGCTAGAACTACAGACACCTGCCACCACACCCAGCTAATTTTTTATATATCATTTTTAGTAGAGATGGGGTTTTGTATGTTGGCCAGGCTGGTCTTGAACTCCTGACCTCAGGTGATCCACCTGCCTTGGCCTCCCAAAGTGCTGGGATTACAGGCATGAGCCACGGTGCCTGGTCTATTATCACTCTTAGCCTTATTTTTACAAAGCAAGGGAACAGGCTCAAAGTGATTAAGCAGCTTGCCAGGGTCACACAGTTAGTAAGAGGCAGAACTGACTGATAAATGAGGGTTTTAGGAGGCAGAGGAAACCATGACATGGGTGGGCAGATATAGAGGGAGGTGTGGGGAGATGCTGCTGCCTGGGTTCCTCATGCCTCCCTGTTGCAGCCTCCACCTGCCCAGCAGCAGGGGCCACTATTCCTTGCCTCAGATTCCTTTCCATTTGGTCTAGGAAATAATTCCTTAGAGGGATTTTGAAAAACCAAAGAGCTTCTTTCTAGAGCCATCTTGTATGGGCCTCTGTAGCCTTTGACCAGAAAGGGCCTGACTTGAAGCAGACCCCTTCCTGCTGGAAGTAGGGAGGGAGGCGGATGACGGATATCTCTTGGAGCAGGAGGCACTACGTGCTGCCTGGGAGGGGAGGGGAGCCATCAAGGCATACAGGTAGGGCTGGGGAGCTGCAGTTCAGCAGTAAGAATGGCAAAGTGCAGGGTATGCTTGGGAACTGACACCAACCCAAGGGGGCTAGAAGCCAAGGACCAATGAAGAGAACTCAGCAACCATGGCTACCAATTATTGGCACCTGCAAGGGTGATGGGCACTCTGCAAAGTGCTTACTTTATTTATTCAGTTTAATCCTCATAAAAACTGCATGAAGTAGTGTGGTTATGTAAGAGAACTACCTTATTTCTTAGGAAATTCACACTAATGTATTCAGCAGTAAAAAAAAAAAAAAAAAAAAAAAAACCCAGTATCTCCAAGTTATGTTTTTGTTTGTTTGTTTGTTTTTGTTTTTTTAAGACAGGGTCTCCCTCTGTCACCCAGGCTGGAGTGCAGTTGCACCATCATGGCTCACTGCAGCCATGACCCCCTGGGTCCAAGTGATCCTTCCACCTCAGCATTCCACAAGATGATGGAACCACAGGTATGCACTACTATGCCTGGCTAATTCTTTTATTTTTTGTACAGACGGAGGTCTCCCTGTGTTGCCCAGGCTGGTCTTGAACACCTAGGCTCAAGTTATCCTCCCACCTTGGCCTCCCAAAGTGCTGGATTTACAGGCATGAGCCACTCTGTGCCCAGCCTCCAACTTACTCTTAAATGGTGTTTGTTTATACATAAATATTATATATATATCTGTAAATGATATACATTATGTGTGTATATATATATTTGGATACATTATATATACTCAGAGATACAGAAATGGTGTCTGTGTGTGTACATATACATATAAACACACAATTTAAATTGTTTATATATATAAATATATGTAATATATTCAGAAAGAATAAGAGAATATAAGGTAAATGGTCAACACACACACAAAACTGATAAATCTGGGTAAAGGGCATATGGAAATTTCTTGTACTATTTTTGAAATTTTCCTATATGTTTGAAATATCAAAATTAAAGAGACACAAAAATATTACCTGGGAAAGGTCTTCTTAAGACACTTAAAAACAGGATGAGGTAAACACTATCATTCTCATTCTTACAGATGAGGAAAGTGAGGCAAAATATGAGGTGCTTAGAAGATGAGGGTGAGACCAGCTTCCAGAAGGTCAGCAGTGTGTCCCCCAGCACCCCAAGGGGATAGGGAAGCAGGAGGGCTGGTCCGCGCTGGGTTGTGTTATACTGAGCTGGTACCTTCTCACGGTAATGGCAGAAAAGGCAAGAGGCAAAGTTGTTTGAGACCAGAACGGGATTCAGTTTTCGATTTGTTGTAGTTTGTGGTGCTTGTCTAGACACAGAAATGATGTCCAGTGGGTACCCAGAAACAGACACCTGTGGCTTCACGGTTGAGGGCTTGGGGACACAGGACACCCCTAGGGAAAAGCAAAGAGGGAGAGGTGTCTATTTTCTACTAAGACAGAGTGAGAGGTCTCTGTTTTCTAAGACAGAGGGAGAGTGGTCTATTTTCCACTAAGCTTCTATAGGAGTAAACAGAAAAAGAATGAGGTGTCAGAGCTTGCAAAATAAAAGGTGGCAGAACTTGGCAGCTAGAGGAAGGAAGATGGAATGGAGATGGATGTTTCTGGAAACAGGGCTTGCCTGTGGAGAGGGGGCTGGGTAGGTGGGGACCAGGTGGGAGGAAGACCTACATTCCACTGTGTACCCTTTGGACCTTAACCTATGCCTATGTTGTAATCATTACAGAGGTACCTTCTAATGGTAATGGCAGAAAAGGCCAGAGGCAAAGTTGTTGGAGATCAGGACTGGATTCAGTGTTTGATTTGCTGTTTGAGGTGCTTGTCTAGACACAGAAATGTCCAGTAGGCACCCAGAAGCGGGCACCTGAGGCTTCGTGGCAGAGGAGGTGGTTGAAGGCTTGGGGACACAGGACATCCCTAGGGAAAAGCAAAGAGGGAGAAGAGTGCAAAATGCCCCACCTCCTTTGGATGAGGAGGACCCTGTAAAGGAAGGGAGTTGGGAGCACTGCTAAGTGCTACAGGCAGGAGGTCAAGGAGGATACCACTGTGTGGCCCCTGGTGACACTTCTGGAACCTTGCTCTGAGGCTGGGGTGGGAGAAGGAGGGACGGAGGTGCTGAGGCATGAATCGGGGTGGTGGAGGCAGTGGGTGTGGGACTCTTCTACATTCTTCAGGTAAAGGGGTACCAGGTGGGGTTTGCAGATCGAAGACTTATTCTTGGAGAGGGAGTCCCTGAGCATATTGGAGAACTGAAAGTCCGTGAAAGTCTGAAGAAAGAAAGAGATTGTTTTGACGTGAGGACCAAGAAGTGGGCCAGGTTGTGGAGGAGGCTGAGGGGATTCTAGCTGGGTCTCTACGTTGATTTGCAATTTGGCACAAATCTATTCCCTTGATCAGTGGTTCTCAAACTGAAGATTCCATCAAAATCACTTGGAGGTTCTCTTTACAAATGTGGAGTCTGGGTTCCACCTCCAGAGATGCTGGTTATATTGACTGGGATGGGGCCTTGCAACCTGCATTTGAGCCACTCCCTTTAGAGGTTCAGATGCACGTGGCCAACAGATCACACTGCGGAGAGCTCCTCTGCCAAGGTCAAGAAAAAAACATTGCTTGTTGCCAATCAAGTGCCATGAACTCCTGCGCAAAATGATGAAAACTCCAGTTGAAGAGGCAGAGGTGTGATCACTATAGATGTATTTTATTTAAAGCTAAAAGCAAACTCAGTTTTTCTGACTACAGAACTTTCTAACTTTATCCTTTGACCTCTGGAGTCAGTGACAAGGCCTATTGTTTTCCAATCCAGCATCCTCTGATTTTCCTAATCTGTAATTATTTTGCTTGTTTTTATTATTTGTCTGTAAGCTCCATGTAGGGTGACAGCAATCTTCATTCACTGCTGTGCCTTTTCCTAGCACAGTTCTCAAAGAAGGGACTGCATTCTTTGGTTTCGGTTTTAACCAACGTGCAGAAGTGGAAGGTAACCCATGCATGGCTAAAGCCACTTCCTGCTTGCAAGGCTCAGCCTGAAGACCCACTTGACTTCTAGTGAACCCTAAACACACATTCTGAAGGATGTTCTATTAGGCAAGCAAGAATGCTGCAGACCAAGCCTACAGGCCGTTCAGGCACCAAACAGTCAAAGGCAAACTTGGTTCTCACAAAGCCTTTCCTACCAAATAAGCAGATGGAGACCCCTTGAGCAGAATAGTCCATAAAAAGAAGGGTGAAATTGGCCAGGCGTGGTGGCTCACACCTGTAATCCCAGCACTTTGGGAGGCCAAGGTGGGCAGATCACGAGGTCAGGAGATCGAGACCAGCCTGGCTAACATGGTGAAAACTCATTTCTGTTTCTACTAAAAATACAAAAAATTAGCTGGGTGTGGTGGCATGCACCTGTAGTCCCAGCTACTCAGGAGGGTGAGGCAGGAGAATCGCTTGAATCCGGGAGGTGGAGGTTGCAGTGAGCCAAGGTCACACCACTGCACTCCAGCCTGAACAACAGAGCGAGACTCCATCTTAAAAAAAAAAAAAAAAAAAAAGGGTGAAATCAAAGATGTTGATAGCCACCACAGATGGGGGCATTTGGTCGAGGAAATAATTCCTTGGAGGGATTTTGAAAAACCAAATGTACTCAGAAAAAGAGCTCACTCACCTTGTTCATGGAGAGAGGGATATCTGCTAAAACAAGGGTAGAATAAGCAAAGACCAAGCAAAGACAGACCCTGGACAACTGGAAGAAAGTGCCAGTGAAGGAATCACAGGAGTGAAAGAAGCTCTAGTCTAAATCACCAGGACTAATTCAGTGTTGCTCTCCTTGACATCCTGGCCTGACCTACGTGATGGTAAAGAACATGCTTCTGTGGGGGCAGACATGGGTTTGTATGTCAGTTCTGTCACTTATTAGCTATCCAACCTTGGGCAAGTTTTCAACTTTCTAAGCTTCAGTTTCCTCATCTGCAGAATGGAGATGGTTCTTACCTCACAGGGTTGCTATGAGAATTAAACTGGGCGATGTATTCAAAGCACACAGCCCAGAACCTAGCACAATCTAGAGTCTTAATAAATGTTAGCAATTATTAGTTCCTGTCCATAGGCTGTGATCTATATGGTGGCAGTGTCTGCAACCCATTTTCTTGGGGTCCAAAAGATGCAGGTTATGTGCACGAAATCCAAACCAGGTTCAGCAAATGAAAGGAAGGCCCAGCCCCCAGGCTTACAACTCTAAAGTAGCTTAGACCGGCTGGGCATGGTGGCTCATGCCTGTAATCCAGCACTTTGGGAGGCCAAGGTGGGTGGATCACCTGAGGTCAGGCATTCGAGACCAGGCTGGCCAACATGGTAAAACCCCATCTCTACTAAAAATACAAAAATTAGCTGGGCGTGGTGGTGCACACCTATAATCCCAGTTACTCAGGAGGCTGAGGCAAGAAAAGTGCTTGAACCCAGGAGGCAGAGGTTGCAGTGAGCCAAGATTATGTCACTGCACTACAGCCTGGGTGACAGAGCAAGACTCTGTCTCAAAAACAAATAAATAGAAAATAAAGCAGCTTAGATCAATTTATTCAAAAGCATTACTGCTGCAATGGGAGTTGAAGATTTTCACATTATGGCAAAAGGAGCCCAAATATCTTTGATTCTTCACCCATCAGGAAAAAAAGAACAAGACAGGTACGCATAGAAGAGGGGAAATTACCAAACAGCAAGCTAATGACATTCCCTCAAATATTTATGTATTTTTTTTTTTTTTGAGACGGAGTCTCACTCTGTTGCCCAGGCTGGAGTGCAGTGGCACGATCTCGGCTCACTGCAAGCTCCGCCTCCCAGGTTCACGCCATTCTCCTGCCTCAGCCTCCCGAGTAGCTGGGACCACAGGCACCCGCCACTACGCCCGGCTAATTTTTTGTGGTTTTTTTTTTAGTAGAGACGGGGTTTCACTGTGTTAGCCAGGATGGTCTCGATCTCCTGACCGCGTGATCCGCCCGCCTCGGCCTCCCAGAGTGCTGGGATTACAGGCGTGAGCCACCACGCCCAGCCATGTATTTTTTTTAAGACAGAGTCTTGCTCTGTAGCCCAAGCTGCAGTGCAACGGCAGGATCTCAGCTCACTGCAACCTCCGCCTGCTGGGTTCAAGTGATTCTCCTGCCTCAGCTTCCCGAGTAGCTGGCACTACAGGAGTGTGCCACTATGCCTGGCTAATTTTGTATTTTTAGGAGAGATGGGGTTTCACCATGTTGGCCAGGCTGGTCTTGAACTCCTGACCTCAGGTGGTCTGCCCACCTCGGCCTCCCAAAGTGTTGGGATTACAGGCGTGAGCCACTGCACCTGGCTGTCCCCCAGATATTTACTTCTCCACCTCCTGCAACTATTTTTTAAATACTTCCTGAACCATCTCAATTTTTCCGAGTAAAACTATAAATATTAGATTTTAAAATATCTCATGTTCTTATGGCACTTGCCACCTTTACAAAGTACTTTCATTTAATCTCATTCAAACTCTACAAATGTTTGTAAGGAAGGCAGATATTTACCTACAGCTATGCTTCTCCAATCTGGCTGCAACCTAGAATCAACTAGGGGCTTTCTAGAAATTCCCTACCCAGGCCATACCACAGACCAAGTAAACCAGAATCTTTGGGGGTGGGCCAGGCATGGGTATTTTTAGCTGTTCCCTCCAGTGATCTGATGAGTCTAATACGTAGCAGAAGCGGGGAACCACTAACTGTTCCTTTTGTTCCCCCAGCTCCAAAGATACCTCCTCATCTCCTTGTAGAAAAGAGATCAAAGTTCCTTATTCGTCCATTGCAGAGCTAAGGGAACCAGGGCTCAGGAAGGTTAAGTGATTTGCTGCTGAGAGGAAGGGCCAGAAACAGAATCCAAAACTCTGGACCGGGGAGCATTCAAGCCTGGCTTAGTGTGCTTCTACTGCATGCCAGCCATTGAGCTACCCATTAACCAAGAATAGAAAAGATGCAGGAAATCATGCTGTTCTATCACAGCGCAGGATGCTATGGAGCCTGGGCTGAGGTGGGGAAGGTATTTCTAAACTTCATTTGTAAGCTGAATCTTAATGCCAAGAAGATGTGAGGCGATGGTGAGGGCCTGGAGAACGGAGTGTGAAGGTTTAGAGTGGCCAGTAAGGGTTGGGGAATGATATTTAAAATGTTCCTAAGTTGGCCAGGCGCGGTGCCTCATGCCTGTAATCCCAACATTTTGGGAGGCCAAGGCAGGCAGATCACCTGAGTTCAGGAGTTTGAGACCAAACTGGCCAACGTGGCAAAACCCTGACTCTACTAAAAAAAAAGAAAAAAGAAAAAAAGAAAAAAAAAAAAATACTGGGCCAGGCACAATGGCTTACGCCTATAATTCCAGCATTTGGGAGGCTGAGGCGAGTGGATCACCTGAGGTTGGGAGTTCAAGACCAGCCTGACCAACATGGAGAAACGCCATCTCTACTAAAAATACAAAATTAGCTGGGCATGGTGGCACATGCCTGTAATCCCAGCTACTCGGGAGGCTGAGGCAGGAGAATCACTTGAACCCAGGAGGCAGATGCTGTGGAGAGTCAAAATCACGCCATTGAACTCCAGGCTGGGTGAGAGTGAGACTCCATTTCAAAAAAAAAAAAAAAAAGTTCATAAGCTAATTAAGACTATTTCAACTGGCTACATGCACCTGTGCTCAGAAGATTCTGCAATCCTGGTCAGTGTCTGCCATTCAACCACTAACAAATATCTGAGGTCTTTCTGGGTGCAAACACTTAGCCAGCAGTTTACAGACTTGAGTGGGCAGCAGAGTTACCCAGACAGCTCATGAAAACCCAGATTGCTGGGCTGTACTCCCAGAGTTTCTCATTCAGTCGGTCTGACATGGAACATGAGAATGTGTTTCTAACAGGTTCTCGGGTGAAGCTGATATGCTGGTCTGGAACCACATTGAAGAACCGTTGTACAAGGGCAAAAACCTTGGAGGGCCTGGTGACCAGTGAAGAGGCTGAAGAAAACCCCAAGGTCCTCCACTGGCTGCTGGTAAATGATTTATATCAGCAACAGAAATAAGCCACTTATGTTTGTTTTGAAACTCCTTGAGCTATTAAGACACCTCTTAATATTCCTGTCCAGAAAAAGTCATTGTCTACTGGGAAGAAGTCTATCTTCTTAGGCATGACCAGTTTTTCCAGGGGACATTTTTCTCAGAGAGAAACAAGAAGTGGTTTACGTCCAAAAAATCTGGTCCTCGGAATAAATGAATTGAGCAGTAACTCTGTAACTATAGAGAAAGTTATCAAATATATTACGGGGACTATAATGGCTGCCATTAGAACTGCCGGGTCAGTGGAACTTGAATATAATGAGAGATGTCTAATGTGATTATTACTAACTCTATGAGATGGCTTCTAATTTATTCTCATTTTGCCAATGAAGAAATGAAGGCTCAAAAAGACGTAAGTAACTTTGACCAAGGTCACAGAACCAGCAAGTGGCAAAGGTATGCAAAGCTGAAGCAGTGGTCTAGAGGAATAGCGGTGGGTAAGACCTCCCTAGAGGGCTGAAGTGAGGATTCCACGAGAGGAGGTATTTGCTCTTCCTCAAAACCACCTCCCTGTACTTCCTGGAGATGAAGTAGGGAAAGTTTCCTGGGGTGCAGGAGCCCAGGGACCCTTCCTCTCCCAAGCAGATCAGTGCAGGGGAGTCCTGGCTCAGTTCCACTGAGAAACAGGGAGGGCAATTTCCTCTGATCCTGCCGTGGCCATGAAAATTCAAATTCCATACATTCCAATGAAAGAGAAGTCCCTTCGGTCTTCTGGAATCCGCTTAGACTGGCTGCTTCCCCGTGTCTGCCTGCTTTCTTCTTGAGACAGGGTCTCACTCTGTCACCCAGGCTGGAGTGCAATGATGTAAACACAGCTCACTGCAGCCTTGACCTCCTGGGATCAAGCGACTCCCACTTTAGCCTCTGGTGTAGCTGGGACTACAGGTGTGGACCACCATGCCCAGCTCATTTTTTGAATGTTTGTAGAGATGGGCAAGAAAGTGAGATCCCATCTTACTTTCAAAGTGGGATCTCACTTTCTTGCCCAGGCTGGTCTCAAACTCCTGGGCTCAAACCATCCTCCTGTATCAGACTCCCAAAGTGCTGGGATTACAGGTGTGAGCTGCCATACCTGGCCTCCTGTGCCTTATCTTTTAATGAACAAGAAAAACCCACAGGATTTTGCTACTGGTCAGGCTTTGGTCAGCAAAAGAAAAGAACATGATATATGGTCCTCATAATCACAGTCCTCATAAACACAGGTAGAGAGTGTTGGCTCATGAGACCATTTCCTTTAGCTCTCTTAGCATAGGGAGGACGAAGTTACTTCATTTGTCTTCAGTTTCCTCATCTGCAAAACAGGGATAATTGAGTACCCTCTCCTAGGTTATTATAAGGAGTCAATGAGTCAGTATATTAGTTGGTTGGTATGAGTGGGGTCAAGCCAGCATCATCATCTGGGGACGTGCAGGAAATGCACATTCTTGGGCCCCACCCAGATCCACTGACTCAAACTGAGTATTTAACAAGCCCTCCAGGTGGTTCTGATGTTTCCTCAAGTTTGACAACCACTGCACTTGAAAGTAAGCTCCATGAGGACAGGAGTTTTGTTGGTTTATTCCCTGCTGAACCCTCAGTGCCCAAACAATGCCTGACGTATTACAGGTACACTATCCAATAAGTATTTGTTAAATGACTGAATGTGTCCAGATGAGACAGGAGAGGAAGAAAACAGACTGAGAGAGCCTAGTATTTCTACTATATTTGCACAGCTCCATGACTAGCTGTGCCTCTCACTAATTTGTAGTAAATTCTGTGAGTTGGAGACTCTATTGTGTATCACCCTAGCATTCCCAGCAATTAGCCTACCTCACCACAATAGGCTCTTGATAACATCCTACTAAAGGCCCCAAGGTCTCCCGGCTTCAAATCTAGGTTTGCACCACCACTGTCAACAGATGTCACCAGGTCTGTCCCTCCACCTTCCTAAAAGAGCTCTAGAGAACACCAAATCCCCAGTCATAATGCGATTTATCTGTTTAACTATTTCCCAGTCTCATCACCTGTGTGCACACCCCATTGCAGCAGGGACTTTGCTCTGATCCTCCGCTCTGGCAACAGAGTCTGAGCACAGTAGGCACTCCATAAATACCTGCTGAGTGAATGTCCAACCCCCCACTGGGTGGGACGTGATAAATGCCAATGCCCTTCCTGCAACACCACCATGCTCAAATCAGCAGGTCCTCAAACAGCTCTCAAACAGCGCAAAAGGGAAGACTGAGTGAGGGGACAAGATATCAAAGCAGTTACAAATGAGTTCCAGAGACCTCCAGTTCCTGCATCAGCCTTTTTAGCTCTGCCATGACAACTGCAATTCATTACCCTGATTCACACACAACCCTGGTGCCAGCTCACTGGCAAGAGTCGCTTCAGTCCAGAAATTCCAAAGAAGGGCTTGCCTCCGATAAGACTGGGGGAGGAGGGGAGTTTATTGATTCATACAATGAGTGCTGCCAAGGTGGTTTGCGAGCTCTGATGTCAACGTGGCTCAGGTGAGCCATGGCCCACCAGGAAGAGACTAGAGTTGGCAAGGGAGAAACAAGGGTTTTAGTTGCTCTGCCATTACCAATGCATAGGAGGGTAGGTTTAGCTAACTGGAAGGCATGATGTGCACTAAGCATTGTTTTAAGACTTTCTATATTGGGCCGGGCGCGGTGGCTCAAGCCTGTAATCCCAACACTTTGGGAGGCTGAGGCAGGCGGATCCGCGAGGTCAGGAGATCGAGACCATCCTGGCTAAGCATGGTGAAACCCCGTCTCTATTAAAAATACAAAAACTAGCCCGGGAAGCGAGGTGGCGGGTGTCTGTAGTCCCAGCTACTTTCGGGAGGCTGAGGCGAGAATGCGGCGTGAGCCGGGAAGGCTTGCAGTGAGCTGAGATCCGGCCACTCAGCCAGGCTGACAGAAGCCGAACTCCGTCTCAAAAAAAAAAAAAAAAAAAAGACTTTCTATATTGGAGGTCATATCCTCACCATGACTCTCAGGGGTAGGTAGGTTGTACTTTTTTTTTTTTTTTTTTTTTTTTGAGACGATCTGTCCTGGGTGGAGTGCAGTGGTCGCGATCTGGCTCAGTGCAAGCTCCGCCTCGGACCATCATTCTCCTCAACCTAATTAGCTGGGGTTTTGGCATCCCTCATGCCAGCTAATCCCTTATTTTACCCCAGGTAAGAAATGGGGTTTCACTGTATTGTAAGATGGTCTCACGATCTCCTGACCTTGTGATCCGCCCGTCTTGGCCTCCCAAAGTGCTGGGATTACAGGCGTGAGCCACCCGGCGCTGTGAAGTTCACCCATCGCTTGTTTTACAGCTGAGAAGGAACTGGTTCAAGGTGCTTTTGAAACGAAGTTTCGCTCTTGTTGCCAGGCTGGATCGCAATGGCACAATCTCGACTCACTGCAACCTCTGCCTCCCGGGTTCAAGCGACTCTCCTGCCTCAGCCTCCTGAGCAGCCGGGATTACAGGTGCCTGCTACCACGCCCGGCTAATTTTTTTGTATATTTAGTAGAGATGGTGTTTCACCATGTTGACCAGGGTGGTCTTGAACTTCTGACCTCAGGCAATCCACCCGCCTTGGCCTCCCAAAGTGCTGGGATTACAAGCATCAGCCACCGTGCCTGGCCCCACTTACTATTTTAAAGTGACAAAGCCAGACTTGACTCAGTGTCCTCTAATGATCTTTGTGGAGAGCTTATCTACTACAGGGAATCATGAATCGTGTGGTGTGCAATCCCATGTTTGGGTGGAACCACTCACACACATACATTTTTTTTTCCATGGTGAAAAAATGAGCTTGTCACTTGAGTTGTCTCTCGGCCTCAGTTTCCCATTTGCAAAATGCCAGAAAAACATGATGGCAATAGTGTTTGGCATGTGACAGACGCTGGATAAGGATCTTTAAAGACAATCATGATTATTAATCACCATTATCACCAGGTGCCAGTTATTGTTCTCACTGTTAGTGATACAAAGTCAAACAATGCACTCATAAGAAATTCCTGGAATACACAGTGAAATGCTCACAGCGCGACTCTCCAAGAAAAGCCACGACAGATGTCGGACTGGAAGGCCGTCCCAGGGTCATCTCATCCTAGCAGCCACCTGATGCCTGCATCTTGACATTTCATCCTTCTAAGTCTGTTACCCGTCAGTGGATCCCAGGGGCTGCCCCAGGGACGAATCCAACAAGTAACCGCCACTGGGCAGGGAGGAAGCCATTGTGGGGGCTGCTACCAAAACAGGCCCGGGCAACAGCAGGCAGCCGACTGGGGAAAGTCAGCAGCTGCAGTTGGCCTGGTGTCCTCGCTGCCAGAGAGTGATGAATGGAGCAAGAGAAGAAAAAAAAAGCCAACAAAGGTGTCCCTAATCTTGATGCAGCTTCAATTTTTTTTTTTTTTCTGGCTGACCATTGAGTGAGAACTTAAGCCTCCATCCCTTTTCTTTGGCAGACATTTGAAACTGAAAGATCCCATTTCTTCCCAACAGAGAGATGTCATGGGTAGAAGCATTGAGCAGGCAATTGGCAAGGGGTGGGGGGTGGGGAGAATGGACATGTGACCCACCACACTTGTCCTTTTTCTTCCCCTCCTCCTCACTCTCTGCTCCACCCCCTCTTCCCCATGCCACATCTTTAGAGAATATTCTCCCCCACACAACAGTGAACGCCTGCCCCCTCCTCCCGCCACCCCATTATTTTTTTTTTTTTTTGCTGCTCAGGAACTAAAGGCTAAATGGCCTGCTGGGGAAGGTTTAATAAGAAAATGTCACTGTATCCCGTTTCTTAGTTTTCTCTTTCTTTATCTCACTCTGAAACCAATTCGAGGCAGCAGCAACTGAGCCTTTCGCTGTTCTACCTAAAGGTATGCAGCTGGCTGGCCATCTCCATGCTGGGAGAGGCAAGACGGGAGTTTTTTGCCCAGATCCAGCCCTCAGCTCTGTCCAAGTGGAAGTGCTTCCCGTAGCAAGTAGCCAGGAGCTGGTGACAGGGATGTCACCAGGCCACTTCTCCAAGTGAAGTGGATTCCTCTTATCCAGGGCCCCTTGCTGAACCGGAGGCTGCAGAGCCTCATCACCTAGCACTACATGTGACTGGAGAGAGCTCCTGATACACGTCATGGACAGCCGCCTGACATTAGGTCGGCATTCCCTGCAAATGCCACTGAAGCCTGATCAAGCCTTCTGTCACTGAGGGAACCGTGCAGCAAGACAGTGGCCACCTTTGACTCCCCTATTCTAGCCTTGTTTCTCCTTATGTGCACCTGAACTTGGCATGCCAACCTTCCAGGTAACTAAGGCAACCTGATTCTCTTCCCTTCAAAAGGGCAGTGTTTTTCTCACAGCAATCTGGGACCCCAGGGAATTGGAAAATTGGGTCAGTTTGGCTAAGCCCTCTCCCCGGGAGGGGGAGGGATGGCGACAGAGAGGAATGGCCTTGGCTACTCATTCCCTGGCTGTTGGGAGCATTTACCCAAGCGACTTGGAAAGGACTGTGAACTCCCTATACACACTGCATCCTTCAGAGTCCCTCTGCCTACATCTCTCTTCTCCCATCCCCAAAGCTCTGGTTAGCCAGCTGCTCCCAGAAGGTGGAGTTTATACCAAACTCCTAAGCTCCCAAGCTGCCATGAGGATCTCACTGGCTTCTCTGGTTAAGGCTCCCTAGCAAAGTCTCTCCCTGAGATCCACATCAGGTTCACCCGTTTTAAGAACAAATGGTAACTCTCAAGCCCAGCTGTCAACAGGGCACTCTGGGGCCCTGAGATGGATTAATAAGCCAGGACAGAGCCAGACCAGGCTACAACTAGTATGAGTGTAGATGCCAGTATCCAGCTAGGTGGGCTCCAGTCCTGGATGCAACACCTGTTGGTGATCTTGAGCAAGTTACTTAACACTTTTTTTTTGTTTGTTTTTTTGAGACAGCGTTTCACCCTTGTGGCCCAGGCTAGAGTGCAGTGGTGCGATCTCAGCTCACTGCAACCTCCGCCTCCCGAGTTCAAGTGATTCTCCTGTCTCAGCCTCCTGAGTAGCCGGATTACAGGCATGTGCCACCACGCCCGGCTAATATTTTGTATTTTTAGTAGAGACGGGGTTTCACCATGTTGGCCAGGCTGGTCTTGAACTCCTGACCTCAGGTGATCCACCCACCTCAGCCTCCCAAAGTCCTAGAATTACAAGAGTGAGCCACCGCGCCTGGCTGGTTACTTAACCTTTCTAAATTTCAGCTCCCTCATCTGACGTACTTACCCCATATGGCTGTTGAAAAGATAAAATGAGGTCACAATACAGAATGCTTAGCTCAGTGGGCAGCAGAGAGTAAACACTCAATAGATGTTGGTATTGACTATTATTTTATTCCTCTCTGGGTTACCAAATCTCTTACTTCTCCCTATTATCAATCCTAGTGTTTTTAAACCTCATTTCTTTCTTAATAATTGACATAGGATGTTCCCAAGCATGGTAGACTCCCATGGAATACATAGATCTTAAACTCAAGCCTTGGAAAGAGATAAAAAGCCCTCTAATAACTTGTATATAAGTATTAGTATTATATGTCTACAGGTATTAGTGGATCATTAAGAGCAGAAGCATGGAGAATAGAGAGGTTCTGGGTAATTTCCCTGGCAGACTGGTTTTAACTCTCATTTAAGAAACCTTGTTGGGTGGGGCACAGTGGCTCATGCCTGTAATCCTAGCACTTTGGGAGGCTGAGGCAGGCGGATAATTTGAGGTCAGGAGTTCGAGACGAGCCTGGCCAACATGGTGAAACCCTATCTCTACTAAAAATACAAAAATTAGCCGGGCGAGGTGGCATGCACCTGTAATCCTAGCTACTTGGGAGGCTGAGGCACGAGAATTGCTTGAACCTGGGAAGTAGAGGTTGCAAAGAGCTGAGATTGCACCACTGCACTCCAACCTGAGTGACTGAGCAAGACTCAGTCTCAAAAAAAAAAAAAAAAAAAAAAGCTTGTTGGAATATGACATTAGACTGACAATAACTCTAAATCCATTTTAATTGACTATAAAAATAGGAATTTACTTGCAATCACTGGAACTGTAATCATTTGACATATAGCAAATTCCTATGACACAACTCACAAATGATTGTGACACACCATGAATACAACTTCCTGGTCTATACAATCAAAACGGATTATGGAGAATAAGGCAGCCATACACATAAAATATGTGTGATTATCATTGATGAGAAGGACATAGATCTAATTTTTAGTAAAAAATGTGTGTAAGAGAAAGAGAAAAAGAAACTTTTACTAGACTCAAGGTTGGCATTTATTTTCTGTGTGACCTTGGGCAAGTCACTTGTCTCTGGTTCTCAATTTCTTTCCTTTTTTTTTTTTTTTTTTTGAGATGGAGTTTTGCTCTTGCTGCCCAGGCTAGAGTGCAATAGCACGATCTCGGCTCACTGCAACCTCCGCCTCCCAGGTTCAAGTGATTCTCCTGCCTCAGCCTCCCAAGTAGCTGGGATTATAGGCATGCACCACCACGCCTGGCTAATTTTGTACTTTTAGTAGAGACTGGGTTTCTCTGTATTGGTCAGGCTGGTCTCGAAACTCCCTACCTCAGGTGATCTGCCCGCCTCAGCCTTCCAAAGTGCTGGGATTATAGTTGTGAGCCACCGCACCTGGCTGGCTCTCAATTTCATCAGTGAAATGAGAGGCCTGGATGTCACGAACAGAAAGGTCCACTCCAGCTGCAAAATTGGGTAGATATGCAGGCTCCATTTGATGCTGGTGTTTCACACGTACTTTCTAGTAAAAGTTAAAGGAACTGGCATTCCTGAGTGTCCCCTGCACGTCAGACTTAATGCTTGCTGCCCTACCTACCTTCACTTACTTATCACCCATAACTACCCTTGATGGTTAATGGACATCTCCCCATTCATTAGAAGACAAACCCAAGGTTCAGGGAGATTATGTCAATTACCAAGGTAACTCAGGTAGCAAGTGGCAGATCCAAGATTCCAGGAGCCAAAGACTCACTTACCCACATTTGCCCTCTAGGTGCCCATGACCTGGCCACACCAGAATGGTCACAAGTAAGTGAAATCATGCCTGTCTTAGCTCCATTTCCCAAGGCCAAATTCCTTAGGCACTGGAGCAGCGGTCTTGATTCTGCAGGTAACCCAGCAGGAAGTAAAATGAGACAGTGGTTAGTAATGTGTGTTCTGGTGTGAGCCTGCCTAGTATTCACATCTCAGCTCCACAAAGGTCGAGGGGCTTTACCAAGCCTCCCTGAGCATTGGGTAATTCAGGTAGGTAATAGTTGTACCTAGTCCCAGGGTTGTTAGGAGGATTTAAAGAGATAGCCCACATAAAGCTGTCAGCAGACTGCCTGAATATAGTAAATACCCAATCATTATTTGCTACCTAGCTAAATAGGAGGGCTTTTGATGGTGGCAAGCAATTTCCAAGCTTATCTATGGCAGGAGTTATGAACCTGGGGTCCAGGAGGTCCCTGAAATTATTTAAAAACCTTTTCTCTAGGAAGAGTTCTGAACCTTTATCAGTCTCATAAGGGTCTGTGACCTGACAGGGGTTAAGACTTTTTGACTGCTGTAGACCTGACTTCCTACCATATATATTATTTCTCAAATAACAGGGTTAGCAAAAGATCCTCAAGTCGTGGGAGAAATTGCTGGATCCTCTCAGCATGGCCTCTCCAGCCATGTGTGCCTCTGGTATTTATCACACAGTCCCAGAAACTGCCCAGAATTCCCAGGTGGTTCCTATAAGAAGGTCTGAATACAAACCGCACAAAAAGAAGGAATCAGGCTGCAGGAACCTTCTCTGGGAGGGCCAGCCCCAAAGATCTATTCTTCCTCCGAGAACAATCGGTGCATTTGTTTTGCATACCACGAAGTGAAATACACAGGACACTGGCCCCTTTTCTGGGAGCTCACAAAAGCACCCGGAGTTACTCCGCAAAAGGAGCATGGCTCCAAGGTGCTGTTCAGACCTGATCCACAGCACCTGATTCCGGAAGGGCCTGTCACCTTCCCAGTCTGGCCTTGACTCAGGAAAAGCCTGTGGTGCTGCTGGAGCCTTTGGCCCAGTGGGCAGGACCCAAGCTGTCCACTGGACCCTCTCCGGTTGTTGGGACAACCATCCTCAGGAATTTCGGCCTCCCAGTCTTCCCCTGGGTGAGAAGGGGAGAGAGTTGGCAAGGCTGGCTGCTTGGCTGCTCTTCCAACCCCCTGGTGAAAGGGGAAGCTGAAAACTGGATTCCCTACCCCCAGCAGCTCCTGGCCGGCCAGCACACAAAACAGCTCAGCCCCAGAGGGAGGAATGTGCCAAGACATTCTTTAGGGTTGGTAACCAGAGACGCTATTTTGTCCTTGGTGGCTAAGAAATCACTTTTCTGACCGCAGGACCATTTGACTTACTTCTTTTAAATTCAAGGGAATGGGTGGGCATCTCCATGATTCAGGTAAGGAAAAATCCAAGGCAAATAAACACGCACGCATACACACACACGGAGTGGAATTTTTAGTGCAATTTTTTGTCTCACAGCATTAATTAATTGCAGGGATATAACTACCTTGGCAGAATTTTTTCTCCCCAACCCACCACCCCCAAAATAAGTTTGGTTCTTTTCAGCTTTGTTAAATTTCTTCTTCCTTTTTCTCATAGCCAATCCCTGTTCCCCCTTCTCCTCTCATGGAGTCTGGAGACGTAAGAGAGGCAGAAAGGTTTGAAATAATATCTAAGAGCTGGCAGGCCCATGAAGACCATCTAACCAACCCACTTCTCAAGCACTCAAACCTCAGAGAGGTCAAGCGATTTGCCCAAGGCCACACAGACAGGACTAAAAGGCAAAAATGGGGTATGCCAGAGGGAAATTCCAGAAAACCACAAGTGGATATCCTCCAATTAGCCCTTTTCCAAAACGTGCAAAGCCGTACGTTGTTTTTCCAAAACGAGCACAATAGTGACCCCCAGAGTTGACCTGAGACCCCCCTCAGGATCCCAAGTTCAGGGGCCCAACACCAGCCCAGTGCAGGTGGGATGACAAGGAGGTACAGAGATGAAGCTTTGAAACCAGTGACACAAGGCCAAGTGTGGTGGCTCACACCTGTAATCCTAGCACTTTGGGAGGCTGAGGTGGGCGGATTGCCTGAGCTCAGGAGTTCAAGACCAGCCTGGGCAACACGGTGAAACCCTGTCTCTACTAAAATACAAAAAATTGCCTGGACGTGGTGGCGTGCGCCAGTAGTCCCAGCTACTGGGGAGGTTGAGGCAGGAGAATTGCTTGAACCCAGGAGGCGGAGGTTGCAGTGAGTCAAGATCTTGCCACTGCACTCCAGCCTGGGCAACAGAGAGAGACTCTGTCTCCAAAAAACAAAAACAAACAAACTAAAAAACAAAAGCAAACAAACAAAAAAACCAGTGACACAAGATGAAGAAGGTGAGCTGCTCACCTAAGTGCCACTGTGTTTCTGCCTCCTCTCCACAGCTTGTCAATCTGCTTAAAAACAAAGGCTGGGCAAGCAAGGCATTGGGGCCTTAGGCTGGCCACAGTACCTAGCTAAAATATACTAACACTGTTTTTTTGTTTTTGTTTTTGCCTATCTTTTTTGTTTCCCCTTTATGACAATAGATATAGCTAGTTTCCCATTTGTGAAAATAGTACACAAATTTTTAAAGTGAGTTGATCTAAAGTCAAGGAGTAAGTAAGCAATAGCACAGGTGGATATAGCAAAAAAAATCATGGAGGTGGTCCATGTAACACTAAAATTTGGGAGATTGTGCTCTAGCCAATCAGTTCTTCATAGAAGCTACTTGCTTGCCCTTTTCCAAGGGTAAAGAATTACTGTTGAGAGGAGTCTCCTATTGCTGTATTAGAAGTCCCCAGATGCATGATTATCAGTGTTGGCAGGGGCGGTCCTTTCCCTCCAACAGGACGTCCAATTGCTAACAGCACACAGGCCTCAGTAAACTACAGGGACCTAAAGTGGGGCAGGTCACATACGCCTGAACTTGTGTCTGCTCTGAGAAAAGGACAAGAGAAAAGATGCTGCCAAGTGCACCAACACAGTAACAGAGCCGGCAACTGACCTGAGTAGGGGTAGGGAAGCAGCGTGTCAGGGTGACAAGTTTGAAGGTTAGCACTTCAGAGCTGGTGAAGAACTGGTATGCAGAATGGCAGAAAAATAAAAATATTTGAGCAAATCACACCTCTGGGCTTCAAATTTTCTCTTATGTTTCAAATGGGAGTTGGGCTCTGATCTACATCCCTTCCAACTTTTAAGCAACCCAATATTCCCTTCCAAGCAAACCTTTTAAATTCAGGGAAATGGTGGGCCTCCCACATCTGACAAACAGGGAAACTGAGGCTCAGAGGTTGAGGTAGCTTACCTAAGAGATGCTCTCTAGCACTAAATATTTACCTTCCAGATTACATTCATGAGACATTCAGCATGGTGCTGAGTGTAGAGGAGACATCCAGGAAGTGCTGAATGAATGAATGAATGAATGAATGAAAGACAGAACGAATGTAAGTGCTCCCAGAAGATACCGAGAATCTCAACTCTCATTTTCTTTCTGCTTATTTTCTTTTTTTAACTCACATCTTGCTACATACACTTCTGGGACACCTCCACCCCAACCACACAAGATGAAGAGTCCAAGAAATTCACCTTGGTTGCTTTACAGGGACCTGACCCCCAAGGTCACAGACACGTTTAAAGTCCACATTCCCCAAGACACTGCCCACAGACCGTGTCAGCAACACCGTGGTCCGGGGACTCCAGGACACACATGGAGAGGGTGTATGTATCTGTACGTGTAGCATGTGAGCAAAGAAATGCCAACCAACCAGGAGAAAGTCTGGAGAGGTAAGAGCCACACCGAGCCATCTCAGGCTCCACCTGCCTCTGCACATCATCTCAACCTACAGCGGCCTGGTACCCACCAAGGTCAGGTCCCGCTGTTGCAGGGCTGAGGAGCCTCGCCGCCCCCTCCCCCGACCAGGGAAGAAAGGGAGGAGAAAGAGGCGAGGGGCAGGGCTTTCCGGGGCCTCTCACCTCCATCTCCATCCTAACAGCTTCCAAGTTGCTGCCAGATTCTTGGATAACCAGTCTCCCTCATCTGCCCTCCCCCGCTTCTTCACTTCCTCCCCACCCTCGGGTTCCACGGCCCCCTGGCTGCCCCTGTGCTGTTCTCAGCAGCTTCCAAGGCACCTGTCAAAAAGCACACCCCAGGATGCCTTCCCCTGAGCCAAGTGCCCTCTCTCCAGTGGTCTCTCACGGAATCCTGGGGTCCTGGCCACCCCCTCCAAACCGGACACCTCCCCATCCCCATCCGCCCACCCCCACGCTGGGTGGAAGCTTCCCCGGGAAGACCCGGCTTCACCCGGTTAGGTCGCTCCCCCAACCCCCGCCCCCGCCCGACCTCTCTTCCCAAAGGGGGCGGGCGGGGCTAGAGCTTAAGGTCAAAACTCCTGGCAGGTGCCGGCTGGGGCCTAAGTCCTCCAACTGGGGATGGTGGTGGGGCAGCCTGGGCCAGCTCCCTGGCAGGCTCCTCCTCTCAGTTGCCCACTGAGGCGGGAGCAGCGCTCCAGAAGGTTGCGGGGAGCAGGAGGTGGCGAACTGAAGAGAGCTCAAGAGGCACGCAGAGCTCCCCCGCCCCCGCCCAGTCCCAGCCGGCGGCTGCAGAGGCAGGTGGGGGCCCGGGCGGGGGAGTGGGGGCACGGAGGAGGGCCCCGGGGTCCTACCTGTCCCGCGGGTCGATCCAGCTGGTGGTGCGGTTCGTGTGGTCTATGTAGTAGACCTTGCCGTCGAAGTCGCGCGCCTCCTCCCAGCCCTCCGGCAGGGGCAGCTCCGGCCGGGGCATCTTCCCGAGCGCTGCCGGCGCTCCCCCATGCAGCTCCCGACCGCAGCGGGGGCTCAGCGGCTCCAGCCGGCCGCTCTTAGCCCGGGCGGCCGCCGAGGCACCATGATCCGGGGGGTGGCGCCCGCGGATTGGGGGCCCTAGTGGGGGCCGGCCGGGGTGGCGCCGCTGTCCATGCGGCCCTGCGTCCCCGACCCGGCGCCGCCCGCTCCTCCCGCCGCCGGCCTCTCACGCTGCCATGTGCGTCCGCAGCGGCGCGGTGCGAGCCCGGGTGCGCGCCCAGCCGGCCGGGCAGAGCGAGCCGAGCGCCGCCGCCGCCGTCTGCCCTCCTCCGCCGCGCGGCGCGCTGCGCCCTCCACGCCGCCGCTGCCGCTGCCGCCTCCCTCTCCTCCCTGCAGCCGGGTGCCGTCCCTCCTCTCCGCTACGCCGCTCTGAGCTCGCTAGGTTTCTGACTTCTGCCTCCGCCAGGTGCGGCTCGGGCGGTGCAGGTAGCCGCGCTGCCCCGGAAACGGGAGGTGGAGCGCCGGCCGCCTGGGTTCCCGGGTCCCCTCCCAGCGCGCAGCGCCACGAGGGCGGGTCCTAGGGCCCGAGACGCGCCCCCTCGTGGGACAGTCCCAGCCGCCGGCCACCCCTACGCTGCCCCTGCCAGGGGAAGAAGAGACCGCCCCTCACCTGCGTCCCAGACCTAGGGGGCTGGGCCGAAAACCGCTCTGCCTCTAGTTAAAATGCTCCTGTCTCTCTCCACCCGGAGTAGCCAGGCTCTTGGCACAGGTGGCCCCAGATCTTAAAACTCCCTGCTTTTCTGTGGTGTAGAATCAGGAGTCAGGCAAGAAGTGGTTAAATGGAAACATTCTTGCGAATTGGGAAACATAAGTTTTCCAGGATCTCTGGTCCCTTCCCCCAACACACGCACCATCTGTCTCCTTCTATTCAACTCTCCCTACGACGTTTCGCCCACCCTCCACCCCTCCCCACCATTTGGAAATGTAGCTGGCTCCCCTCAGGGCCCCTAAAATTAGGAGCGCTGTGGATCCGCTTTCCTGGGCGGACTTCCAGAGGGTGTCAAGGAAAACACTTTGTAAAAGTAATAGTAATGCCATTGTTATTGTTAGCTAAATTGAGGACTTACTTGTGACAGGCTGTGGCTAGCAGCTTCAGAACAGGCGTTCTTTCCTGTGATAACTTGAGGTAGGTGTGTTATGGATTTGGGAGAAGTAGGGTTATGAAAACGAAAAAAGTAAGCAAAGCAAAATTCCATCTTGAAAAATGTTCAAGAGAATAAAATAATCAGTTTCTTGAGAAATTAAAAATGTAGAATTAGCTGGGCGTGGTGGCTCACGCCTGTAATCCCAACAGGCAGAGGGTGAGGCAGGCAGATTATCTGAGGTCAGGATTTGAGACCAGCCTGGCCAACATAGTGAGCCCTATCTCTACTAAAAAATAATAATTAAAAAATTAGTTGGGCGTGGTGGCAGGAACCCGTAGTCCCAGCTACTCGGGAGGCTGAGGCACGAGAATTACTTCAACCTGGGAGGTTGAGGTTGCAGTGAGCCAAGATCTGCACTCCAGCCTGGGCAACAGAGCGAGACTCTGTCTCAAGTAAATTAATTAATTTAAAATGTAGCATTAAATACAAAAAGCAAGCTAGCATGATTGAGTGAATGATCAGCTGGCTGTTCACTTCCCCATCTCCTCTTATGTCTGTGTACTGAGTGGGAATTTAACCCTTTTTTGTCCTAGGCATATGGCAGGAAGCTGAATTGGTCGAAGGAAGCCCAGTTCGGTGTCTTCTCTTGCCTGAGGCCCACAGTCTTCCAGAAGAGCCAGCACCTTGTGCTGTATGGACCAGGGTGTTGCCGAGCAAGAGAGGGAATCATGTTTGTGGTCTCATCTCTTCTTGACAGAAAAGACCCACCAGAGTGAGCCTCGCCTGCAAATGCCTTCTGCATAGTTAATTCCTTCCCTGAGGCCAGGCCCAGGGGCTCAGTGCTTGGCCGTCCTTCATTCCATAAATACCAGGCACCAGAGTCCAGGGACACCAGCCTTAGACTGGCCCTCAACACCCAAAAGATGGAATTCCCCATTCCTTTTTGGGGGAATTCCCACAGCCCTCTACACTTCCTCTGTGTGGGTCAAGCCTTCACTACATAAAAACCCACTATGGGGCCGGGCGCAGTGGCTCAAGCCTGTAACCCCAGCACTTTGGGAGGCCGAGACGGGTGGATCACAAGGTCAGGAGATCGACACCATCCTGGCTAACACGGTGAAACCCCGTCTCTACTAAAAAATACAAAAAACTAGCGGGGCAAGGTGGCGGGCGCCTGTAGTCCCAGCTGCTCGGGAGGCTGAGGCAGGAGAATGGCGTAAACCCGGGAGGCGGAGCTTGCAGTGAGCTGAGATCTGGCCACTGTACTCCAGCCTGGGCGACACAGCGCGACTCCGTCTCAAAAACAAACAAACAAACAAACAAAAAACCCACTATGGATTAGAGCAGTAGCCCCAAAGCAAAGCCAACCTGGTGCTAGGTTCTTTGAATACATGATCTCAATTTTCATAACAACCCTCTGGTGTAGGGAAGGCTATTTATTATACCCATTTTACAGATGAGGCTTCAAGATGCTTTGTTGTTGGCCCGGGATACAGAGCTCATAAAACAGACCAGGTCTGACTCCAGTGCAGTGTTCTCAGTCATTAACCTATACTTTCTTTTTTGAGATGGAGTCTCCCCCCGTCTCCCAGGCTGGATGGAGTGCAGTGGCACGATCTCAGCTCACTACAACCTCTGCCTCCCAGATTCAAGCGATTTTCCTGCCTCAGCCGCCAGAGTAGCTGGGATTTCAGGCCTGTGCCACCACGCCCAGCTAATTTTTGTATTTTTTAGTAGAGCTGGGGTTTTGCCATGTTGGCCAGGCTGGTCTCAAACTCCTGACCTCAGGTGATCCGCCCACCTCAGCCTCCCAAAGTGCTGGGCTTACAGACGTGAGCCAGCGTGCCTGGCTGACTTTCTTTCTTTCTATTTTTGAGACGGAGTCTCGCTCTGTCACCCAGATTGGAGACTTTCTTTCTCTTTTAAATCACTCTGTAGCCCCAGAACCTCCCCGTGGTTGGGATGTGGAACATGACTGATACTGACAAATGTTCGTCTCTGTTGATGTTTGCTTCATAGTTTTTTGGCTGAGAAGCAAGAGCTGTAGAATCAGGCTGTTTGGGTCCCAAGCCCGCCCGGTTTTCTAGCTGTGTGACCTTGGGCAGCTTGCTTCACTGAAGTCTCAGTCTTTGATTTGAAAAAAAAAATCACATAACAATATGGACTCCTTTGGGCTTGTGGTTAGGGCAAAGCAGGAGGAGAAATGTGAGGGCTTGGCACTCAGCAGCACGCCTTCATCTCGGGCTGCAGTGCGGTGCATTCGGAGCACCGTGCCTGGCAGCAGACGCACCTCTATGAAATGTGGACCAGTTGAAGTATTTTCTGTTCAAAACACAAATCCACGTCCTTTCCCCTCCTGAAAATTATGCCTGGTTGCTTGCAACAGTCCTCCTAATTGTTTTTTTTTTTTTTTTTTTTTTTGGCCTTATTTTTCAACCAAGCCTTTTTATTGGTTGGCATTGATTGTGAAGAGAAAACACCTTTTAGACTGCCAAGTCCTGCTTTCGTTTTAGTCCGGCCGCCCAAACCCTGGCATTTTCCAAATGGCTTGCTGCTTTGGACCTTTTGACCTGGCCTGGGAAGCAGGAAAGAGAGACCAGAGCAGGAATTGACTCCTGAATTAAGACCTTGGTCTGTTCGCTCTTTTTACCTCCCATCCACCCCCAGCGAAAGAATCCCAGGTTATCTCGAAGAAGCTGCAAGCAGGGTGAGGTAATAAAACAGATGACTGCCTGCCCCATGTGATGGCGCGTGAATCATCCTGGACATTCTGCGAGGCTGAGGGCAAACGTGGAAGAGATTAAAGGTAAAACCGGCTCAGCCACGTGATAGGCTGAATTGGATGTTATTCTACAGGTGACTGAACTGTAGGGATCCGAACTGAAGACGAGAAGCCCAGGTCTCTCCTGGCCATCCTCCTGGGGCTGTGTCTGACTGCCTGTGTGTGGAGTTGAAGGAGACAGGCTTGGGCAGTGCAGAGGTGACCACAGGCCAAGCCTTTCTAATGACAAAGGCCACATCCCGGTGACCCAAAGGAATCACCTGAGGCTGGGACAGGCTGTCTTGTTTTTAAAAACGATGCCCGCTTAAACCCTTTTCTCCACTGCAACTGCAAGGAAGAAAGGCCATTTTCCAAACGTGTTTTGGAGTGTTTCAGAGAGCTAGAGTCACATATTCCATGAAGATGGTAAAGAGGAGAAATTAAATGTAAAAAAGAAGGAACAAATATGTCAGCAGTCGAGTTTCCTGTTAGCATCTGTATTCTTCAGGGGAAATGGAGGCTTTGAGAACCTCTGCTGAGATTTTGCCTCCTGCTCCATAACTGTATCTCCCTACCTCATGCCGTCCCTCCCACACATCCTGGGGAATGCACAGTTATGTTCTATGATGGAGCCAATAATGTACCCTTTCTTGAGTCATGCATTATTTGAGGTTCATAAATGTGCTGTGGACTGTTTTTTCCAATGATGGGAAAACACGTCTTAAGCCAGAGAAGATGGGGGTGGAAGAAACCTTGGTAACATGAGAGCCGAGGCAGAAGAGATGGTTTTTTATTTACCTCTAGGTCCTCCATGCTTAATTCAGTGCTCCGAAATGAACTGAAACAAGTCTTGCACAGCCTACTCATTGTACAGACAGAGAAATGGAGTTTGTATGAATAATGATTTACTGCCCTGGTTCCTGCTGGTTCCATTTCATAGATGAGCAAACTGAGATTCAGAGAGGCAGAGTGACTTTTCTGTAGTCACGCAGATATCAACTTAGCTGCTTCTAGTGGGTTTTTGCTTCTGACTCCCAGTGTGGGCTTTAGAATGCCTATGAAGGAGAGACTTCAGGGCCATGGTCGGGTTGGGAAAGGAGGGGGGGTGGCCAGGAGACTCTCCTTACACTCCTACTTATATTTGAGTTATGTGTCTATTTGGAGCAGATGGAGGAGGCCATGGAGGTTGATGAGGGCACACTAAAACTGGTCAAACCTCTCACTGAGCTGACAATGAGAGGACAGAGTTGAAGTGGGGGTTCTCAATTCTAAGCGGAAGAGATAGTGCCCTGATCCTCCATCGCCTGCCCAGTGCTGTCCACAAGACCCCCAAGGGGATTGGTGTCAGGGGGTTTCACAGGCTCAGCTGTCTCTGTGGAAAGAGGGGCACTTTTCTCCCTTTGTTGCCTTTCTTTCCCACTTGTTTCCTTGCTGGTTCTTTTTTTTTTTTTTTCTTTGTTTGTTGTTGTTGTTGTTTGTTTGTTTTTTGAGACAGAGTATCACTCTCTCACTCAGGCTAGAGTGCAGTGGTGCGAGCTCGGCTCACTGCAACCTCTACCTCCCGGATTCAAGCGATTCTCCTGCCTCAGCCTCCCAAGTAGCTGGGATTACAGGTGCCCGCCACCACGCCCAGCTAATTTTTGTATTTTTAGTAGAGTTGAGGTTTCACCATGTTGGCCAGGCTGGTCTCGAACTCTTAACTGAGCTGATTTCTCCTCTGTGAGAGGCTGAAGCTGGCAGGAGAGGTTGAGTGCATCCTATTTCCGACTCTCTTGTCAAGGGATTCTGTGGGTACTGGGAGCTGTTGTGTCTTTCATTGAAGAGGAAATGAATTATGCACCAAAGGAGGCGGTGGTGATGAAATCTCAGTTTCAAGGGTGGGGGTGTGGAGAGGAGAGAGCAAGTCCATGAGCAGAGGGCGGGAGTTCTTGCAAAGCAGTGCTTTCCTCTGTTCCTCTACTCAACAGCAGAAGTGGAGCCCTGGTGGGAAACGGGGATGGGGGTACAAGCGCAGTCACCAGCAGACTGGCTGAAAGAAGCCTCTCTCTCGGTATTTATAGAGCTTGCATCGCCATGGTACCCAGGCGCTTAAATTAAACTCTAGCCCAACTGCTTGGAGATGCATGGAATGAAATGCACTTTACCTGTCCACTGTACGTAGTCTCACACCTCATTCTCAGAACTTCACCACTGCAAAGATAAGCAAATGGAGTGAATTTTACAAATCACCTGGCAAGAAGGGTATAGGGTTGGGTTTACACAACAACCTGCCTCAACAGGGTGGCTGGGCGGAGTAGTAGAAAATACATGGGCGGAAAAAACAATCCAGATCTGAAACTTGGCTCTGCATCTTGGTCAGTGTGTGACTGTTGGCATGAGACTGCATCTCTCTGAGCCTCAGTTTCCTCACCTGTAACACGACAGCACCAACATCTTAAGAAAAATGAGAGCAACGATGCTGCCTCACTATTGACTTGTGACAACTATATGAGATGATACAAGTGAAGTGCTTAGCTCAGCTTCTGAAATGCAGAAGCTCTGTTAAATATAGGTCCCCTTCCCTGCTCAGCTCTGGTATTCATTTATTCCACAAGAACCTTTTTTTGTCTGCCTATTGTCTGCCAGACAAGTATTGAGACACGAGGGTGATTTCTGGTCCCGTGGAGCTTACGGTTTAGTAAAGTAACATATAATAAACAAGTCAACATATGAAAAAGTAATTGCAAGTTGTTGTTAATAATATGAAGGAAGGAGCGTGCTGTAAAGAATTTGGTAGGGTGTGGGTTGGTTGAGAATCTACTTTAGACTGGGCCAGAAGAGAAGGCCATTCTCAGGAGGTAACATTTAAGCAGAAACCTCAAGCAGCCCGCAATGTGAAGAACCAAAGATCATGCATTGCAGGGTAAGAGAACAGCAGGAGCAAAAGCCCTGAAGACAGTATATTCACACCCAGAGCGCTGTACCCATTCCACTGAAAACCACGGGAGGCTGCTCTTGATGGGGGCACCCAAGCTAGAAGGTGGTAACCCTAAAATGCCACCAGATTCTCTGACCTCAAACCCATGGCTTCCTGTACCGCCATCTCCATCCTAATCCAGGTGAACGGAGTCGCCACTCCACAGCCCTAGTTACTCAGCTGCAGTTGCCTCAAAGGTCCAGTAAAGCCTAGTGAAGGTTGGATATTTTGCTACTTTGTCTTTAGTTTTCAGATATTTAAATATGTGTCTTGGCATAGATTTCTTTGGGTTTATCTCATAGTTTGGTGTGGGGAGGGGGGGCTTGGCTTCTTTAATCTGTAGTTTCATGTTTCCTGTCAAAGCTGGGTTGTGTTTGTCCATTATTTCCTTGAATCCTTTTACAATCGCATCGTTTCTTCCTCTCTTCTGGGACTCTCGTCTTTGTTATAGTCCCATGGGATCCTGGGGTTCTGTTCATTTGTTTTCAGTCTGTTTCCTCTCCATCATTTAGATTGGGTAATTTTGATTGTTCTGTCTTCCAGTTCGTGGATTCTCTTCCCTCTGTCCCCTCTATTCTGCTCTTGAGCTCATCCATGGAGCTGTTTATTTCATTTGTTGTATTTTTCAGTTCTAACATGTTGATTTGGTTCTCCTTTATGTCATGTATTTCTTTGCTGAGATTTTCTGTTTCTTTGCTGAGGTTTTCTGATTTTTCATTTGTTTCAAGTGTATTCATAATTGTTCATTAAAGCATTTTATTATGGCCGCTTTGCAATCTTTGTCAGACAATTCTACCACCTCTGTCATCTCAGTGTTGGCATTTATTGCTATTTTAATTTGGTTTGAGATATCTCTGGTTCTTGGTATGATGAGTGATTTTGAATTGGAACCTGGACATTGGCCTTCTTAGGTTGTCTGCTTCTCCAGCACTCAGCCTGGGATATGTGAAGCAAAAAGAAAAACCAGGGAACGCACCACCATGTCATTCCTCGGATTGTGACTTCCCTAGCCATCTGCCTTCTTCTTTGCACTGTTCTGAGTCTTCTCATATTTGTTTTATATATAACATCCAAGGTTTTTAGTTGAACCACTTGGAGGAATAGGGGAAAATGTGCCTTCTCCATTTTTCTGGAAGCAGAAGGTCATTGCTTACTCTGAGCCAACAAGCCAACTCCAGCTTGTGTTCAAGCTGGAGTTCACCTTTTTTCCTCAAGCCGGCTTCTTCACCCCACTTTCCCCCTCCACTCTCTACCTCCGTATTTCATATTCCCTACAGATATCTAGGTAGGAATTGTCAGCATTCTGCCTTCACAGACTCCCTTATGTCTCTTCCTTCTTTTTGACCTAAGCCCTAGCTCAGGTCTGATTCTTTTGGCTGATTCTTTGCTATTTTAATGTCTTCACTCATCTCATAAATTGTATGCTCAGCAATCTTCACCCCTCCAGTGTAGCTCTTCTACCTCCTCATCTTTCTTTCTTTCTTTTTTTGAGACAGCATCTCACTCTTTCACCCAGGCTGGAATGCAATGGCACCATCCTGGCTCACTGCAACCTCCGCCTCCTGGGTTCAAGCAATTCTACTCCTCAGCCTCCTGAGTGGCTGGGACTACAGTCGCATACCACCAGGCCCGGCTAATTTTTTGTATTTTTAGTAGAGATAGGGTTTCACCATGATAGCCAGGATGGTCTCCATCTCCTGACCTCATGATCCACCCGTCTCGGCCTCCCAAAGTGCTGGGATTATAGACTTGAGCCACTGGGCCCAACCACCTCCTCATCTTTCTTTCTTTCTTTTTTTTTTTTTTTTTTTTTTTTTTTTTTTTTGAGACAGAGTCTCACTCTGTTGCTCAGGCTGGAGTGCAATGGCATGATCTCGGCTCACTGCAACCTCCACCTCCCAAGTTCAAGCAATTCTCAACCTCCCAAGTAGCTGGAATTACAGGCGTCTGTCACTATGCCCAGCTAATTTTTGTATTTTTAATAGAGATGGGGTTTCACCATGTTGACCAGGATGTTCTCAAACTCCTGACCTCAGGTGATCTGCCTGCCTCGGCCTCCCAGAGTGCTGGGATTACAAGTGTGAGCCACCGCGCCCAGCCTACCTCCTCATCTTTCTTTTTTTTTTTTTTTTTTTTTTTTTTTTTTTTTGAGGCCCAGTCTGCAAGCTCTGTCGCCCAGGCTGGGTGCAGTGGCGGATCTCCAGCTCACCACCAGCTCCGCCTCCCGGGGTCCAGCCATTCTCCTGCCTCAGCCTCCCGAGTAGCTGGAAGCTACAGCCCTGGCCAGCGCCCGGCTAAGTTTTGTATATTTTTTAGTAGAGATGGGGTTTCACCGTGGTCACCGATCTCTCCCTGGCTGCCAGCCGATCCCGCCCGCCTCGGCCTCCCAAAGTGCTGGGATTACAGGCGTGAGCCACCCGTGCGGCCAATACCTCCTCATCTTTCTAAAGCAGACATCCACAGGTGCATTCCTCAGAGTTAAACATAAACATAGTCTGAGAGCAATTACATTGGGGAAATACTGGTTTTAATAAAGTAAATAGATTTCTTTCCTATGGGACTTCTCAGCGCTCTCAGGGTACCTCCATCCATGGTGAGTAGCCAAGAAAACAACATGAAATACAGAATGGCCCAAACTTATTTGCTTAAATATTCTTTTTCTCCCTGAGGCATCTCTGGAATACAATGTTCTAAGAAGGGTGTTCACAAACTTCTGTAAAGAATCAGATAAGAAATATTTTCAGGCCAGGCATGGTGGGTCACACTTGTAATTCCAGCACTTTGGGAGGCCGAGACAGGTGGATCACCTGAGGTCAGGAGTTCAAGACCAACCTGATCAACATGGAGAAACCGCATCTGTACTGAAAATACAAAATTAGCCAGACCTGGTAGCACATGTCTGTAATTGCAGCTACTCGGGAGGCTGAAGCAGGAGAATCATCTGAACCCGGGAGGCGGAGGTTGTGGTGAGCCAAGGTCACACCATTGCACTCCAGCCTGGGCAACAAGAGCAAAAGTCTGTCTCAAAAAAAAAAAACAATAAAATAAAGAAAAAGAAAAGAAATATTTTCAGCTTTTGCAGTTTATGGTCTCTGTCAAAACTTCTCAGCTCTGCTGCTGTAGGGTGAAAGCAGGCATAGACAATATATAAACAAATGGATGTGGTTGTGGTTGTGTGCCCATAAAACTTTATCTATAAAAACAGAACACTGGCCCTGAGGTTGTAGTTTGACCACACTTCTTCTAAAGCATCATTTTAATTAAAGAGACCTAGGTGTCTTTAATTAAAGAAAGAAATCCTGGATTTCTTCCTTTATTCACTATGTCTATTCTAACTAGACATAGGTAGAGATAGCCTCGGCTCCTATCTCCAAAATACATGTTACGTGTATTCCCGCCTCTCCATCTCCTAGCTTCTAGCTTAGATCCAGGCCATTGCCTGCACCTTATGAAGCCTCCTGCTGGACTTCCTCTGTGCACATGCTCCATCATTCCACATGGAGCTGGGATGGTTGTTGTGAAACCTCAGTGGCTCTTCGCTGGTCTCAGGAGGAAGTCTAAGCGTCTCCCCATGTGTTGTAAGGCCCAGTGTGGGCAGCCCTGGCCCTGGCCCAGCCCTCCAGTCTCAGCTTTCATGGCTCCCCGACTCCTGCTACACAGCTGAGCTCGTGCATGTGATTTGCACACTCAGTTCTCCTCACTTCTGGACCTGCACATGGGCTGTTTCTCCTGCTGAGAATACTCCTCCTCTGTGTTTAGCTGGTGAATTTTCCTTCAGGCTTCAGCTTAGGTATGACTTCTGCCCTCACTCCCAAAGTTAAGTTGCATGCCCCTGCAGCTACGTTATCCTTCAGCAGTCTAATCTTATTTTAGTTCCCTGTTTCCCTCTCTCTGTCTATTTTTCCCCAGCTATACTGTAAACCCTGTGAGGGCAGCTTTTCTTTTTTTTTCCTCCCTCCTTTCTTCTACATCTCCAGCGCCAGCACAGACTGGCCTTCAGAAGACATGGGCCTCCCAAAGTGCTGATCAGGGCCTAAGACTCCCTTGACACCAGCTCTTAACCAGTTTTCCTTCATGTAGGGAGCAGATGGCATTAATCTATTGGAATAATTGGAAGCCCATATGCCCCTCTAAGAAATAAGTTGCCCATCTGTAGTGAGGGTGAGTGCTATGCGGCATCCAAGGGTCTTTTGTGGAAAGATTTTTGCTTTTTGGTTTGAGGCCAAAGGTTCTTTCTCAAAAGTTGCTAAGAGCTCTAGATCTTTCTTTGCAGAGCTCTATTTTTTTTTTTTTTGGGGGGGGGACTCTGTTGCTCAGGCTGGAGCGCAGTGGCATGATCTCACTTCACTGCAACCTGTCTCCCGGGTTCAAGCGATTCTTGTGCCTCAGTCTCCAGAGTAGCTGGGAGTACAGGCATGTACCACCAAGCCTGGCTAATTTTTGTATTTTTAGTAGAGGTGGGGTTTCACCATGTTGTCCAGCCTGGTCTCAAACTCCTGGCCTCAAGAGATCTGCCCACCTCCATTGGCCCAGAGGCTGGGCGTGGTGGCTCACACCTGTAACCCCAGCACGTTGGGAGGCCAAGATGGGCAGATCTCTTGAGGTCAGGAGTTAGAGACCAGCCTGGCCAATATGGTGAAACTCCTTCTCTACTAAAAACACAAAAATTAGCCAGGCATGGTGGCAGGTGCCTGTAATCCCAGCTACTTGGGAGGCTGAGGCAGGAGAGTCACTTGAACCTGGGAGGCAGAGGTTCAGTGAGCTGAGATTGTGCCACTGCTCTCCAGCCTGGGTAACAGAGCAAGACTCTGTCTCAAAGAAAAAGCCAGAAAAAAACATTAGGAAGATGCCAAATGCAATGTGGGATCCACGAGTGGATACTGGGTTACTTTTAAAAAACAAAGAGCTACAAAGTACATTCTTGGGAAAACTGGGGAAATGTGACAATGTAATGCATTTTAGATAATATTATTATGTCAGCGTTACCTATCTCGGGATTGATAGTGGTATGGTAATTCTATTAGGAGAATAAACCTTCTTCTTAGGGGAGATACACTGAAGCATTTAGGAGTAAAGTGTCATGATGTCTGCAAATTAATTCAAATGGTTCAGAAACCATTTGAGTATTTCAGAGAGAAGGAGGGAGGGAGAGAGTGTAATGTGGCAAAAATGTTAACAACTGGTGATATGGGAGGTTATTTCATCCTCTCCAAATCTCATATTGAAATGTGACCTCCAGTGCTAGAGGTGGGCCTAGCGGGTGGTGTTTGGGTCATGGAGACAGATCCTTCATGTATGTCTTGGAGCTGTCCTCCCTGTAATAAGTGAGTTCTCAGTCTGTTAGTTCACGTGAGGTCTGGTTATTTTTATTTTATTTTATTTTTATTTTTATTTTTTGAGATGGAGTCTCACCCTGTCACCCAGGCTGGAGTGCAGCAATGCAATCTTGGCTTACTGCAACCTTCGCCTCCAGGGTTCAAGCAATTCTCCTGCCTCAGCCTCCTGAGTAGCTGGGATTACAGGCGTGCGCCACCATGCCGGGCTAATTTCTATATTTTAGTAGGCGGGGTTTCCACCATGTTGGCCAGGCTGGTCTCGAACTCCTGACCTCAAGTGATCCACCCACCTTGGCCTCCCAGGGTGCTGGGATTATAGGTGTGAGCCACTGTACCCAGCCTTGGTTGTTTAAAAGAGCCTGGCACCTCCGCCTGTTCCCCGTCTCTCTCTCTTGCTCACTCTCCCCATGTGATATGCCAGCTTCCCATTTGCCTTCTGCCATGATTGAAAGCTTCCTGAGGTCTCACCAGAAGCCAAGCAGATGCCAGCACAATGCTGCTTGTACAGCCTGCAGAACTGTCAGCCAAGTAAGCCTCTTTTCTTTATAAATTACCCAGGTTTTTTTTGTTTGTTTGTTTTTTGTTTTTTTTTTCCTACAGAATCTCGCTCTGTCACTAGCCTGGAGTAGAGTGGTGTGATCTCGGCTCACTGCAACCTCCACCTCCTGGGTTCAAGCAAGTCTCCTGCCTCAGCCTCCCAAGTAGCTGAGACTACAGGCACATGCCACCACACCCAGCTAATTTTTGTATTTTTAGTAGAGATGGGGTTTCACTATGTTGGCCAGGTTGGTCTGTATCTCTTGACCTTGTGATCTGCCTGCCTCGGCCTCCCAAAGTGCTGGGATTACAGGCATGAGCCACCACGCCTGGTCGGGTATTTCTTTATAGCAGTGCAAATGGACTAACACAACTGGTAAATAATAATATAAAATGTCCTGTATTCAATATTTTACTCAACCCTCATCTCACTTACCACAGTGTCTCACATGGAATATACTCAATGAACGGTGGCTGAACAACAACAACAATTAGTAAGTTGCCTAAAAATGTGCACTGAATTGCTTAGGATGCTCTATTGACTTTCTATCTTTTAACTTCTGATATGGGGGCTTTGAGCAGCTTTATAACCAAAGAGCCCAGCAAACAGCTATCTCTTTCCTGTTGAGCCATATGGCTTGAGTTCCAAATATATTTATAGAGCTTATATTTCATATCACTTAACATTTTTACAGTAAAAGTCTCCATAAAGGAGAACAAAGATAGGAGAGAAACTTGGTATATTCCAAGTGAGGTAAAATCAATCTAGGTTTGATGTCACTATGGGTCATAATTTCTGTCCCGATCCAAAATCAGGATGGACACATTCTCCTGTTTATCCTTCTAAACAACTCCTATGATGTCCCTGCAAGAACTCAGCTGCAGGTGGCTGCTGTCCACCCCATCATCCAGCTCAAGGACCAGAATTTCCTGGAAGGCCAAAGACCTGCACCTGCATGGAATGGCAGGGGTTCATGGGCAAGCGGAGCCCTTTACCTGACCTCTGTCTCTTGGTGTTTTCTGTTTCCATTTTATCATGATCCAAGAGACTCTTGCATTTGGCAGGCCTTAAAACAGTGGGTGGACTTTAGAGATTAGCCTGCCCTCTGACATGAGCCATGGGCCAAAGGATGGGACTTGATGGAGTGGGCATTTAATGGGTTTGATCACTTCTGTAACCAGGGGCTTCTCTCCAGGGCAGCAATGAGGCAATAATGTAATGAGTGGCGGCTGACTGAGCACTTACTCTCCACTGTGCACTGATAGGGCACTCACACTATACCATGTGCCAAGGTGGCACTTCCCACATCCAGTATTCATTCCAGCCTTAAAAGTTAAGGAATCTGGGGGATCCAGACCCAGGCCTGCCTGGCACTAAAATCCAGGCTTCAGGCCAGGCGTGGTGGCTCAGGCCTGTAATCCCAGCACTTTGGGATGCTGAGGAGGGCGGGTCACTTGAGCTCAGGAGTTTGAGACCAGCCTGGGCAACATAGTGAGGCTGTCTCTACAAAAAATACAAAAAACTGCAGGGCGCAGTGGCTCACACCTGTAATCTCAGCACTTTGGGAGGCCGAGGTGGGCAGATCACTTGAGGTCAGGAGTTCGAGACCAGCCTGGCCAACATGGTGAAACTCCGTCTCTATGAAAAATACAAAAATTAGCCAGGCATGGTGGCGGGCACCTGAAATCCCAGCTACTCAGGAGGCTGAGGCAGGAAAATCACTTGAACCCAGGAGGTGGCAGTTGCAGTGAGCCAAGATCGTGCCACTGTACTCCAGCCTCAGTGACAGAGCGAGACTCCATCTCAAAAAACAAAAAATTTAGCTGGGCGTGGTGATGGGCAACTCAAGTAAGAGGATGGCTTGATTGAGCCCAGGAGGCGGAGGTTGCAGTGAGCCGAGATTGTGCCACTGCACTCCAGCCTGGGTGACAGAGTGAGACTCTGTCTAAAAAAAAAAAATCCAGGCTGCTGAGTGGCAGATGTCACAGAACCGTGCCACAGCCCTGGGAAGATGGAAGACTCCAGTGGCATACGCAGGTCTCGCCTCTGAGTGTTTAGTGAAATTCTGGATTAATTTAAAAGGTAATCAGGAGTACTTCCCTTATTCTGACTGAGCACATACTCTCAGTCAGTAAAAGTCAATGCCCATGCTCCGCTCCAGCACCTCAGAAGAGAAACTAATTTCCAGTCAGCAAGTTGACAAGTAACACGGTTGCCCCCAAGGTGGGGCAAGGTTCGCCTGTGTGCTCTCAGTGAGCATCCAGATTGGGCAGGGGAATGACTGGAGGAGGTAAGAAGCAAATTGGCCTCCACTTAGAAGCACCCAGTGTGGACACGGTCCACTGCCTGGAGTTTGTTCAGCAAAGTCCTCCCACTGGCAGGGTGGCCAGGAACTCCCTTCTTCCAGGTGGTGGGGAAACTCGCCATCTGTGCAGCCTCCTCTGGAGGAGACTGAGCTGGGGCGCAGATCATAAATGGAGTTTCTGAGCCAGAAAGATGGCAAATGGGATGAATTCATTTGCTGAGGCTGAGGCCAACCAGTTCTTGCATCCAGGATCCCTGGCTTGTCCCTTTAGAACACATGATGCGGTCAGGTGGAGCCAGCATGAGCTTGAAGTCAGGAGACGGGCTGCATGCGAGTCTGGCACCTGGTACAATGAGCGTACATCTCAGACTCCCAGTCAGTATTTGAGGAATGAACAAATGCACGTTGTGAACTCTGACGGGTTATGGAAAGGTGAGCAGCAGCGCGTAGAGGCTTTGACTGTGTAAAGGATTTGAGCGTGCAGAAGATTTGACTGTGAGAAGGAGCTGACTCCAAGGGCTGGGACTGATTCTTCAGCATCACTTCTTCCACTAAAGGTCAGTCGGGCTCAGTTCTTCCCCTCCTTACCCAAGAACCAGGACCTAGAAGGTGGGTGCATGTTTGGGACAGCATGTGTTTAGTGCCTGGAGGTAGAAAGGATGTGTGTATCTGCATGCTCACATCTCTGCATAGACAACAGCACAGGTGACTCTTGCTGCAGAGGTCCTGTGTGTTGCTACATCCAACAAGCAGGGTTTTTTTGTTTTTTTGTTTTTTGAAACAGAGTCTTGCTCTGTTGCCCAGGCTGGAGTGCAATGGTGCAATCTCACTGCAACCTCCACCTCCCAGGTTCAAGAGATTCTTCTGCCTCAGCCTCCCGGGTAGCTGGGATTACAGGCACGTGCCACCATGCCCGGCTAATTTTGTATTTTTAGTGAGGCAGGGTTTCTACCTATGGCGGTGCAGGGCTGGTCTCTAAACTCTGACCTAGGTGATCTTGGCTCGCTCTGTGCCTCCCAAAGTGCTGGATTACAGGCATGCCGCACTCAGCCAACAAGCAGGCTTATTCTTTTTTGTCTCCCTTTGCTATAGCCTGGAACAAACACCAGCTCTCACACACACACATTCTCTCTCTCTCACACACACACACACACACACACACACTTCATTCTGTTTTCCCAGACTCCTGCACTCCCCTGTCATGGGATTGCTTGACATCCCTTTTTCCCCAGCAAAACACACTGTGTTGCACCTGTTCTGAGGGAAGCACTCCTGCACCAGCTGTCCCATGTTCCAGCATATTATATCCGCACCCCAACTTCCGCCACATGAGGAAATTTCATACAGGAGGGGAAAGTTAGGTCTCCTGGGCAGGGGGTCTGGCAGCACACCCAGTCAACATCATTTTCCTTTCCTGAATGGGGAGAGGTGTCTGTGTCTGGCTTCTATGAGACAGACTCTTGAGCTGGGAGAGTTGCATGTGGAGGTTTTATATTACAGGAACAATGCTTGGGAGGGAAAGAGGAGGGCAGGATGCAAAGTGTGAGGAGACATTGAGCTGTGATGATGTAGTGATAGTGGCCTCCCACGATCCCATGGTGAGCTCTGAGCTGGGACAACTTCAGAGATGCCACAAGCAGCCAGGCCTTGGCTCACTGCTTGAGTGGAAGACTGACCTTAGTGGAAGAGGATGCTGAAGAATCAGTCTCAGTCCTTGGATTAGCTCCCGGTCACAGTCAAATCCTGGCCTCACGCCTGCCAGGTGGACCAGGCATTGGAGGGCTTTCTGGGGTGTGACTGTGCCCCCAGGCAGTTCTCATGGAGGGTGGTGGGGCCAGCATCTAGCACGAGCAGAAAACACAGCAGTGTGGCATCATGCCCCCATTCTGTGTCCCAGACAGGCTGCTGTGACCTGGCCCGACATCTCGCAGAAAGCAGCATGCAGAAAACGTTCTCTATTAAGCTCCCAGCTAGTTTTGAGGGTATTTTGGCTTTTTGTCTGATTGTGTTTTTCATGGTGCCAGGCCTGAGTCCTTTTTTTTTTTTTTTTTTTTTTGGAGACGAAGTCTTGCTCTGTTGCTTAGGCTGGAGTGCAGTGGCATGATGTCGGCTCACTGCGACCCCTGCCTCCCAGGTTCAAGCGATTCTCCTGCCTCAGCCTCCCAAGTAGCTGGGATTACAGGCACCTGCAACCATGCCCAGCTAATTTTTGTATTATTATTTTTTTTTTAGTAGAGACGGTGTTTCCCCATGTTGGCCAGGCTGGTTTCGAACTGCTGACCTCAAGTGATCCAACCGCCTAGGCCTCCCAAAGTGCTAGGATTACAGGCATGAGCCCCCGCGCCCATCCAGGCCTCAGTTCTTGAGCCTTGGGTGTCAAAGTCCCCATATTTCTGAGGTCAACAGAGAACACTTTAACCCATGGCCATCCTTTCTCTTCTCTTCTCCCAACGGCTCTTTGACGTTTTTATTCTCTTTTGTATCTACCCCCAGCTCTGCCAGTCTCATAGAAATTTGCCAATTTTTCTCGTGTAAATGCTTCCACCTTGGCTGATTTCAAGCTACCAGTGTGATGTCACTGAACATGGGGCTGGGAAGAGACACAAATATCGGTCTTATGGGTGGGTTCCAGCACACCCCTGAGTGCAAGTGGGTTTTTTTGTTTTTGTTTTTTTTTTGAGATGGAGTCTCGCTCTGTCGCCCAGGCTAGAGTGCAGTGGCGCAATCTCGGCTTACTGCAAACTCTGCCTCCTGGGTTCACGCCATTCTCTGGCCTCAGTCTCCTGAGTAGCTGGGACTACAGGTGTCCACCCCGCCCCCGGCTTATTTATTTATTTTTTTGTATTTTTAGTAGAGACAGGATTTCACCGTGTTAGCCAGGATGGTCTCGATCTCCTGACCTTGTGATACACCCGCCTTGGCTTCTGAAAGTGCTGGGATTACAGGTGAGTCACCGTGCCCAGCCAGGGTTTGAACCCCAGGAGAGGGATCCTGGGGTGAGGACTGGAAGCAGCCGGTAGGGCTCGTGGAGTCCCTGGCAGGGATGGGCTTGCCTGCCTCCCTAGGTTCTCAGGGCCTGCATCTATCTGGGTATGGAATGGCTTCAACTGTGTTTCCATCCTGTTGCCCCCCCGGGCTTTTTTGTCCATGGGATGTGCCTCTGGAAGTGAATCTCATTCATATTGCCCCAGCTTTTCCCCTGTCAGGTTCACTGGAGGTGAATGCAAGGGCTTAGAGAGGTGGGGTTGCAAAGAGGGAAAAAGGTGCCTTCCCAGCAAGGATTCTGCCCTTGGGATACAGCAAGACTTTGGAAGAGCCCAGCTTCTCTGTCCTGCAGGACTCTTTGAGATGACGCAATAGGATGTCATTTCTGCTCTCCTCCAGTTAGCACAGAGCTGACATTTGGGAATGTGCCCCTTTATGTGTGTGATTTACTCCTGGATCTTCTCTAATTGCCATAACCACCACAAGCGGTAGGTAGCTTTCCTTCTCCCCATGTTGCTGATGAGAAAACTGGGTCATAGGGAGGTTGAAGATTTGTCTAAGACTTGTAGCAAGTACATGGTAGAGCAGGGTTTAAACTCCAATCATTGATTCTAAAGCTCATGCTAAAAACCATTTCACCATATATCCTCTCAGGAGTATAGACTGGCATGTGTTCTGTCTTCGGAGGTCAAAAAAAGAGAGTGATTAAAGTGGTCCTTGAGTTGTACTCTTCTCTCTCTCTTTTTTTTTTGAGACGGAGTTTCACTCTTGTTGTCCAGGCTGGAGTGCAATGGCGCGATCTCAGTTCACCCCAACCTCCACCTCCTGGGTTCAAGTGATTCTCCTGCCTTGAGTAGCTCCTGCCTTCCGAGTAGCTGGGATTACAGGCATGTGCTACCATGGCCGGCTAATTTTGTATTTTTAGTAGAGATGGGGTTTCTCCATGTTAGTCAGGCTGGTCTCGAACTCCCAACCTCCGGTGATCTGCCCGCCTCAGCCTCCCAAAGTGCTGGGATTACAGGCGTGAGCCACCATGCCCGGCCAAGCTGTGCTCTTATACATATAATGCTATGGCTTGAATGTGTCCCTCGTAAGTTCATATATTGGAAACTTAATGGTCGTTATAATGGTATTAAGAAGTGAGACATTTAAGAGGTGGTTAGCCAGGAGGACTCTGCACTCATGAGTGGACTGATGCTGTTATTGCAGGAGTGAGCTCCTGAGAAAAGGATAAGTTTGGTCTCTTTTCTCTCTGTCTCTTATGGTGGGCATAGATGCCATGTGATACCTTCCACCACAGGATGACCCTCACCAGATGCCAGTGCCATGCTCTTGGACTTCCCAGCTTCTAGAACCACGAGCCAAATAAACATCTTTTCTACATAAATTATGCAGTCTGTGGTATTTTGTTGTAACAGCAGAAGATAGACTGTGACACAGTGAATGTCACATGCTGAGTATTATTCTACCCGATCCTCCCGTCTCTCGTTGGTACAGAGAAACACAGGTGTGAATATGAGAGTGAGTAAGAAACCTCCACTCAGTACTTGCTGCGGTATTTGCTGCAGCTCCTGCACACACATCTTTGCTCTGCATGTTCCATTGTTCCAACATTTCCACTAATTACACATGATGCATCATCCACAGCCCCCGCCCCGCCGCCAACCTGCCCCCAGTGTCTCTAGTCCTCACACTCTGTGTTACACCTTCAGTTATACCTCGTGTCTTTGCACCTGCACGCATCCTCGCACTTGGTGCCTTTACACCTGCGTGCATCTCCTTGAAGCCTGTGCTATACATTACCCTTGATATTTGTAATGTGTTACACACACACACATTCTTCCTCTCCCTGGCAGATTTATGCTACTGAGAAGAATACCACCTCCTCCAAGCAGCCCCTTGAAGCCTTACCAGTTGGGGACTGATAGATACCAACTCATATTCTCTCTAGAAAAGCTATTGAGCTCTGTGACTGCATCCCTGGCACCTGTCCAGAGAATATTGTTTGGGCACCATAAATTACCATCAAGTTGCTGTTTCAAGGGGCTCTGTAATGGCTGGCACAGGAACAGGACAGGAAGGAGGAAATAAAGTTTTACCCTGTCATCTCAGGGCCTGGCATCCCTCCCCCAGGCACCAAGGGAGGTTGCTTGGAAGTCCCCAGGCTCCTCTCACTTGTCATTTTCTCATGTGGATCACTCTGACGCTCCTCATTGTAGCACACACACAGGGCCACTCCTTACTGCACATAGCCCATCGCTCCTGTCTTAGGATTATCAGCATCTCTGCTTCCTCCAAGCAGTGGCAGCTCCTCAGGAGGTCTGTGGGGTGCGGGAGGGACTAGGGGGTTGGGGCAGTCAATTCTCTTTTTCACACTCAGCTCATGCAGTCAACTGAGGTAGTTGAAGAGGAGAAGAATCGGGGTAGAGACCTCAGAGAAGAAGAGGAGGATCAGGGTAGAGACCTTAGCCTGTAGTTCTAGAACCCTTGGCTTGCGGAGTGTCACTTGGATGAACATAGGAAGTATCGATAAATGTCTCCTTAGGGAGAAGAGGCTCCTTCCTTGTGAATGCTGGGATCTTGAGTAGGGGAGAAATAAGGGAGAAGTGGGTGGGGAGGGAATGCATTAGAGCAGTGGCTTGCTACTGGGGTCCATTTTACCTTTCAAGAGGACATTTGGCAACGTCTGAGAGGCTGTCACGAATCGGCAGGGGTGGGGTGTGAGGTGGGTAGAGGCCAGGGATGCTGTTAAACATCTTCTATGCACCGGATGGCTTCCCACAACAAAGCCATCTGGCCCAAATGTCAATGGTGCCACAATTGAGAAACCCGGTACTAGCACATAGGATGGCCCCATGGGCAGGACCACCTCTGCAGAAAGTGAAGGGAAGTCCTGCTCCCCATGTGTGGAGGGAGGGAGTCGGGATCCACAGTGAAGGAGCAGCAGACTTCCAGCCCCGCACAGACCAGACCGTTCTTCCCAGGGGACAGGCTCTCCAGGCTGGTGTTGGCTGGTGGCTTCCTGCATTCCCAGAAGAAGGGAAAGGCCATGGTATCCTCAGGGCGGGTAGCTGAGAAACCCTGCAGAGCCGGGTGACTTTTGGCTATTCAGATTCAATCTAGATCCTCCCAATGCACTATCTGTGCACTCATCCAAGTGCTTTCCACCAAATCCCCATCAAAGCGGAGCTAACTGCCCTTCCCCAGTGTCCCTGCCATGCCCTTCTCTTCCCAGCACTTCCACATTATTATTATTTTGTGAGATGGAGTTTCGCTCTTGTTGCCCAGGCTGGAGTGCAATGGCATGATCTCAGTTCACTGCAACCTCTGCCTCCTGGGTTCAAGTGATTCTCCTGCTCAGCCTCCCAAGTAGCTGGGATTACAGGGATGCACCACCATGCCTGGCTAATTTTGTATTTTTAGTAGACATGGGGTTTCTCCATGTTGGTCAGGCTGGTCTCGAACTCCCGACCTCAGGTGATCCACCTGCCTTGGCCTCCCAAAGTGCTGGGATTACAGGCGTGAGCCACTGCTCCTGGCCACTTTCACATTATTATTATTATATTATTATTATTATTTTGAGATGGAGTCTTCCTCTGTTGCCCAGGCTGGAGTGGAGTTGCTCCATCTCAGCTCACTGCAACCACCTCCTCCTGGGTTTAAGCGATTCTCCTGCCTCAGCCCTCAGAGTAGCTGGGGTTACAGGTCCCCACCACTGCACCCAGCTAATTTTTTTTTGTATTTTTAGTAGAGATGGGGTTTAACCATGTTGGCCATGGTTGGCCAGGCTGGTCTCGAACTCTTGACCTCAAGTGATCCTCCCGCCTTAGCCTCCCAAAGTACTGGGATTACAGGCATGAGCTACCGTGCCCGGTCCACTTCCACATTATATTGCTTATTTGCTTCTTGGTGTTTCCCATTAGACTCCTCCTGAATGGCTGTGTTTTATTCATCCCTCTGTCCCCATCACCTGGCTTTGTCCACTGAGCACCTATGGCATATCAGGCACCATTTGTGGACAGAATGGACGGAAGCATGATTTCAGTAGATATTGGCAATTAACACGTTTTTGTCTAGGCAGTTATTTTCCTTGTAAGAACCACTCCTTTCCCGCTGTTCATGGCTCTGGAAAGGCTGATGGGGTTTGGGCCAATTCATGGTCTTCTGTTGATAGAGGGAGGGTCTCTTTGCCATTCCCATGACTGGTGCAAGGATATAGGTTTGGGCCTGTTGGCAACCATCTTTCCTACATATGGAATAAATCAATGTGAAAATAAGGCCACATCCCAAGGGAAGCGGCATTGAGAGGTGGAGCAAAGACTGTACCTTGTGAACATCTTTGTGCCCCTGGATCTGACCACATCTGAAGCCAGTCCTGCCTTTGGATATCCTGGTTTTTGCTTTGCGTTAGGATTCTGTCACTGACCCCTGCAAGTCTCCTGATTAATACAGAGATGCTGCCCGGGGGCAGAAACCAGCCTGTGTTCACTTTCTCCATCTTCACTGCAGCATTCTACGTAATACATGTTTCCTAAACGTTCACGTGGTTGACTAACAGCCAGTGGGGCAGATTCCTTGTGGCCAAAGGCTCTAGCCTGAGAACAAAATCTGTATGTATGTGGCCGAGATAAGACCATGATAAGGGATTGTTGAGGGAGTGGCCTGGGAATGGAAACAGCCTGAGCTGACTGAGAAGTGAAGATTCCCAGCCACCTGGGAGGGGCCTGTTCCTGATCCGCAGTGTGGCCTCTTTAAGCCTCAATTTTCACACTGTTTCACAGAGTGGCTGGGAAGTTCAAATAACAGCAATTAATTGGGTAGAAGTGTTTTATGAATGCATGAGTGTAAGGACATCCCTTTTACTGTCCCTAGAATTGGGCTCAGTTCGGGGACAGGGATCATCTCTGGAAGAGCAGCTACTGGGTAGACGGTCCCTAAGAGGGTCTAGGCATTGCTTCTTCTGTCCTCTCTGTCCTGGAGCCTTCTAGGAGAGCAAGGCCCCAGGGCTTTATGCAGCTCTTGCAGTGGGAGGATGGGGTGGGTGGAGCTCCTTACTCTTCAACAGGTCAAGCTTCAGGCTGGGATCACGCTTCAGCTCCCACTGAAGGCTGAGAATAAGAAAAGTTAGTCGCCAGTCTGTAGACATCCTCTTGAGGCAGGCTGGGTGTTTACAACAGCAACCCTGCCCCATAGCTGTATCATCTCCATTTCACAGGGGAAGAAACCCAGGCTTTGGAGGTTAGATAAGAAGCCCAGGCTTAGCTAGAAAGGAGAGTGGTTGGGATTGAAAGTGAAGGCTTTTTTTTGTTTTGTTTTGCTTTTTTCTTTTTTTTTTTAAATCTAAAGATGATAACCCCCAAATTCCACTATTTTCCTTCAATAATAGCTTACCATTTAATACACATTTGTTAAATGCTGGGCCCTTGCCAAGGACTTTACATATATTATTTTTATTAGGCTTTCCAAATAATCCCATGCAGCAGTTATTTTTGTCCCTGTTTTACAAATGGGAAAGGTGAGGCTCAGGAAGGTAAGTCCAGGTGGAAATGCACTCCGTGGGCAAATGGTGGAGGCAGGTTCGCAGTCCAGTCTGGTTGGTCCCAGAACTGGTCTTCTTTGGAATCTTGGAAACCGATTCCAGGGCACTCTTTAAGGAACCCAGGGCTCTCCTTCGCAGTCTCTTGCTGCCCAACGACTTCCCTAAATCCCTTTAAGGCGCCGTGCCCGACTCCAGGCAGATTTCATGGGAAAGGCTGCCACCTTGTGGCCAGATGGCAAACCCAACATTTGCCGGGAGGAGGCGAGGGCTGGTGAGGGAGGGGCTTTGCGGAGCAGCTGGTGCGGCCTTGCTTTCGGAGGGCGGCGCGCAGCCACAGTGCCCGTTGCCGGTGCTGGGGGACGGCGCCTTACAGGTTGCCCAGCTGCCTCAGGGTGGAAGGCGGGGCTTGGGTGTGAGCGTGCTGAATCAGAACTTTCCTGGAAAGTCCCCATTTGTACTGATCAGAGGATCACTGAAGTAAGCAAGTAATCAGAATATCCCTTCTCCCTAAATGTTCCTCCCTGGTGTTTCACCTGGGTGGTCGTGGAGGAGGGAGAGGCGAAGGAGAAGAATGGTGCACGCCCTGGAGAGAGGATCCTTGGCCGGGATCCTGTTCTCGGTGTTCCACCCTCTATAGAACCTGTCCCCAACTCTGAGCAAGTTACAGAACCTCGTCTTCATTTCCCAAATCCGAGCCGGTTTGAGGAGCTCACCCTCTGTTCTGACGGCCCCAGCCTTCCTTCAAGCCCTCAGTCCAGACTGTTGCAGGCTCCCCCGGGCTCTGGGCCTGCTGCCACTCTTCTCTCTTTGCAAACCCAAAGATTCCCTAATCGTGTTTCTCCCTATATACGAGAGCCACACTGAGGTTCCTCATGACCTGGCAGGAGAATGCCCAGTTTCTTAGCCTGACTCTTATTCTTACCTCATTCCCTCCAACAAACCTCATCTCTGGCCTTGCCCTTCCCGCTGAGCTCCAATCCCCTCCTCCTCATTTCTGGCTGCAGGTGAAACTCACCTACTCACGATCAGATCCTTCTTCCAGAGGTCCTGATCTAATTGACCTGGGACCCGTGTCTAGAATGCTCGCTGGTGGTTCTAATCCTTAGCACCTGTCCCGGCCTCGCTGAACTTCTCACCTGTCTCTTTGCATAATTCTTCTCCTTCCTGCTGCCCTCTCCTGCCTTGTCTGCCTGGCATTCTCTTACCTGCCAGTGCCCAGCTCAAATGCTCATGGAGGCGGGGCGCAGTGGCTCACGCCTGTAATCCCAGCACTTTGGGAGGCTGAGGCGGGCAGATCACCTGAGGTCAAGAGTTCGAGACCAGCCTGGCCAACATGGTGAAACCCTGTCTCTACTAAAAATACAAAAATTAGCCAGGCATGGTGGTGGGCACCTGTAATCCCAGCTACTTGGGAGGGTGAGGCAGGAGAATCGCTCAAACCTGGGAGGTGGAGGTTGCAGTGAGCCGAGACTGCACCATTGCACTCCAGCCTGGGCAACAGAGCGAGACTCTCTCAAAACAAAAACATAAAACAAAAAAACAAAAAACAAAAAATACTTGTGGAGAGAACTCATACTCCTGTCCTCTGGACATCACGTGCTTGCTCGTCACTTGTGTGCCAGCCCTAAGCCTCCCGTGCTCTAGTGATTGGCTTGTGAGTTTGTCTCACGCTTTAGACCATGTTTAATTTACCTTTGTCTTCCCAGCTTCTGACAGTGCCAGGGACAAAATTGTGCTTGGTGATTCTGAAAGTAGAATGCCTGAACAGATGTCCCTTGTTCACATGGCCAGTCTTCACGTTGCTGAGACTCTCAGCTTTTCAGATGTCACCCTTTCTGAAAAGCCCTTGAAGCCATGGAGAAGGTCCACACACTGAAAGTACTTGTTCAAGTTCCCCAGACCTGGGAGAAGGGAGAAGCAGAGATTGCTCTTGGGGACATGAGATTTGAGGGAAGGTCTTTCTCCATCTCCCCAGCTGCCACATACAAATCTCTCCCACTGTGAAAATTGTCATGCCTCAATTTCTACTCTTAGAAAAATCAGTGTTCAGAAGAAAGATTTTAAAATAATAAAAATGAGGTTGGGCACGGTGGCTCACGCCTGTAATCCCAGCACTTTGGGAGGCTGAGGTGGGCAGATCACTTGAGGTTGGGGGTTTGAGACCAGCCTGGCCAACATGGTGAAACCTCGTCTCTACTAAAAATACAAAAAATTAGCCAGGCATATGGGGGTGGGCTCCTGTAGTCCCAGCTACTCAGGAGGCTGAGGCAGGAGAATTGCTTGAAACCATGAGATGGAGGTTGCAGTGAGCTGAGACTATGCCATTGCACTCCAGCCTGGGGAACAAGAGCGAGACTCCCTTTAAAAAAAAAAAAAAAAAAAAAAGAACATTTATTAAGTACCACATATCCATGATGCAGGCAATATCTCATTTAATCATCAAAGCAGCCATCCTCATCCCTGACCCATGATGGATCATTATATAAGTGAGAAACTTTTCTTCTGCTAACTTGAGTTTATCTCTTAACGCAGCGAATGATATTTACCTTAATTAGCACATGTAAACTTCCCAAGTTCCCATGTTCATTTAGTAAGTGGTAGAGTCAGGACTGGTTCCTAGGTGGTCTGACTTCAGAGTGCACGATCTTCACTAACCCATAGGCTGTACCGCCTTTCCAGAATTCTGTATCAGACAGTCTGTCCTGGTCATGCTAGGACTGGCCCAAGGAAAGGCGGGAAAGGATTTCTGCCCCTTGTCTGTTTCCTTCTTCCTTAGTATGTGTTCGTGTAGTGTGTTATAAGAGCCTGGCCTGGGTGTAGCAGAAAAACCATGGATAATTCAAAGATGGTTAAACCAAAAGAGGAGAGTTTCAGGCCTGGGTGGCATTCTGCTGACATGTGGTTCCCTTTGTGATACACTATTTGCTCACCCTTTGGGTCTACCACCCTTTGGGTCTACCTGAGAGGCTGGATGGGGCAGAGAAGCCACGGGCTGAGTGAGATCCCCTGGCTTCTGGCCTGGCGTGCACGCCCTGTCCTGGTGGGCTCTGGTGGCTGTATCTACTGCAGGAGGATAAAACACAGTGACTGGTCCGCATGAAGTTCCCACCAAACCAAGATTTGAGTGGTCCTCATGGCCCACCGGAAGCTGTTCTGTGAGCTTTCTCCAAGTAGTCCTGACACCAGCCAGGTTAAACAAGGCAGGCAGCAGCTGGACCGAAGCAGCCCAAAGACAGAGAAGCTGTCTCCTGTTTCCCACCCTCCTTCTGAAGGCAAACAGCCCAAACTCATGGCCCTGGGGAGATACCTGTTCACACGTGCATCCAGAGGGAAGTGCTCTGGGCCATTTCCGTTGACTGCTTGCTTTACTAAGTCATCACTGGCTCTGCTAGTGACGCTAGGAGGGCTCGTGAAGCCTGGTACCTGGGTTCAAGCAGGCCAGCCCCGCCTCTCTCTTTCTTCCCTTCCACCTGTGGGTGATGGGCCCTCAGGAGGCCTCAGACTTCCTGAAGAGGGTTTGGAATTGGCCACAGCTGGGCTTGAATCTGATTCCACCGTTTACCCGCTGGGGGATGGTGGCCTCGGATTTCTCACCTCCAAAGTGACTAGAAGCTCATCCGGGGCATGCATCCAGTCACTTTTTTAAAAACTAGCTTTAGCTTAGGGTGATGGCCTCCTTGGCCTCCTCCTTCATCTCACCTAGGTGACCACATCGGCTTCCCCTCCCTGTCCTCCACACTGCAGCCACAGCACTTTTTATGAAATCAAAACTCAAAACTTTCTGTTGCTTCTCATGTTAAAAAAAAAAAAAAAAAATCAAACCTCTAACTGTGTCTTGTGAACCCTGCCAGCCTCTCCGTGCTCCGGCCTGACCACCCACCTTCTGTGTCCTTTTTTTTTGTTTTTTGAGATGGAGTTTCGCTCTTGTTGCCCAAGCTGGAGTACAGTGGCGTGATCTCGGCTACCTACAACCTCCGCCTCCCAGGTTCAAGCAATTCTCCTGCCTCAGCCTCCCAATTAGCTGGGATTATAGGCATGTGCCATCATGCCCGGCTAATTTTTATAATTTTAGTAGAGATGGGGTTTTGCCATATTGGCCAGGCTGGTCTTGAACTCCTGACCTAAAGTGATCCACCCGCCTTGGCCTCCTAAAGTGCTAGGATTACAGGCGTGAGCCACTGCGCGTGGCCTATTTTCACTTCTTGATGCCATGCTTTTCCTACTGTCTGTCCCCTCCTGCCCACAGTTTCATGAGGCAAGGGCCCATGGGTGTCTACTCACCTCTCTTATCCAGAACTTAACCCAGGACGTGGCACGAGGGAAGCTCTCAAGAAAATGTGAATGAAAGGTGAGGACAAACTAAAATATTGCATGCCGAGCCCTTAGCATTATGCTGGGCACCAAGTAAGCACCAACAAATATCAACAGTTAATGATGGTATTATTCTAACTTTAGGAGTGATGTAGAACAAAAATTTTCCAAACCAGCAGTGCTTTTCTTATTGGGTTGTCCCAAGTATGCAAGATTTGGGGTAAGTTGATGTAGTCTGGAAAGAAATATGAAAACACACACACACACACGTCTCCCAATGTGGTGAATGTTCCCCTTTAATTTCTGCCAGCATCTCTCAGAACTAGAATGTGGTTGCAGGGAGGAGCCTGAATGTCCCAGGAGTGCTAGAGGGATCCATCCATGCTTGGGCAGGCTCTGAGGGTCCTCACTGCCCACCCAAACCACATGCAGGCTGTCCACTTCTGCTCCATGCAGAGAAGGGGCTGCAGATGCAGGCAGAGTTAGCTATAGAATTGGGGAGCACTAAGATATCTCTAATAAAAGCTCCTCCAGGCAGGGCTCAGTGGCTCATGCCTGTAATCCCAGCACTTTGGGCGGCTGAGGCGGGTAGATCACCTGAAATCAGGAGTTCGAGACCAGCCTGGGCAACGTGGTGAAACCCTGGCTCTACTAAATATACAAAAATTAGCCAGGTGTGTTGGTGTGCCTGTAATCCCAGGTCTCCTCTACTCGGGAGGCTGAGGTGGGAGAATTGCTTGAACCCAGGAGGCAGAGGTTGCAGTGAGCCGAGATCACACCACTGCACTCCAGCCAGGGCAACAGAGCGAGACTCCCTCTCAAAAAAAACAAAAACAAAAACAAAAAAAATGCTCCGCCAGATGTTCAAAATACCAGCTCAGCCTCTGCACGTTTGGGCAGCTCCTCTTTTTCTCCAGTAATGCTGCCTTTTTCTCATCTCAAAGCATTTCCACACAAGACCAGTGTCCACAGGAGTTTTAGAGACTTTATTTATGTATAAACAATTTAAACACTTTGCCATAAATTATCTTTGCCTGTCCCTAGTCTTTGCTTAGCAGCAAATTAAAATTAATATAAAAACTCGATGAACAATTCATACATGTATATTACAAAAAAGTTCCTGTACCAAAGTTCTTATTAGACTTTTTTTGTTTTTGTTTTTTTTTTATTTTTAAAATTTTTTTTGTTTTTATTTTTATTTTTTAAATTTTCTCTCCTCGTGGTGACTGTCATGTGATTGTCTCAGTTTCTGGACCAAACAAACACACTAATAATTTTAACTCTGAAACAGTGATTGCGCCTTTCGGCTCATGTATGTACAGGGTGATCAGAAGTGGTACCTGTTAGCAAAAGTGTCACGATGCTGCACCTCTACCAAAACTGATACCCACAAACTACGGAATCTAAACAGACTACACCCTGTAACTGCGTATTACTGTCCACAATGGAATCTCCAAAGACGAAAGAGTATGAAATTTATCTGTAGTGATTATAGCCACCATTTTGAATTAAATTTTACACTCTGCGCTCAAATAAATTAGCTCAGGCCAGACTTAGTTGGGACCTGAGAGTTAAGTGCTGGATGGTATTATTTCGCTTTGATTTTTGATAGGAATTTCTTTTATTCCTTCATGTTTTTTTTTTTTTTTTCTTTAAAAAGTATTTCCAGTGCTCACTCCTCCTCTTGTATCCCCCCCTCCCCAGGCGCTACACACAAATCACCCCCAAAGTCGTGTTTTAAATGCACCTGTATTTGCTTAAACGAAAATGTCGGAAGGATTTGTCCCACAAGCAGTCTGAGGGGTTTGTCCCGCAGCTGGTCTGGTGACGCTGGCCCTCGCGGATGTCTGCGTGTCGCTCACGTGTGAATGAGTGAGGTAATTGGATATGAGGCCTTCTTTCTCATCTTCGTTTCTTCGTTTATCGGTCCGTGTGTTTGTTTTGTTTTGTTTTTGTTTGTTTTCTTCTTTGCTTTTTCGTTTTTGTTCTTTTGTTCCTTTCGGACACTTTGCGTCTCTTTTCTGCGTAGACCCAGAACAAGTGGGTCATATTTTAGGGGAACTTGGAACATCGTGTGTGTCTGTTCATTCATTCGTTTGTTTTGTTTTCCTCGGAATTTTCAGCCGGGCTTTAGTCTACTTCAGGATGAGGGACTTCTCGCTTGGACAGTAGCATTTGAACTCAAAAAATGTGAGCTTTCTTGCCACTTGGTCTCCTAAAGCAGCCCAGCCTCAGTGCCCCTGTTAGGTCTTCATCTCCTTAGGAGAGGAGATAACAGTTACTCCTGCTGAGCCATTCAGACAAGGAATGGCAGCAGATTATTTTGTTACCTCTTTCCCATCTCATTCTGTCTTAAAAACTGGATGTTGCTGCTACTGTCTGCAAGCTCTGGGTATTGCTCCACGGGAAGCACGTAATATCCCTCATACCCTTGCACACGCCCGGTGCTCAGAAGCTGCTGCTTCTCGCCCTCAGTCCACAGGCGGCTCCCCTCTCTCCCGTCCCTGGCTTTCTGCTGCTCCTTGGCCCAGGCCGTGCCCAGGGCCCTCTGTCTCGCCTGGTCCAGGACGCGGGCCTTCTCTTCGTCCAGGGTGTCGGGGGTGAGGCCATAGCGGATGCTGAGCAGCAGTGTGGAGTACTGGAACTCAATGTTCGTGAACCTTCGAGTCCTGCCATTGACCAGCAGCGTGGGCTGGGACACGGTCACGTTTACCCCGCTCTCCAGCACCTTGCGGCCGATGGTGGTACCCAGCGTGACCAGGTCGCCATCGGCTGAGCCAATCTTCACAAAGTAGTGGGTGTCCTTGCCCTCGATGCTGTAGTGCATCTTGTCCAGGTAGTAGGCGTTGTTCAGCACAGACGCCACCTTGCGGCTGTCCTCGCTGGCGATGCTGGACACACCCGTGGTCACCCGCCCTTCTTTGATGGCGAACATGATGCCTTTGCCAATGATGGGCGTGGTGGTGGCAAACCAGTGACCCGCTTTCTCTCGGATGCTGGCGTGGAGCTTTTTAGTAATGACCTGCCCTTCCAGAGCCATGAAGGCCTGGTTATGCCTCTCCGTTGTCTGTTGGACACCTGTAATGAGCTGTGGGGATAAGAAAACAGAGAAGGCTGAGAAGATGAGCTGGGCAGCTCACTCAAAAGGAGTCACAAAGAGAAAGGCTTGGAACTCTCCTGCAAGAACTAGTGTTGGGTCTGTCCAGATCTGAGCTGATGGAGTCCTACTTTTTGGAACTATGGACAGCTGGTTGATTACCAGTGCTCTGAACTATGGATGACTGGTTGATTACTAATGCTCTGATGGTGTGGCCTGTCCATCTTGCAATTGCCGCTAACTAAAAAAATGGTAAAGGAGGTTTGCCCCTTGCTGGCATGGGCACCCACGCCCACACACTTACCAGGTCAAGCCACCACTTGGGAAGAGCCCTGTTCTGCACTCTGATGGTTGGCAACTGCCTTGCCAGCTTCAGACCCAGGAACGTCCTGACACAAAGGGCAGGATGCTGATTTGAACAGCCTCAAACCCCACCACTGTAACCTAGATTTCCCGGAGGCCAATGACTTGGATATTCATTAACTTCCTTGGGTTAAGACCTTGCCACTCAAAGTATAGCCAGCTGCAGAGGAATCATGAGGACCTGTCCTGTTCAAAAAGCAGAATCTCAGGCCTCACTCCAGAACAACTGAGTCAGAGGCTACGTGTGAACAAGATGCCCTGGGTGATCTGTGTGCACAGGAACATTTGAGTAGCATCAGGCTGAGAGATTCAGGCTTCAAGGGCGAGAGGGAATATCCCCCGGCTTTGAGGCAGTTGCTCTGGATCCTTGCCCTGGTTCTGCAGGGGATGAAATCACCATTATCTCCTTGGCCTTGAGCTCTCCACTTGCAAATTACAACTTGTCTCAATTGGTGGTTGGGGGACAGGCTGGGATAATGGGAGAGGCTGCGTTTGGGAGGTAACGGCACTTAGATAAATGAGAGAAATGATGGCTATTCATCCACTGAGTGGTCCCCAAGGGGCAGGACTGAGTGAACGCTGTTCTCAATTACCCAGCAGCTCCTCCTTGCCTCTCTATAGTTACACAATCTGGACAATTATTCAGAGCAGCTGAGGCCTTTCAGACTTTGATAGGGCTGAGCGCCGGTTCTGTAGCAGGGGTTATCTGAACCCCTCCCATCCGATTGCAGCAGAGGTCTCAGCTGCACCCAGATGGAAACTGACCACCCCTAGGTCATCACAGAAAGACCCAAGCACAAATTATGTTCTGAAAACTCAATCCGTATACGTTTGGCCATAAAGCGCCGAGGTTTTATGTGGGGCATAAAAATGTTCTTTAATGGGACGGAAACTGCAAACCACAGTTTTATGATGTCCCATAAAAGCTGAAAGGGTTATGATCTTATAGGCAGTGCAGATGGTAGGTTGCTGCTAGATTTCTCTGTGCTGTTGTTAATCAAGGAGTGACTCAAGGGTATTCTACTGAACAGATAATGATACCACAATTAAGGCAATAATTGAAGTTAGTAAGAAATATGTGCTGTGCCAGACAGGTGACAGCACTGACATTCACTTTCCTGGGAAGTCTCAATGTGTCCCGCACCTTTTATACCCAGCTCCAATGTTTTCCTGCACTGGCATGCCCTTGGCTCCCATGAGGTTCTGTTTGCAAAAGGGAATGATGACAATCATTTGGATTCTTGGCAGGAACCTCCGCTTACCTGTCCATTCTCACTTGTTTGACTCTCTGACAGTTCATAGGGAGGAGGCACGAAATACATTTTGGCTCTTGGGAAGCCAGGAATGATGTTGCTAAGCTGAAATCCAAACATCACAAGCCAGCTTTTCACATCTATGGTGGAAACAAAAAGAAAGGTTTCTGAAATCACGATGGATGGAGAGCAGCAGCGGAGCTTAAAGAGAGAACAAAATAAAATGGGTGGCTGGGTGTAGGGTCCAAAGGGGAGGGGGGAAGAGTTCGTGACTATCTCCTGGGTCCAGACCCAGGGCTTCCATACATAGGTTTTAGAAAGTAGATGTCTTTCCAAACTTGGTCAGTTGAGAACCGCCATGTGGTGATTAAGGAGGCCCTTGCTCGAATAAGACAGATCTAGCTTCAAATCCCCTGGCTGTGTGACCTTGGGCAAGTCCCAGCCCCTCTCTGAGCCTCAGGTTCCTCAGATATGAATTGGGATAATAACTGTCAGTCTCATTGGGTTGTTATGAGGATCAAAGGAGGAAATCCACATAAAAGGATTTTCACAGTGCCTGGCACATTAACTGCTCGATAAATATCAACTCCTTTATTTAGCAAGTATTTAAGGGAGCATCTATCACAGGCCATGGAGCATCTATCACAGGCCACACAATGTGTTTAGAGGCTAGAGATACAAGGGTGGGCTGGAGGGATAAGTGATGCTTATTATCGGTGTGCAAGCCTTTTGGACTGGGGCTGCTGCACTGAGGCTGGCTCACTATGGAAAGGGGTTTCGAAGAGCTGGACACAGATGGAAAGCAGAGTCCTCTGGATCCTGAGAGCCCTTTTCTCCAGCCTTCCTACTCTCTCTCTCTCTTTTTTTTTTTTTTTTTTGAGATGGAGTCTTGCTCCGTTGCCCAGGCTGGAGTGCAATGGCGCAATCTTGGCTCACTGCAACCTCCGCCTCCCAGGTTTAAGTGATCCTCCTGCCTTAGCCTCCCAAGTAGCTGGGATTACAGGCATGCGCCACCACACTTGGCTAATTTTGTATTTTTAGTAGAGACGGGTTTCTCCATGTTGGTCAGGCTGGTTTCGAACTCCCAACCTCAGGTGATCTGCCCTCCTTGGCCTCCCAAAGTGCTGGGATTATAGGCGTGAACCACTGTGCCCAGCCCAGACTTCCTACTCTTTAAAGAGAAACCAAGAGAGGGCACTGGCTGCTCAGAGTAAGATCACCTGCCAGAGGCCAACATCAAGTCCTTGCATTGGGAATTATGTCACCTGCCCCAAGTGCCCTGCCCTCTGCTGAATGATCCAGGTCCTTAGAATAAGACTCCTTCCACACTGATCAACAGAGAGTCCTGGATGTCTGTGCCTCGAGATGCTCACATCTTCACCACCACCACCACCACGGAGTCCAGCAGGACTAATCTCCTTATGCTCCTTATCCCTGTTTATAATGGGCATCCCCCAAATCATGCCCAACACCCTCCAATCCCTTCCTTTCCTGCTCCAGCTTCACCTCTCCCCAGTTCCCCAAATACTTCTATTGGGCCCTCTGGAATTCACATTTGTATCGGAAGCCACACCCCTCCCCCCCGCCCCCACCACCTCATGTCTTCAATCTGTTTTCTAATGGTTCCTTTCCCTTTTTGCTCTTACTGAAACTCTTTCTGCCAAGAACATTGGTCTCCCTGCTTCTTCACCTGCAATCACTGGACCTGGAGGTACAAATGCATTTGTAATACAGGAGGCACTCGCTTGCGTTTCTCAAAGCTTTTAGCTTCTGCTCCACTGTCATTCCCTCCATCTGTTTTCCTGAATTAATTCTTAGTGATTTCATCATACAGGTAGTTGCTCCTTCCAACATTCTGGCCTCTTGTTTCCATGACCTCCTCTCCTTTGATAGTCTTTTCCCTACTCACTCTCATGTTTATACTCTGGACCCTGTCATCCCCAATCATTTTCATCCCTCCATCATCTCAATTTCATGCATATCACCCTCTGACCACTGCCTCAATGTTTTCGCACCTACCCTTTCTTGTAACAGGACAACCTTAATCCTTTAATCTCTCCCACACAACCCCTAGTACCTCCAATCCATCCCAAACTCCTTTCCCCGTCCATCCCTCACCTTCCTGGTTTTTCTTCTCTCCTTATCTAGCACATAGTCACTGGCATCATTCCCTTGGTGATATTCTCAGATCCCTTGCCCCTTTCTCACCTCACCACACTTGCTTGGTGAAATCACAATGTTGGTTACATCCAAGTCTTTGCCTATTCCATATTTGTACCTGTGCAGCTGAATGTGACTGGGGTAAAAATCATAACCATGCTGACCCGTGTCACTTTAAATTCCCCAGCAGGAATTTAAAGCATGCTTCCCTGCTGCCTGGTGAGCTTACTAAGTTCCTTTACTCCATTCAACTATCCTCTCATCCTCCTGGACAATTTTACTCCTTCTTATCTCCTAAAATCCCCAATACCTGCTTCTCCTTCCTCCCAGTAGCTGACCTTACCTCCTATTCTGAGATAACTGATGCAGCCAGGGGACAATTTCCCTAAACTCCCATCACATTTGCCGATGGTGATGTGGCTACCAGCACTTGTACTCATATTTCTGGCTTTTCTCCTCTTACTCTAGATGAGCTGTGCAAGTTCAATCCTCCCCCTATGCACTTGGTCACACTCTTTCTTCCCAACTCAGGGACATCACTCCAGCAATTTTCTCTCTTACCCCACATCATTGATTTGCTCTCTCTTCCAGTGGATCAACCCCATCAGCATACAGATGTGCAGCTTAATGTTTAAAAAATTTCCCCTCTTGCCCCCAACCACCCATTTCTAATTCCCCTTTGCAAAAACTTCTCCAACTCAAACTAATTTTCTATTCTCATTGTCTCTCATTCTTCTCGCCTTCTCCTTCGAATCAGGCTTTTGCCTCCACAACTTCCCTGAAACCACCCTTGTCAAGGTCATGAGTGATTTCCGTTTGCCAAGCCCAGTGTTGCTCTTGGTTCTCATCCTGCTTGACCTATCAGGAGTGTTTGACAAGTGGAACTCTCCTGCCTTTCTTTTTTCTTTGCTTTCTGGATGACATTCTCTTGTTTTTTTCTTCTCCCACATTAGTAGCTGCTCTCTGTCTGTTTTTGGTTCCTCTTCATCTCCCTGATCTCTTAATGTTGAGATGCCCCAGACTCAAGTCAGTCTATGAGCTTCTTCTCTCAACCGTCTCCACTCAACAATCATGGTGATCTTAGCCAGGCTTGGTCCCCAAATGCCATCTACATGCAGATACTGACTCCAGAATTTGTATCTCCAGCATGGACCTCTTCCGGAACGCTAAACTTGGATAGCTAATTGCATTTCAAATTTAACAGGTCCAAAACTGAACTCGTGATCTTCCTCCAAACTTGCCCCACCCACAATCTTCTCCATCTTGGCTAATGACAACCCCATCCTTCCGGATGTCATCCTTGACTCCTTTCTTTTTTCCATTCCCCACATCTAATCCATTAGTAAATTGTTTCCTTTTTTGTTGTTATTGTTGATACTGAGTCTCACTCTGTTGCCCAGACTGGAGTGCAGTGGTGCCATTTCAACTCACTGCAGCCTCGGCCTCCCAGGGTCAAGTGATTCTCGTACCTCAGCCTCCCAAGTAGCTGGGATTACAGGTGCCCGCCACCACGCCTGGCTCATTTTTGTATTATTATTAGTATAGGTGGGGTTTTGCCACGTTGGCCAGGCTGGTCTCGAACTCCTAACCTCAGATGATCCCTCCACCTTGGCCTCCCAAAGTGCTAGGATTACAGGTGTGAGCCACCATGCCTGGCCTAATCGTTTCCCTTTTTTTTTTTTTAAAAAAAAAAGTAATGTAAAATTCATATAAAATTCACCATTTGAAAGTGCACAATTCAGTGGTTTCCAGTACATTCACAATGTTATGCAATCATCATTACTAATTTCAGAACATTTTCATCACCCCCCAAAGCCCCTCATACCCATTAGTAGTCATTCTGCATTACTCCTCCCACAAACTGCTTTCTGTCTGTATGGATTGACCTGTTTGGGACATTTGACATGAGTGGAATCCCACAATACATGGCCTTTTGTGTCTGGCTTCTTTCACTTAGCATGTTTTTAAGGTTTGTCCATGTTGGAGCATGCAGTGTGCTTTGTTTATCCATTTACCAGTTGATACATATTTGGGTTGTTTCCACTTCTTTTTTTGAAACTGAGCCTTGCTCTGTCGCCCAGGCTGGAGTGCAGTGGCGCGATTTCGGCTCACTGCAACCTCTGCCTCCTGGGTTCAAGTGATTCTCCTGCCTCAGCCTCCTGAGTAGCAAGGACTACAGGCACCTGCCACCACACCCGGCTAATTTTTTGTATTTTTAGTAGAGATGGGATTTCACCGTGCTAGCCAGGATGGTCTCCATATCCTGACCTTGTGATCCACCCACTTTGGCCTCCCAAAGTGCTGGGATTACAGGCGTGAGCCACTGCGCTTGGCCTGTTTCCACTTTTTTACTATTATGAATAATGCTGCTCTAAACATTCCTGTACAAATTTTTTGTTTGAAAGCCTGTTTTCCATTTTTTTCTGAGACAGAGTCTGGCTCTGTCACCCAGGCTGGAGTGCAGTGGCGCAATCTCAGCTCCTGCCTCAGCTTCTTTAGTAGCTGGGATCACAGGCACGCACAACCATGCCCAGCTAATTTTTGTGTTTTTAGTAGAGATGGGATTTTGCCATGTTGGCCAGGCTGGTCTCGAACTCCTGACCTCAGGTGATCCGCCTGCCTCAGCCTCCCAAAATGCTGGGATTACAGGCATAAGTCACCGCACTGGGCCGAGAAGGCCTTATCTTTAGAAGACCCTCCCCATCGGGATCTTTTTCCCCCAGGGATCTCTCTCTCCCTAGCTCAGGATCCCTTGAGGAGGCGAAAGTGATGTTAAGAGCCCTCCTGCCTCTGTGACCAGGAATTTCAGTGGCCATTCCCATGAAGAGCAATGCCTTATGTCCTAGTTTGTATAGTTCTTCTTCCTCCTTCCTCTTCCTTTTCTTTCTATTCTTCCTCTTCTTCCACTTCTTCTTCCTCTTCCTCCCCTTCTTCCTCTTCCTCTCCCTCCCCTTTCCCTCCTTCCTCTCCTTTAAATTTTCTAACATGGCTGGTTTCTGAGTCTCAACCCCTTTGGAAATGTTTATTCTAGTGACTCCTCCTCCATGCTGCGGAAGGCATTTCTGAGACAACACAACACGTCTCCTCCTTTAGAAGGAATTGGTGTTATCTGGTAACAGGCTCCCGGCCGGGCGCGGTGGCTCAAGCCTGTAATCCCAGCACTTTGGGAGGCCGAGACGGGCGGATCACGAGGTCAGGAGATCGAGACCATCCTGGCTAACACGGTGAAACCCCGTCTCTATTAAATACAAAAAAACTAGCCGGGCGAGGTGGCGGGCGCCTGTAGTCCCAGCTACTTGGGAGGCTGAGGCCGGAGAATGGCGTGAACCCGGGAGGCGGAGCTTGCAGTGAGCTGAGATCCGGCCACTGCACTCCAGCCTGGGTGACAGAGCGAGACTCCGTCTCAAAAAAAAAAAAAAAAAAAAAAAAAAAAAAACAGGCTCCCTAAACAGTCTGTCTAGAGGGAATTGCTTGGGCAGGAGCTGGCACTGTGGCACCACCTAATAGCTCATGACTCTCCTCTTCTCACGTTCTTCACAGCATGTGATTATCCACCGCCAAAGCGCATTCTCCCTCTGAACACACTGTCAGCGCGGCATCTTCAGGTGTTAAGTGTAAATATGAGAAGAGGATAATGTGAGAAGGAGGTTGTGCCTTCCTCCTCACTTAGATAAATTAAACTCCACAAAATCTGACTTTAAGCTAAAGTGTGCCTCGGCTTCGTAAGCCAAAGACCCACCGGGGAGAAAGGGATGGGGGAAAATATGCATCATCATGGGCCACATCTAGGAGGGTCACTGAACTCAAATTTTATCTGGGGCTTCCAGTTTGCTAAAGCAATACCATTCAGAGCAGGGTTGGAATCTATTTCAAGGTGGATATGGAGACCGTTTTCCACATACCCCAGAAAATAATACAAAGACAGTGTCCTTACTCTTCATCTATGAACTCTCCACCTCCAAGTCCATAGCTGCTTATAAATAACAAGTGCGTGGCTGGGCTCGGTGGCTCACGCCTGTAATCCCAGCACTCTGGAAGGCCGAGGCTGGCGGATCAAGAGGTCAGGAGATAGAGACTATCCTGGCTAACACGGTGAAACCCCATCTCTACTAAAAAAATACGAAAAGAATTAGCTGGGCGTGGTGGCGGGCACCTGTAGTCCCAGCTACTCGGGAAGCTGAGGCAGGAGAATGGCGTGAACCCAGGAGGTGGAGCTTGCGGTGAGCCAAGATCACGGCACTGCACTCCAGCCTGGGCGACAGAGAGAGACTCCATCTCAAAAAAAAAAAAATATATATATATATATATAAAATAAAATAATAACGAGTGCATTTATTAGCCTTTGCTCTGTGCTAGGCACTTTACATGTCGTGATGCATTTAGTTTTCGCCACCCCATAAGGTGAGTGCTATTATTATCACTATTTTGCCGATGAAGAAACTGTGGCTCTGCAAGGCACGGTGGCTCATGCCTGTAATCCCAACACGTTGGGAGGCCAAGATGGGCGGATCACGAGGTCAGGAGATCGAGACCATCCTGGCTAACACAGTGAAAGCCCGTCTGTACTAAAAATACAGAAAAAATTAGCCGGGAGTGGTTGCAGACACCTGTAGTCCCAGCTGAGGCAGGAGAATCACTTGAACCCGAGAGGCAGAGGTTGCAGTGAGCCAAGATCATGCCACTGCACTCCAGCCTGGGCGACAGAGTAAGACTCTGTCTCAAAAACAAACAAACAAACAAACAAACAAAACAAACAACAACACAAAACTGTGGCTCTGAAGGGTTGTTTGTCCAAGTCACACAACAAGTGATTGGCAAGGTTAGAAGTGGTGCCTTTTTCCTTTTCTTTGTTTTTGAGACCGAGTTTCACTCTTGTTTCTCAGGCTGGAGTGCAATGGTGCAATCTCAGCTCACTGCAATCTCCACCTCCGAAGTTCAAGCGATTCTCTTGCCTCAGCCTCCCCAGTAACTGGGATTACAGGTGCCTGCCACAACACCTGGCTAATTTTTTTGTATTTTTAGTAGAGACAGGGTTTCACCATGTCGGTCAGGCTGGTCTCAAACTCCTGGCTTCAGGTGATCCACTCGCCTCAGCCTCCCAAAGTGCTGGGACTACGGGTGTGAGCCACCGTGCCTGGCCAAGAAGTGGTATCTTGAGATGGACTCAGGTTCTAATATCAGAGAAAACTGACCTCAGAATAGGGCAGTGCTGGGGGCAGGGTATAGATCCCAGTGTATCCAAGACAGAAGAGTTTCCTGGGATGCTAAAATCGGAAAAGTCTAGGGCATTGCAGGTTGTTGGGAGGTAGTCTCCCAGTTTTTTTTTTTTTTTCTTTTTCTGAGACCCTGTCTCAAAAAAGAGTGCCATGGCACAGTCACAGCTCACTGCAATCTCAATCTCCCGGGCTCAAGCAATTCTTCTGCCTCAGCCTCCCAAGTAGCTGGGACTGCAGGTGTGCACCACCACACTTGGCTAACTTTTAAATTTTTGGTAGAGATGGGATCTCTCTATATTGGCCAGGCTGGTCTCAAACTCCTAGACTCAAGTGATACTCTTGCCTTGGCCTCCCAAAGTGCTGGGATTACAGGTATGCCTGGCCCAGTCTTTCTTTTACACTCTTTCTTCTCGTATCTTTTCATCACAGATATGTCAATTATCAATATATTTCCTTAAAAAGTAACTGTTCAAAAGGGTGCTGCTTTGGAGCCTGTGAGTGAGAAGGAACCACTTCTTGCCCCCTCCGCCTGCTCCTGGAGGCTAACTTGTGTTTCTGCCCAGATGTCTCTGAGCTCCTACCCAGTCAGTAGTATTCTGGGTTGCTTTTCTTTGTCCTCGCATTCTTGGGAAGAACAAACAGACCCTTCTCCGGCTTCAGGAGCTGCCACTTGCATTCAGAGAGTTCTGTTTCCAAACAGCCACCATTCTTTTGCTGCTACTGGGTACTGGAGAGAAAAGGTTCTGTTCTTCGTGTTTCTCCTGACTACATCTTAATTACCTCTTCTGCTTAAATTGTGAGCAGTGAGTTCAGCCACTCTGCTAGTCTCCTAAGTGGCAAATTAAGACTAATTTAGATGGGGCTTACAGATGAGCCAACATGTGAACAGCAGAGAATAATTTGGTGTTCTCCACTCGGATCCCCACTCCCAGGTCACTGCCCGGGCGTGGGCTGTGCCTGGTCTGGCTCCTTCTCTCCCTCAACTCCCACTGAAGACATCCATCCTGTGCACGCCGTTTCTCTCACACCACCCTTTATTTTAGACTCTCTAATGGTTTCTGGATTCAATTTTGTTGGACTTAGTTCAACTTGATTTGATTCCCATTTATTGAGTCTCCATGAAGCGCCAGAATGAGAAAAGCAGTATTGCCATTCAGAAAACCCTGCTAATTATTTTTTTTGGCCTTTTCTGGAGAGCCACGTAAGTAGCTGAGGGGGTCAGTGAGGCTGACTGTGCCCTGTGAAATGATTTTGTTTGGGTCTTGGCAGCGGGACATGTCCGTACAGCCCACACTGCAGGTTTCTCTTTATTGCCTCTCTGGCTGATTCATTCCCAAGGTGTCTGATGCCAACCGGGCTTCTGGAAGGGACACTCTGTGTGGGGCAGGATTCTCTCCTATAGCTAAGGTAGGCCTAGTCAACCTCCCCATTCACACTGTTTCCTGTCTCTGGAACACTCCTTCTGTCTCTGGGCACTTCATAAATGTCTGATCAACACTACCTGCTCAGAAAGGCCGTCCGTGATCCCCTCCATAAAGGAGACACTTCTCATCACTCTCCATGCCCTCATCCTACTTTTTTCATCTTTATATTATGTATCATTACCTAATATTAATACTATATATGTGTGTTTTCCTGAGACTTATTTTAATTTGCAGCTGCAGTGATTTCGGGGACAAAAATCATGCTGAGCATGGGGTAAGCAGGGAAGCCCTAGCAGGGCCTCTGATGAGGCACAGGACTGGAGGACAGGAGGGTTTACAGACGTTAGCCTAGGTCACTTGGCCATAGCTTCTGGGCCCCAAAGGTCCCAGATGTTTCTGGTGTTTGGGGATTCTGGGTTTGACTTCAAAATGTCCAGGGCTTGTCAGTGAAGCAACGCATGGTCACAGTTGATCTTTAAGGTTGTTTATTTCTGTGGCATGGGGCTCAGAGGGCAGCACTGTGCTCCAGGTAGATGCTGCTTCCATTCCTGCCTTGGGGATGGATAAGTGGCCCCGGTCACCTAAGTGTCGATGCCTCCTTGGCCCATGGAAAAGAGCTGTGAGTTTTCTGGAACTTGGGGGTTCTGGTCTTGGGTCCTCATTATTGTTTCTCTATACAAAGCATAAACAGTGAGATGGTCCCAGCCTGCTTGCTGGAAATTAGCCCTTTGGAGCCCTGGTCTCTTTGGATCTCTCTCTCCCCCTCTCTCTACCTACCTACCTACCTACCACCATCCATCCATCCATTCATCCTCCCATCCACACACCCATCCAACCATTCACCCACCCATCCACCTACCCATCCCTCAATTTATCCGTCTATTTATCCATCCATCCATCCATCCATCCATCCATTAAATACTTCCGTCCATCCGTCCATCCGTCAAATCCTACATCTATCCGTCCATCCTTTTGGCCATCCATGCATCGGCCATCCGCCCGTGTCCGGCCGTCCGCTCGGCCATTGCCGGCCATCCCGGTCATCACCCGGCCCGTCGGCCATCCACTTGTGCATCCGCCCCGGCCGTCCGGTCGTCACTTGTGCGTCATTGCGTCACGGTTTTAAGCGGCAGACCTTAAGCACGGGGACTTTTATCTTGCAGCTGCATTTGTGTCTCTATTATGTAATTGCATGTTAGATACTGTACAAATATTTGCTGAATGAGTGAATGGATGGATGGAGAGAGACTCTCATTTCACCAATTTCTTTTTCTTTTCTTTTCTTGTTGTGAGATGGGGTCTCACTCTGTACCCAGGCTGGAGTGCAGTGGCATGATCATAGCTGACTCTAGCCTCCAACTCCTGCGCTCAAGAGATTCTCCCTGCTTAGCCCCCTGGGTAGTTTGGACCACAGGCATGTGCCACCACATGCAGCTAATTCATTTCACCAATTTCTCACTTATCACAGAGAAGTAGATAATCTGCCTTTCTTGGCCCCTCCTTTCATGCTATTCTCCAAACTTTCTATGTCGTTATGACATTTGTTCATAGCCTTCCTTCAGCCTTGAGCCAAGGTCCCATGAATTCTTCAGGCCCATTTTGACATGGGCCCTTCTGTATACGCCAATCTTGAAAATCAGAATTAATCTGCACACACACACACACACACACACATCTTGAGAGAATGGTATTTGTCTTATTCACCATTGAATCCCCAGAACCTAGCACAGTGCCACTTTATAAATGTGTTTTGATAAATAACTGAGCAGACGCCTATATGGTAGCAAAGACTTAATTCTGCTTTGCATTATTGTTGGTTATTTGTATATATCTCTCACCAGATGAGCCTCTGGAGGTCAAGAACTGGGTTACAGTCATCTCGATACTTACGTTCACTCATTGCTTCTCTAGTAATGACAATGTTAATAACATGAGCAGATACCATTTCATAAACATCCACTCTCTACTTGCCAGGCACTAAACTATAACTACACAAGTTCATTTACTTCTTCTTTTTTTTTTTTTTTGAGACAGGGTCTTGCTCTGTCACCTGGGCTGGATGGAGTGCAGTGGCATGATCTCAGCTCACTGCAACCTCCGCTTCCTGAGTTCAAGTAATTCTCTTGGCTCAGCCTCCTGAGTAGCTGGGCCTATAGGCATGCACCACCACTGGCTAGTTTTTGTATTTTTAGTAGAGATGGGGTTTCACCATCTTGGCCAGGCTGGTCTTGAACTCCTGACCTCAAGGGATTCATCTGCCCCAGTCTCTCAAAGTGCTGGGATTATGTGGGTGGCGTGAGCCACCATGCCCAGCTGAGTTCATTTACTTGTCATGATCACTCTGTGGGATGGTTTTATCAGTGCCTTTCACAGGGAAGGAGACTATAGTTCAGAGAGATTGGACAACTAGCCTAAGGTCCTTTGGCTTATAAATAGAAGAGAGGGAATTTGAACCAGATATTTCTGACACCAGAGCCCTATTCTCTCTCCACTTCTTACTGCTTTCCTCTGTTGGGGTAGGAAGGGCTTTTAGAAAGTTATTTCAACTGACTAGACATGAAAGTGGCTGGGACATCTTCAAACAGTCCTCAGGACTGCTCTGTACTGCCGTCTCTCTACTTTTCTAGACACTGTAGTGCTGCCAACCGCATTGCCTGGGCTTTATGGCCCGTGGGCTTCTCCTACCATCAGATGGGAGACCTTCCTCCCAAGTTCCCTACGGCAACAACCACCCTGCAGGGAGCCACTGCCCATCCTTGGTGGTAGAATCCTCACCTGTCACGTAGTTCTTCAAATCTAGCTCACTGCTGAGAGGATTGTTGCTCTTGAACATGTACAGGTTAAATGGGGCCGGCTCCTTGCCCACGTTTTTCCACATGGTATAGTCTGGAGAGGTCCATCGTCCTGCCAGCACATCATAATCACGCTGAGTGAAGTGGACCAGCTTGGTCAGGGGGTCATAGAGTCCCCCATGGAAGCCAATGACCATCTGGAAGTCGGGGTTGGAGTCATAATAAATCTCCCCATAGGCCGTGTACTGCAGTTGTTTGATCATGAGGCCATTGATGCTGAACACAGCCAGAGGAGTCCCTGTGTTATCAGAGGCAACGTAGTACTCCTCCCCACTGCTGCTCTCCATGGCAAAGAGGTGGCCCTGGAGGTCGTAGTACAGCGAGGTAATCTCCGAGTTGGAGTGATTGTAGACATGGGTGATGCGTGTCGGGTTGTGGAGGTCAGAGTAGAAGTACTGCAGGTGGTGGCCCAGGTTGGTCTTGTAGGAAGCCCGCCGTCCTACGCCATCATAGCGGTACTGGACACTCCACCCGCTGGCCTTGTTGTAGGCTCTTGTTAGGAGGCCCTTGGAATTGTATTCAAAGATGTCAGACCCTCTCTGGCACAGATAACCATCATCGTCAATTTTGTACTGCACATCCCCGAGTCTGGTTATCCGATCCCGGAGGTCATAGCGCAAGGGCATGAGGCGCACACTGTTGCCTGGGTTCAGTAAGTGGAGATTCCCATTAAGGTCATAGCTGTAGCGCCAGGTCGGGCGGTCATTGACAGCCACACTCTGGAGCTGCCCGTCCCCATCGTAGTCATAGGTGTACTTCGTGGTATTGGCATAGGGCCCCAGTTTTAGCTCCCTCTTGATAACCCTGCCCATGCTGTCATATTGCACCGTCATCCAGTACATAAGGGACCGGAACATCTCATACTGGACCTCCTTGATCCGCCCATGGGTGTCAAAGTGTTTGCTGAGGGTCATCACGGCAGTGGTGATAATCTGGTTGATGTCATAATAGATGACTCCAAACTTACCAAAGTGTTCCACCTTGCCAGAAATCTCATCATAGCGGTAGAGGTCAACGGGGAGAGGAGTCTCACTTATGACGGGCTTGATGCTTGCGATGCGGAAGCTGTTGTCATGATAGGTGTAGTCAAACCTGGCGTTGACCATGCCTTCCTCAGAGAACCTGTAGATCTGCTTGTCTACCAGGGGCCCAATCTTCCGGTACCTGATGGTGCAGGAGAAGCCCCCACTTTGGAGGTTGACCATCTTCAAGACACCGGTGGTCTCGTCATACCCGAAGGTGACGGCGGTACTGTCGTAGACAATCTCTGATAACTTGGAGAGTTTCCCATACTTGTAGAACACCTGGCGTCCAGTGCCCAAAAAGGAGGTCTTCAGGATGCGGCCGTCGTCACTGTAGTCGAAGATGACCGAAGCATTGCTTTCAGGCGGGTTGTAAATGTTGCGGATGTAGCCGATGGAGGTGTGTGTGGACATGCTGTGCCGGGCCACGCTGGGCATGGTGACGGCAAGGAGGCGGTCGGAGGAGTCATACTCAAATATATACTGACGTTGGCTCTGAAGCAGGAGGACCATGGACTGCAGAAAGGAAAGGGGAACAGAACATACCAGTTGGCTTTTGAGGACCAAGCATTCAAACAGACAGAATTTAGTCCATTTCCCCACATGTCAACTCAAAAGTCATGAAGAATGGGAAGCTTAGACCAGATTAAACAGATTGATTTCACTGGACATGCCAATCCTGATGGATCATGGTGGTTGCCTTGACCAGTGCTTCCCAAATTTAATATGCAAGCAAAATACTCAGGATCTTGTAAAAAGGCAGAGTCTAATTTGGTAGATCTGGGGTGGGCCCTGAGAATCTGCATTTTGCAACAAGCTCCCTGCAAATACTGATGTTGCTTGGATGATACTTTAAAAATTGAGGGCTTGGACAGCTGAAGTGAGAGGCATGAGGTTTACCTCCACGCTCAATACCAAGGAACCCCAAGATTGCTGAGAAATGACTGCCACTGGGTCCAGCAGGGGAGCTGTGTGACACACATACCCTGATTAAATCTAAAAAAGAGAAAATGCATCCTGTATTTTTTTTTTTTGAAACAGAGTCTCACTCCATCACCCAGGCTGTAGTGCCGTGGTGCAATGTCAGCTCACTGCAACCTACTCCACCACCCGGCTTCAAGTGATTCTCCTGCCTCAGCCTCCCGAGTAGCTGGAATTAGAGGCATGCACCACCACGCCTGGCTAATTTTCGTAATTTTAGTAGAGACGGGGTTTGACCATGTTGGCCAGGCTGGTCTTGAACTCCTGACCTCAAGTGATCAGACCACCTGGGACTCCCAAAGCGCTGGGATTACAGGTGTGAGCCATTGTACCCAGCCACATCCTGCATTTTGAAGCTACTGCAAAGATGAAATAACCTAGAATCACTGATTCTTTGGGAAAAAAAATGACTTCAATTAGAGGCAATTGGGAGATTCCTGCTCCCCTGGTCCATCATTCCTGTATTTCAGGCATAACGAGGACAGCATTCAGGAAGGACTGAGGGGACAGCAGTTCTGTCTTGCAGAGAGGTAACATCTTTGTCTGTGGGTCACCGCTGTAATGAGTTGGTGAGAAAGGAAGGAGTGGACCTGCACCAAGGGGAGTCTAGGTGAGAGGCCCAGGCTGAGCAAGCCCCTGTCTAATGACTACATGGCCAGGGCAGCCTTCAAAAGTCTTGACACGTGCCCAAAGGGATCTTTTTTTTTTTCATACCGCCACTCCAACCTGACCTTTTTCCAGCACGAAGACCTGAATTTGGCACTTTCAGACACAGGGAATCATGTAGAGAGAATTCATGGGCTGTTTCAGCCAACAGGACAAGTAGGAGAGGGTTGCTCTGTGTGCTTGAATTTTAGGCAAAATTCCCCATCCTGATGGCTTAATTTAGGGTAAGGCAGAAATGAATCACTGCATTTCCAATTCATAAGTAATGATGAGCCGCGCTGCCAGTGGGATGATTCTGTCCGCTTCAACGGCACTTTTTTCTTTTTTGGAATAGAATCAGACAATTCGTCCTTTTTGCCATTACTGAGTGTCTAGCACCCCCACCCCCTACCCCAATGGTAATAGTGCTGAGCTATGAATAACATTTGCCTTCAGATTTTCTTCCCCCTGTGAGGGTGGGAGCAGGAGGGAAGTCCTTGTAGAGTTGAAGTAAAGATGTTAAGATGTCTCATGGCAAAGCATATCAGGCTAGCTTACAAGAGCAGCAGGAATGGCCGGGTGCGGTGGCTCACGCCTGTAATCCCAGCACTTTGGGAGGCCGAGGTAGGCGATCACCTAAGGTCAGGAGTTCAAGACCAGCCTGGCCAACATGCAGAAACCCGTCTCTACTAAAAATACAAAATTAGCTTGGCATGGTGGCGTGTGCCTGTAGTCCCAGCTACCTGTGAGGCTGAGGCAGGAGAATCGCTAGAACCCATGAGGAGGAGGTTGCAGTGAGCCGAGATCGTGCCACTGTACTCCAACCTGGGCAACAGAGCGAGACTCTATCACACACACACACACACACAAAGAGTGGCAGGAATAACAGAAATAACAGAAAGCCCTTGCTGTCAGGGCAGCATGTTCACCTACCTTGTCAAGGTAGGAGTAGCTCCACACTTTCCCATCGGCGAACATGCGGGACACGATGCGGCCTTGCTTGTCTATGTCTGTCCTCTCGCTCATGGCCCCACGCTGAAGCCCAGCCAGGCGCCCATTGAAGAAGTATGACACGTTGACGGCTGCCAGCCCGCTGCTGGGGAGCCAGAGGAAGGGGCGGCCCACCTGGTCATAAATGATCCTCAGGGTGAACTTCCGGTGGTCATCATAGATCTTTTCAGTCCGAATATTTCGATCATAGTCGATGGACAAGAGATTTCTTCCATGGACCTAGGAAAACACAACAGGCCTGGTTTGAAAGACATCACCCAGGCATGCCGGCTCAGGCTTCTGTGGAGGACATGGCTGGCATGGTCAGGGCATAAGTGTTCATTGGAGGAAGAAATAACCCCAAAGTTAGAGTAGTGCTTTCTAAACTCCTTATCATGGCACAGATAGAAAATAGCAATATTTGGCCAGGCGTGGTGGCTCACACCTGTAATCCCTGCATTTTGGGAGGCCAAGGTGGGTGGATCACCTGAGGTCAGGAGTTTGAGACCAGCCATGGTGAAACCCCATCTCTACTAAAAATATAAAAATTAGCTGGCATGGTGGCACGCACCTGTAGTTCCAGCTACTGGGGAGGCTGAGGCAGGAGAATTGCTTGAACCTGGAAGGTGGAGATGGCAGTGAGCTGAAATTGTGCCCTATCTAAAAAAAAAAAAAAAAGAAAAGAAAAGAAAAGAAAAGAAAAGGAAATGGTAGCATTTGTATGGTGCAATAGAATATAAAAATAAGGCAGCTTATGGACAGAGACGACTGACCTGGGCATGGCTGCGATGGACAGTTAGGTAGGCTGTGCACTGCACAATTACAAAGGGTGCCATAGGATTGTAGAAAGTGTGAATGGTGAAACTTGTGCAGTGCGCAAATTATACAGCAATATAGAATAGAGCTGAACCCTGGAGTTTGCGTGGGCTGCCTGGTCACCCTGGGGGCAAGAGAGTTTGCATATTTGCACACTTGTAACTCTTTTTGGCACATCATTAGCTGAAAAGCTAATGATCTTTAAGAACAGGTGCCATGATTTCTTATGAAATCTTTTTTTTTTTTTTTTTTGAGATGGAGTCTTGCTCTGTCACCCAGGCTGGAGTGCAGTGGCGCGATCTGGGCTCACTGCAAGCTCCGCCTCCCGGGTTCACACCATTCTCCTGCCTCAGCTTCCTGAGTAGCTGGGACTACAGGCGCCCGCCACTATGCCTGGCTAATATTTTGTATTTTTAGTAGAGACGGGGTTTCGCCGTGTTAGCCAGGATGGTCTCGATCTCCTGTTCTTGTGATCCGCCTGTCTCGGCCTCCCAAAGTGCTGGGATTATAGGCGTGAGCCACTGCCCCTGGCCCTCTTATGAAATCTTAAGTAAAGTCACCTAGAAGAGTGGAGAACAGGGCTTAGAAATCCATATTTTACAAAGATTTGGGAATACGAAGCCCCATTCCTATGTGAACTTCTTTCCTTCTAATATCTAGAGAAAAATCTTGCCACTGTCAAGAATGCGAGACACAGTGGGTAGGCCTCAGCAGGGCTAGGGGATTTCCGACAAAGGGATGAACTGATTTACTTAAATTTGAAAGGAATGGGGAACACATCAGACATAATTTAATATTTATTTAGAAGTTGATCTGATCAGAGAAGAAAGCCTATCCCAGAAGGCAGAGCTGGGAGACTAGACTCTGGTGAGGGGCAAAGGAGAGGGACTCCTGAGATTCAGCTAGCCCTGAGTGGGTGTCTGGAAGTGAATGAAATGAGCCAGATTCAGCCCAGACTCTCACAACTTCACTGACTGCAAATCCAGATATCCCTGGGGTGGCTGCTGAAGGCAAAGGACAATGTAAACAGGCGGAAGGAAGAGACTCGAGAGATGTCTGGTACCTCCTCACTTTACCCTAATAATTCAACAGCACTTACTGGTAATAATGATGATAGTGATGGTGATGATCACAGTAATAATAACTTTTTTTTTTTTTTTGAGATGGAGTCTCGCTCTGTTGCTGAGGCTGGAGTGCAGTGGTGCAATCTCAGCTCACTGCAACCTCTGCCTTCTGGGTTTAAGAGATTCTCCTGCCTCAGCCTCCTGAGTAGCTGGGATTACAGGCATGCACCATCATGCAAGGCTAATTTTTGTATTTTTAGTAGAGACGAGGTTTCACCATGTTGGCCAGGCTGGTCTCAAACTCCTGACCTCAGGTGATCCACCCACCTTGTCCTCCCAAAGTTCTAGGATGACAGGTGTGAGCCACCGCACCCAGCTGATAGTAATGATGACTTTAATATATGCTGAGGACTAATATACACAGGCATTGTATTGGGCATTTTGCATCCATAGTTTGAGTTGTTGCTCACAAAGACCATTTGACAAATGAAGAAATAGCTTCCAACAGAGAGGTTATAAAACTTGCTCAAGGTCACACAGCAGTGAAGTGGTTGGGTTGGTCTGGAACATAGGCCTTCAGACTTTAACCAGTTAACCTCTTATACACTTCACCAGCTTTACTGCTTCCTGTATTGTATGTCTACTGAGTGTCCTGAAATGTGTCAAATGATGGACAGACTGTGAAGCGTTTTCACAGCCCTTGAAAGCTCCACATTGCAGCTTTGCAGGGGGTCGGGGGGTGGTGGTGGGACAAGGAATAATTCTAATACCACAGACACTTGTATTCTGGGAAACGGCTTTGTGCCCAGGTAAAGAAACACATTTTGCAGCTTCCTTCAGAGACAGGGGTGACCAACAAAATGTAAGTGGTTGTTGTTGGCTGGTCTTCTGGAAAATATTCTTGAAGGAAATTGACTCAGCTGAGAGGTAGGCAATCTTTCATTGTTCCCTTTCCTCCTTTTCCTGGATGAAATGTGTATGTGATGGCTGGAGCTCCAGCATTTACCTTGTGACTATGAGGTGACTTTGGGGCTGGAGACCTCCAGGATGATGGCCTATCCAGAGAAAAAGAGTCTAGATCTCTGTTGATCTGGGTGTCATCAATGTTAATCCATACAGCCATGGATTGCTTTCCCTAAGCTCCTTTTAGATCATAGGAAAATATGATTTTCCTATGTAAAGTGTAAATCCTTTTTAAACCCTTGCTATTGCTAATCTCTGTTACTAGCAGTGGAAACTAATCTAAATTGATACAAGCCCCTGATACTTTGGCAGGTGCTAGGCTAGGTACTTTACACACCTGATCCCATTTTCACTCTCATGACATAGAAACCATTTTACAACAGAGCAACTGAGGTCTACAGGAGTCATATAACTAAACAAGTGGCAGAAGTGGAATTTGAACCCAGTACTACAGATTCTCCAAACCATTGCTGTTTCCATAAGGTTGTCTCAGAGAGAAGATAGGATATTTATCATAGGACAATTAGAAAAGAGAATGCATAGGCCAGGTGCATGTGTCTCATGCCTGTAATTCCAGCACTTTAGGGGGCCGAGATGGGTGGATCACCTGAGGTTAGGGGTTTGAGACCAGCCTAGCCAACATGGTGAAACCGTGTCTCTACTAAAAATAAAAAAAATTGGCCAAGCATGGTGGCGTGTGCCTGTAATCCCAGCTACCCAAAAGTCTGAGGCAGGAGAATTGTTTGAACCCGGGAGGTGGAGGTTGCAGTGAGCTGAGATCATGCCACTGCACTCCAGCCTGGACCACAGAGTGAGACTCTGTTTCGAAAAACAAAGAAACAAAAGAATAAAAAGAAAAAGAAAAGAGAATGCATCAAAGCATGGGGAGAGGAATAAAGTTGGTGAGTTCTTGGGATTATAAGGAACCCTAACTTCAAGTGGAAGATTCCTATCAACAACTCGCAGCAACTGGGAACAGTCAAGACGGCAAAGGCTGAGTAGTGAGATTTTTGTTTTTTTTAAACAGGTCCAAAATTTAATGCCGTCTGAATTACTGGGGGTTGGAGTCATCATTTTCAGAGCAAAACACACAGTGGGGGTCAGAAAGATAGATCATCTCCTCTGCCAACAGAAGCTTGGTCACATTGGGTTGGTTCATCTGGGACAACCGTGGAAGGCCACCATCATTCTTAAACCTATGGATTTCAGATTTTGGTTCAAGACCTCTCCAACATTTTGTTAGGCAGAATGAATGATGCAACAACAATGAGGAAGGATTTTCAGGGTGTTTGACTTCCAATCATGCCTACTTATTTCCATCCCCTTGGCCATCCTTAGTTTTTCCTCCTTCCCTTTCCTTATTTTTTTTTCCTTTTTCCTTCTTTTTGCTCATATCATAGGGCCCCAGTGCGTTTATTAATTATTGAACATTGAGTGTCGGCTAATGCCAGGCTTGGTGTCTGCTCTGGTATACAAGGAAGAAAAACCCCAGCAATAGCAACATGCTGAGCACTTACACAGGCTGAGTGTTGTTCTCAGCATTGCCCTTGTTTTATCTAATTTACACAACACTCTCAGGCAGGCACTATTATCATCCCCATTTTACACACAAGGTATAGACGGGTTCAAGTGACTTGCTCAAGTTTAGGTAAATACTAAGTGGTAGAGCCAGGATCCCCATACAGAGCTTGCTGTCTTAACCCCCAGGCTGTACACCTTTAGGATTGAGGGGTGCTGGACCACGGGCTTTCCATCAAGCGTGCAATTCTAAACCACATGGAATGCTCTCTTAAAGCACTGCTGCTCGGCTGGCTCCGCGCCTGCTGAAGCAGCTCCTCGGGGAATAGGGGTTTGGGGCTTGTGGATTTTTTTTTTTTTTTTTTTTTTGAGACAGAGTCTCACTCTGTCATCTAGGCTGGAGTGCAGTGGCACGATCTCAGATCACTGCAACCTCTGCCTCCCAGGTTCAAGTGATTCTCATGTCTCTGCCTCCTGAGTAGCTGGGACTACAGAGGTGCACCACCACACCTGGCTAATTTTTATATATTTTTAGTAGAGATGGGGTTTCACCATGTTGGTCAGGCTGGTCTCGAACTCCTGACCTCAAGTGATCCACCTACCTCAGTCTCTCAAAGTGCTGGGATTACAGACATGAGCCATGTGCCCTGCTGGGGATTTTTTATTTTTAAAAGCTCCCTGCGTGATTCTGACGTGTACTCTTGGTTAAAATACACTCAGTGTGATATAAGGCCTTATCTTTAGTTACCTGGGAAAGACCAACGGGAAAATCACATATATAACCATAATATAATCATATGTGTGTATAGATGTGTATATATGTGTGCATAATACACTATAATATGTAATCATGGGAAAGGCCAACATGCAAATAATATATGTGATCTTGACTATCATAATAATAATGATATTAGTGTGTGAGGGTGCTTAGATGATAGAAAGAACCCTGAACATTCCTGATCTCATAAGCTAAGCAGGGTCAGGCCTGGTTAGTGCTTAGATGGGATTACAGAAAGAACTAAATACTGGTAAACAAAGAAGAGGGGTCCCTAACCTCTGACTGCCACCCTGGGATTTGCTGCTGTTACTTAGAGCTGAGAGGCCTCTGACCATTGACTCAGGTGCACCAACTGTAAAGAAGTAATGATAGGTGCTAGCCATTAGCCATGGATAACTTAGAGTGGGTTTTTACTTGGAAATTTACCATGTCCCTGGGACAATGGGATTTTTTGATAGCACAGGTTTGAGTTAACTTTGAAATGTGAAAATTTCTATTAAAATGTCCAATCCTTCTAATAATTAAATCTGAAAAATTCACTGGAAGGTGAGCCAAGGAGTTCAGGCCAGTTGTGTAATCTAATCAAATTTCTTTAATTATGAGGGTGCCATTTATAAAGGGGGGTGCCCTAGATGTGGGTGCGAGATGCTGGAGGGTCCAACAGGCACGATAGGCCCTTTGAGGATATCTGCCCCCCCAGTTTAGAGCATGTGGGAGCTTTAATTTAGCTGCAGTGTTCTCTTATTCTGAATTAAATTACCCGGCTAGCAATATTTAAATTAACCTTGAGGCTTCCTGGAGAACATAAAAGTTATTTTGAATTATTTTCACTGCCGGGATCAGCACGATTCCCTTCCCAGTCGGCTTGGTAGGAATTCAGTGAGAGAGAAACCAATTTTTAAATTAATACAATTTTGTGTTTGTAAGGAAGCCATTATTTTTAATTATCGGGCATTTTCCTCAGCCTGGCTTCCCCAGTTAATAAAACTCAGCTATTTAGCATGCTTTTTTATTTTTGCAGAGGGCAGACTTTGGGAGGTGGTTTCCCCTGTGGAATATCCCCCCAGAACGTTTTGATCTCACCAAGCATACGCCTGTCACAAGGAAGCTCATAAAAAACCCGGAGAAAAGGAAACGCTGTCGTCAAAATGGCCCTGCTGGGCCTATAACCGGTGACTCTAACTTAGCTCCAGGGGCAATGATGGGAGCTAGTGATTTGAGAAACATGAGGGAGGAAATTACACTGGGCTGGATCCCCTCCAGGAAATGGAATTGTAACGCAGCAGGAGAGATTTCAGTTAGACGTACAGAAGAACCATTTGCCCATCCTGCTTTGAGTATGGGAAACCCAAAAAACATTAGTGAGGGAGGTCACGAGAGTCTCCCTAAACTTCTGTTTAGAAACAGAAGTGTTTGCCTTGGGGAGTTTAGTTATTTACCTACCCAGAGGTAAAGCCTGGCCTAGAGGACATCTTCAGTTTCTTTCTGGGTCAGTCCTCTGGGATTTTATTTTATTTTATTTTATTATTTTTTATTTTTGAGATGGAGTCTCGCTCTGTCTCCCAGTCTGGAGTGCAGTGGCGTGATCTGGGCTTATTGCAAACTCCGCCTCCCGGGTTCACGCCATTCTCCTGTCTCAGCCTCCCGAGTAGCTGGAACTACAGGCGCCCGCCACCATGCCCGGCTAATTTTTTTGTATTTTTTTAGTAGAGACGGGGTTTCATCATGTTAGCCAGGATGGTCTCGATCTCCTGACCTCATGATCTGCCCGCCTCGGCCTCTCAAAGTGCTGGGATTACAGGCGTGTGCCACCGCGCCCAGCCTGGGATTTTAAAAGTAGCTATCCCCAGCTCCCATACAACAAGACTCAATGCTACATTGGGATCAGTGCTTGTGGAGACAAAACAGCTTGCTATAAATTTAATATTAGCTTAAATAATGCATCATTAGAAGGGTGAGCCTTTGCAAACACATTAAATAATGTATTCCCCAAGCAAACATTATTTTTGGATGATTTGCTGTTTTGGATGGAGGTCAGGTGGAAAGGTGGAAAGACCCGAGTTTGAGTGGCAGTTCTGACACTCATCAGTGCCACTGATTAGCTTTGCCATACCAAAACCATACCTTCACCACTCATGCCTCAGTTTCCTCGTCTGTAATGGCCTGTGAACTGGTGAGTCGGGACTTTATCTTATTTTTCTTAGTGTCTCTATTTTGTTTTGGAAAGTGCTTGGTGCTCAACGAACATTAGTGAATAAGCAGACTGAATCAGACTGGGTACAAGAACTCTGCTAACTCTGATGATCTAAAGTTCCAACATGGAAAATCAAGAATAGAAAATATGATTAGGCTGGGCATGGTGGCTCACGCCTATAATCCCAGCACTTTGGGAGGCTGAGGCAGGTGGATCGCTTGAGGTCAGGAGTTCAAGACCAGCCTGGTCAACATGATGCAAACCCGTCTTTACTTAAAAAACACAAAAATTAGCCAGGCATGGTGGTGCATGCCTGTAGTCCTAGCTACTTGGGAGGCTGAGGCAGGAGAATGGCTTGAACCCGGGAGGTGGAGGTTGCAGTGATCTGAGATTGTGCCACTGCACTCCAGCCTGGGTGACAGAGCAAGGCTCTGTCTCAAAAAAAAAATATATATATATATATATATATATGAGATTAGGACATCTGTGGTCTCCAAATATCTGAAAAGCTTCATTCCAAAGACCTATTAGAGTCATTCTGGAAGGCCCCTGGGACCTGGAATTCACAGGCAGAGGTGGGAGGGAGAGGGTTTTCATTATGTCAGTGGAAAATCTCATTCATTCATTCATTCATTCAATATTTACTGAGCACCTACTATGTGTTTGTTACTGGGACTGTCACTTAAGATAGAACAAGACAGTTATGACTCCTGCCCTAGGGGGGCAGGCCACAGGCCAGAGGGGGATAACTAACAACAGGAGAGCCAACAACGAAAACCATTTTTAGTGTGGTAATGGCAGTAGAAACACGGAAGGAACTGTGGCAATAAGGAAGGACATGGAGCCAGAGCTGGGACTGACGAGGATGATTTCCCGGAGAAAGTGCTACTCGGTGGGGGCCTGGGTATGAGTAAGGCTTGGACAGGTGAGGGTGGGAGAAGAGTCAGGGAGAATATTCCAGGTGGGGAGGGTCAGCAGATGAAAGCACAGGGGCTGAGCAAGGGCCTTGCACAGCATGGCTGTTTTCAGGTGATGCTGTGAGTATTCTGGTGCAGGTGGGTGGTCCATTGGTAGGGATGCAGTGAGAAGGGGCAGGGGGTGTCTGGTACGGAGGCTCAGTTCAGATGACCGGAATAAACTATATTTGTTATCCTTTGACCTGAACTTCCAGGAGTCAGGTATGTTGTATATTTTCTAGTGTCCAAGAAGGAGGCTCCTGATGAGGGCTCATTTGCATGTACCGGGTGGATAATCTGCAGAAGATTTCTGTATTTCTAAGATCCTTAAAAGGGCCAACAAGATAAGGCTCTACCCCTTGACCTTACCCTCAGCTGGTTTGCTCTAGCCACACTGGAGCTATCCTCTTCAGGATACAGGCAGAAGTCTCTTCTGCCTCAGGGCCTCTTGCACATGCTAGAGCTTTAGCACAGAGGCTTTTCCCCTCACTCCATGCCTGGGAAATTCCTACCTACTCTTCATTCAGTTCTCAGTTCAAATGGCATTTTCTCAGAGATGCCTTAACCTATAACATATAATCCATATTATCTCCACCCTACATTTTTCCCAAAGCACCCATCACAATTTCTTTTTTTTTTTTTCTTTGAGAAAGAGTCTCACTCTGTCACTCAGGCTGGAGTGCAGTGGTGCCATCTTGGCCCACTGCAACCTCTGTCTAGCACGTTCAAGTGATTCTATTGTCTCAGCCTCCCAAGTAGCTGGGATTATAGGCGCGCGGCACCACGCCTGGCTAAGTTTTGTATTTTTAGTAGAGATGGGGTTTCGCCTTGTTGGCTAGGCTGGTCTTGAACTCCTGACCTCAGGTGATCCACGCCCCTGGACCTCCCAAAGTGCTGGGATTACAGGCATGAGCCACCGTACCTGACCCACGATTTCTATATATTGTTTGTACATTTATTTGATTATTATTTGCTTCTCCTGCTAAGGTGTAAGAGCTAAAGACATAAGCTCCATTAGGGTCTTTCCACTTTTCCACATCATCATCCAAAACAGAAGCCAGCCAAAATTAATGTTTGCTTGGGGAATACATTATTTAATGTGTTTGCAGAGGCTTGCCCTTCTAATTATGTGTTATTTAAGCTAATATTAAATTTATCCCAAGTTCTGTCTGCACAAGTGCTGCTCACCATGTAAGGTGAAAACTTTTGTTCACTAATGTACACTCAGTGCCTAGCATAGTGCCAAGACCACAGGAGGTGTTCGAAATATAAAATATTAGTCGCGTGAAGAATGAATGCATTGTAGCAGGAAGGAGCTGTGAAAATTCAGGCTTTCATAATGACTTGTGTGTGTTAACAGACCTGTTTGAGTGGGCTCCACGCAGAACTGAGTTCATGTGTGTGTGTTCACACGCACATAGGCACGCCCATCCCCCCACCTCACTCCTCTGTCACGGTGATTTGCCACATAAGTAAAAGTAACACATGTCAACACATAATTGCAATGTCATATTAATTATATGGGAGCCAAAACAAAATTACTGACTCCCACTTCTTCTTGGAATACTAATAACACTAATACTAATATCATGATGGAAGATTATCTTGGAAGCAATTTTTCTTTTGTTCTGCTACCTACACATGTAGCTGTTTCTTGCTTCTGCAATCTCTACGTAAATCATAATCAGGAAGAAATATCCTAGAGCATGGTTATATGCTTTCCTTTACAAAGAGAATCATCCTGCACAAAATCCATTTTAGGAAAGAGTAGAAGTTTTAAATCTTAATAGAAGGGGTTGATTTTAGCTCTCTCTTCCAAAAGCCTAGAAAAAAGGCTTGTTGGGGTGGGAGGCAACAGTGCCTCAAGAGATCCTCAGGGCCAGGAGTTTTGCCTTATGATTAGGCTTTGGAGGGATGGAGGATGTAGAATATATCTGGGATATTTGTATTTTAACCTTGTATCTCTTTCTTTCTTTTTTGGGTATGGCACCTCTTTTCTCTAGGGCTTCCCTGTCTAGGTACTTTTACTGAGATGTCTATTGTAAGACACAGGTATGGTCATGTGACCTGTGCCTGCCTGGCTCATCACAGATCCCCATCTCCCTGACCAGTGATTGGCCCAGGAATGTGAACTCCCTCTGCCAGGTCAATCTTTCTTCCATGAGATATTTTATGAAAAACAGAAATGCTGGGGGAGATCCCTTCCTTTTTCCTCTGGGTTCACTTAGCTGGGATGATATAAGCCTGGAGCCAACTTTGGCTAAGTCTGCCTGACCACCTCCCTCCCCTGCAATGTGAAGAGGACATTAGTCTACTGTAGGAGAAAATTAGGTCAACTGCTGAGAGAGAAACCCTGCCATGGGATGGAAGGGGGCTTTGAGAAAGAGACAGACATTCATCTGATATGGGTTGGCTGTGTCCCCACCCAAATCTTGATTTGAATTGTATCTCCCAGAATTCCCATGTAATGGGAGGGATCCAGGAGGAGGTAATTGAATCCTGGGGGCCGATCTTTCCTGTGCTATTCTAGTGATAGTGAATAAGTGTCACGAGATCTGATGAGTTTATCAGGTGATTATCAGGAGTTTCCACTTTTGCTTCTTCTCATTTTCTCTTGATGCTGTCACGTAAGAAGTGCCTTTCGCCTCCCGCCATGATTCTGAGGCTTCCCCAGCCATGTGGAGCTGTAAGTCCAATTAAACCTCTTTTTCTTCCCAGTCTTGGGTACGTCTTTATCAGCAGCGTGAAAACAGACTAACACACCATTTAATGACATCTTGGAGTCTCTAAGGCCAGCTTCTCCCTTGTGGTGGCCCTGTTAGGTGAGACAGCACCTACCCTTTTAAGTTAGTCTGAGTGCACTTCCTGTCTCTTGCAGTGGAAGGATTCCAGACGGACATACGGGCAATGTATTTGTGAATTTATACCCACTTTGGTAGGGGAGCATTTACACATTAAGAAGAAGCCTATAGAAGGCACAGTTATCACATCTTTCTTTGTCACCTGTTGTCTGAGTACCCACCACATGGCACTTGTCACCAGGGATACTGGGGCGACCCGGTCCCTACACTTATGGAGCTTACAGATGCCATGATGTAACTTCCTTTTTTTTTTTTTTTGAGATGGAGTCTCGCTCTGTTGCCAGACTGGAGTGCAGTGGCACGATCTGGGCTCATGGCAACCTCCGACTCCCTGGTTCAAGTGGTTCTCCTGCCTCAGCCTCCCCAGTAGCTGGGATTATAGGCATGCGCCACCACGCCCAGCTAATTTTTGTAGTTTTAGTAGAGATGGGGTTTCACCATTGTGTTCAGGAGGGTCTCGATCTCTTGACCTCGTGATCTGCCTGCCTTGGCCTCCCAAAGTGCTGGGATTACAGGTGTGAGACACCATGTCTGGCCTGCTTCATGGTTTTGCAAGGCCAGAGTGAGTGAAGAAGGGAGTGGAAGACAACGCAGGCAGGACGGGGAGGAGTCTTTCAAAGGAGATTATTTGAGGAGTTCTTGGGAGGCATAATGAAAAACTTCCCTGCACTGAGTTTGGGCAGGAATGAAGGGACTAATACTCTATTACAAAGCTTTTGGTGAAAGAATGTGGTCCTGGACTATCCATCCGCCATCATCTTACATTTCCCCAGGCTGTAAGGAAGAACCACTGATATTTTCCTCCACTAAGAGATGCCTCCATCTGGAGGACTGTGGGAAGAAATGATACCTAGGTGGGTTGGAATTTCACCGGGCACTGTTCTGTCATGATGGCTTCACTGAGATTTTTGGTCTTCTCTAAACTCCAGGAATGTTCAGAGCCTTGGGCGTCACACCCCTCAGCTGACCAGGCTCCCAGGAGCTGGCTGGTCCCAGGGAAGGTCAGGCCATTTGCTTCATTCATGATACCCATGCATTCTCCCCAAATTTCCTGCTGTTCACATGGGGAGCAGTGATTACATGGTGCTGGTTAAATGGCTGCATTTCAAAGTTCACTTAGTTTCTTCCCCATTCCAAGAGGCAGGGCTGGGGCCACCAGAATCTTACATCTCTGGCTTGGGTTTCAGCTCCCAGCCACTCTCCTTTACACAGCACTCAGAGCGTGGATGGCCACCCAGCCTTCCTGGTCTACATGATCATGGGGAGAGCCTGTCAAAAGGTGAGCATGACACAGCAACCCTGCTAGTTGCCCAATCCTCGTGTGCTAGACAGCTCTCAAATCTCTTCCCCTACCTTCTTTCTTTCCTTGCTGCTAGTGATTTAGTTTCTTGCTTGGACCCTCCTTACTGTCCCTTTCCTCCTGTCTATCTTGTCCCCTCCTCACCTGTCTTCCTCCATACCTGAGGAAGTCAGAGAGTTTTTTCTTTTTTGAGACAGGGTCTTGCTCTGTTGCCCAGACTGGAGTACATTACAGGGCATGATCATAACTCACTGCAGCCTCAAACTTCTGTGCTCAAGCAGTCCTCCTGCCTTGGCCTCCCGATTAGCTGGGACTACAGGCATGCACCACCATGACAGGGTCTCCCTATGTTGCCCAGGCTGGTCTCCAACTCCTGGGCTCAAGGGATCCTCCTGCCTTGGACTCCCAAAGTGCTAGGATTACAGGCATGAGCTACTGTGCAGGGCCATGGTCAGCTATTTAATTTTTTTTTTTTTTTTGTATGGACAGGGTTTTGCTATGTTGCCTAGGCTGGTCTTGAACTCCTAGGCTAAAATGATCCTTCCGCTTTGGCCTCCCCAAGTGTTGGGAAAACAGGCATGAGCCACTGTGCCCAGGCTGGAGACAGCTTTCTAAAGCTACACATCCTAGCACATCACTCTGCTAATGAAGTCCAGGTAGGGCTCCCCATTGCCCTCAGGATAAATGTTAGCCTGGCACCATGTTCCCTTCCATGTGCAGTCTCTGGCTGCATCTTACTTTTCTACCCCACTCTCTAACACATCCACTGCCACACTGAATTAGTTTTCTGAAATGCCATTCCCTTTTTGGCCTCTTGGCCTTTCCATAGGTGATATTCTCTGTCCTGTCACCTCTGTTCCATATCTCTGCCTGGCTGATTCTTACTCTTCAGAACTGATTCCAGATCCTCTGTGAAGCCCTTCCTGATCCCTTGTCAAACGGGAGACCTGATCACTCTGTTACGTGCTTACCAAGTCTTTGTTCATCATCTTCTTCTCAGGCGTTCAGAAAAGACAACATTTTCCAGGCTTCCCTGCAGTTCAGTTGAGGTCCCCTGACAGTGTTCTCACCAGGGTGGGGGGAAGTGAGGCCTGCCGCGTCCAGGCTGGCTCACTAAGCTCTCGTGAATCACCCAAGCTCTCTTCCCTTGCTGCAGCAACTGCACAGGCCCTGTGCTTAAAGGCAGGATCGCAAGGCAGAGCAACTGGAGCGAGTCCTCATTAAGAAGAGCTGCCTGATGCATTTGGACCACAATGTGTTAAACCCATGAGATTTCAGGGTTAATTTATTACCCAGCCGTGACCTATCCTCTTCCAGTGGATACAATTAAGTATCCCTTTCCTTGTGCTTTTGGCCTGTATTATAGCTTACATCACACTTACTAATATTGCCTTCTCCATGAGACTGTTAGCTACTCGGTGGCACTCAATTTTCTTTACCTCTCTAGAGTCTACTCGTTCTGTGATACTGAATGTAGTGTTGGCACCTAGTAAATATCTTTTGAATAAATGAGGACTTTCATGCCCTCATTTGACAGTGGAGCAGCGATGAAAAGACACAGCAAGACTAAGATAGGGAGAGAGGAGCCCATCTGGCCGTTGGTGAGACAGCCTGCTAGCCTAATGGGGCCAATGGGTACCTTTGGCTTAGGGGCTGCAAACTCCCTGCCATGGACTCACGAAACATCTGATGAAATGACCACTCCCCAGTTCCCTCAATCCACATCACACCCAACCTTTCCCTTATACCTTCTTCCAATTGCTCTCCTGCAATTTCCCGAAGTTGTTTTTATTTCATTCACTAAGCAGTTTATGAACTGAATTAAAATAAATGAGATGCAAATAAATTCCAGGCTTTCTCCCTCATTTTCAAATTACATTTTCAGTCCACTCAACCTGTTATAATCTCATAGTGATTTTCATTTAAGAGAGCTAAATGGATATGTGATTGTTGTTACAGGAACTAACACCAGACAATTAAATGTTGAGGTGTTGATAGATAAAGCTGTGTTTTGATTTGCATAAACACGATGCCAGCAAATCTAACCCTGGCAGAAATTCAGTTATAAGACTTGTGTGCCTAACTTGGGCTAATTACCACAAGTACCATTATTAAGAGTTTTAATATTCGGAGTTGGGATTATAGCCACTTTATTTTAGGGCCACATTTATCTTTATTTTGAAAACTTAGTCAAAATGCATAACTGATTTATCAGAGAAAAGGCACGATTACTACTTATAATCAACTTCTACAGTGCAGCATATCAAAAATCAATTACACAGCCCTGAAATCCAGTCATTAAGGATTTAACTACTAATCTCATTCCATTTTTGTCTTTAGGAAGATACTGCAGTTTGCAACTTTGCAGATACCAGCAGAGGAAGAAAAACATGAGAGACTGCTGATAACCTAATGTGGAGACTTAAACTTCAGCCAGACAAAGGCGGAATCTTAATATGGAGGGGCCTGGCTCTGCAGGGAGGTCACCTGGGCTGGCTGGATTTCAATCCAGTTACACAGCAAAGGTTACGACCCAAGCTTTGCCGATGCTGAGCCTTCTATTCTCAGGGATTCCAAAGCATTTGATAAACTCCTTGTTCCATTGTTTACTGACTTCCCAGTGCTTGTCTTGTTCTGCAGTTATTTTTATTTATGAGTTTACTTATTATCTGCCCCTCTCTCCCATCTCCCCTCAACCTGAACATAAAGTGCAGGAAGTTAGGGCCTTTGCTTTATATGCCATTAGGTGCATAGCACAGTGCCTGGCTCATAGTAGGTGCTCAATAAATATGTGCTGAATTTGATGAAGATTGGGATCCCCAGTATTCATTCCCCCTCCCCAGGGAAGGGGTTAGCATGATGGTAGGAGCTGTTCCCTCTTGGTGACAGATAAGTGACTGGAGCAGAATCCACTCCTGTCGAGATGATCTGGATGACCACGGATAAGCAGGAAGATGTGTGACATACTGGCAAATGAGTCAGACAGAAAGAGAGACCTGGGGTCGAGTCCTGGCATTGCCCTTTCTAGCCATTGTGTCCTTGGCCAGGTAATTTAGCTTCCCTGAGTCTGTGTTTTCTCATCTGAAAAATGGAGGTAGTAATAATTATCCTCATGGAGCTATTGAAAAAGTTAAAATAAGATAATACAAGCAAAGCATTTCACATAGGGTTTACAGTATAATAATGCTCAATTAATGTTATATATTGGTTTTAAAAAGATGTCATGTGGGGCAAGTTGCCTGGTCTGGGAAAACTAAGGTTGGCTAAAACTCCCCACTGAGGTTCAGTTGTTATTTCCTCTTGGGAAATCTTCCCTGAACCTCTCAAGTGGAGTGACATCCCCTCTGGGATCCCATCAGGCCCTGCATGTACCTCTGTCTTTTCACTTAACCTGTGATCATCCTGTGTCTGCATATTTTATCAGACTCTCGATTCCTTGAGTGCAAAGAACATACTTTAAAAGTTGTGTTCTTCCAGTACTTAGCAAATTACTCGGCACATAGTAGGCACGAACACCGGTTCATTGGTTGAATTGGCCAGACAGTGAAAATTGAGGAAGAAGACAGCAAGTGTGAAAAGAAGACCAAAGCCGTCTCTAGTTACAGCATAATGTAAATCCCCATAGCAGGAAATGGCCGACTTTTTCAGTCCTAGGAAATGGAGAATGTTTTCCCCAAGGTATGAGTCCCAAAGGGAAATGGATTCCATTTTCTGGGCGAAGAGTTTGCCTTTTCCAGGGAATAAAGGAGTATTAGAGGCTTTGAAGCTGGGAATCTTTCTCAGCTATGTGAGGAAAGGGTGTATCCCCTCCCACTCTGTGGTAACAGATTGGGTGGAACCACTTACCCGGAGCTTCCTGCCAAAGATGGTGACTTTGCCTTTAATCTGTTCCTTTCTTAGGCGCCACTCAATGGAGTTTAAGCCATTCTCCATAGGCAGGGAGATGTTGCAGCGTCCAATGGTGGGGGTGATGGTGCCTGCTAGGACATGGGGCTCGCTGTGGAAGCTGACACCCATCCCATTAGCATACATCACCCGCAGGGTACCGTTATTACAGAGCTGGTAGCTGTTCCGCACTTGATCTGGAAGAACGTAAGTGGGGGTGGGGATAGAGAAATAAATTATCCACTCTATTAGTCAGAAGAGAATAGAACCCCTATTTTTTTTTTATATAGGTTTCCATGGTACTTTGCAGTCATCAGTCTAAGGCTGCCTTCAATTAGCACACATACCATGTGAAGGTAAGTAGCAGAGATACTACTGATCCACGTAAAGAAAAACATAATATGCGGCACTCCAGAAATAATTATGCCGCGATGTTTCTTTTACTCACTGAAGACTATTAATAGCACGTTTAAACATTTAAAGATGTCTATTGCCTACACAATTTGTGTCAATCAAATTCCCAAACCTTAACATATACATTTTAGCTTATACCCAAAAAAAAAAGAAAAAAAAGAAAGGCAAATGACTTCAATTTTTTCCCCCTTTGCCTGCCATCTAACCCAAGGTTGCTGGTCTAGTCACAGGTCAGATCCACTGCAAATCAAAGCCCAGGATTCTTCAAGAAAATCGAGAGAAGAATCAGCCTTCCCCATCCTCATGCTTTTACTGCTGACTGCATCTGATACCACCTCCACTCGAGAACTCTGAAGAGACTCAAACACATGAGGGAGATGGAGCCAGTGGGTGCCAATAATATGTTTATCTTCCCCAGTGAAAACTACACGAGTCAATCAGACTTCTGACCTTTTCCTTTATCGAAAAGTTACAGGAAGGAAATGTGAGTCAGAGACTCCTTTTACAGATACACTGCTTCCTGATTGTCTGGGCAAAGGAGCTGGCCTGGGCTGGCCTCTGAGATGTCAGCTTTTGGGGCAGTGAGCAAGTGTGTACCTGTCGCTCCTGCAACTCCAGCCGTCATGCAGAAGGACAGAATCTACATCATTAATCATTTGGCAGAGCAGAAATAGAGTCATTGAAACAGGCTCTGCTGTGGGATAATAGTCCAGAAATGTCACCATTTATCTACAGAGAGGACACTTTTATCCTCTGACAACAGGCTAGCCCACCGACATTATATCTTAATTAAAAGAAAAATTAATCGGCACAATTCATTTTCTTGCCAGCCCCAGTGCTTGCCCTGGACTGCAAAACATGTCTAATAGCAAGAGTAACCATAGGGTGGTCAGAGACCTTTGAGATCCCAGTCTTGGAGAGAGAATGTTAAACAGCTCCAGTCCCAGGGCAACCAACTCATCAAACAAATGCTTAAAAAAGAGAATCAGGATGGAACAAGAAAATATGAAATCTAGTGGTGGGCCAGGAGAATGAATGGTCTTTGAGACGATAACTATGTGTTTCGGGTTGGTGGGTAGAGGTGGTGATGGAAGGGTAAGAGGTAGGGAGAAAGTATGTGGGGGGTCGGGGGAAGGACATTTTCAGATAACTATGTAGACAGTTCAAATATCCAGATATTTGGTTGGGTGTAGATGACATTCTGCTGTATCTTGTTAAGTCATTTTCTACTAGATAGATCTCTTATAGAGTTAGTTTGCTGTGGACACTTGAATAAAACAGAAAGCTGAGGGGTACGCTGAATCTCTGGAAGTCATCCCAGGCTGGGTAACTCACACATTGGGCTTGGCTGGGTTCTGGGTCTGTGGGTGAGTTTGGGAGTAGGTTGGTACGGGTGGAGGCTCACCTTGTACCACTGTGTAGGAGGCCTCTACTGAAGACAGGTTGGTGATGACAGTGACGTCATCATCACGGTTGGAGTTCTCAATGTCAATGGTAATAGATTTCTCCATTTCCCGGTGCAGACTGGTTACCACCCCCGTGGGGCGCGTCACATTGGTCAGGCGGCCTTCGTGGTCATAGCTGTGGGGAGATAAACACTGGTTAGCAGCAGTCATTGGGGCTGAAAGTGTTCCCAAGACTCACAGGGCCAGAGAAAGAGAGAGCTGGAAAAGTGGGTTGGCTGGGTGGCGCATCTCCCTGAGGCCCCTTGTCACAGTCAAAACCCCATTATGCCCTGAGAAACAGCGGTGATGCTTTCTTCTACCCGCTGATATAACTGACTTCAGATCCTGGAAAACATTTCATTCACCTGGTCTCAGACTTCCTCTAGTTAAAGAGAACAGCCACTTGTGAGCTTCTCTTGCTTTTCTTTTTCTTTTCTTTCCTTGAGATGGAGTCTCACTCTGTCCCAGGCTGGAGTGCAGTGGTGCGATCTCCGCTCTTTGCAACCTCCACCTCCCGGGTTCAAGCAATTCTCCTGCCTCAGCGTCCCAGGTAGCTGGGATTACAGGCATGCACCACTATGCCCGGCTAATTTTTGTATTTTTTTGTAGAGATGAGGTTTTGTCATGTTGGCCAGACTGGTCTCAAACTCCTGACCTCAGGTGATCCACCTGCCTTGGCCTCCCAAAGTGCTGGGATTATAGGCGTGAGTCACACACCCAGCCTTCTCTTGTTTTTAATTTAGGTGTTCTACAAAGCCACCAAATTAACATTCCCAAAATATCAGTTTCACCATGTTAGTTCTCTGCTGAACAAACCACACTCTTTTCCCATTGGTTGCTCAATCAAATAAAAATCTGGCTATTTGAGACCTTCCATGCCCCGAGTCTTCTACTGGGGTCCAACCTTATCTCCCTCATCACCTTCTAGGCCTCTGGACAGTCAGCCTGTGCCAAATGCCACCTGCACATGTTAGCTCAGCATAGAAGGCCTGGCTACACGGAACCTGTTCTTTGGTCCCCAAACCACCATGGCTCCACTTCTCATGCAGCCTTCTTAGACAATTTCCCAATGACCATTAGTTAGCACCCAAGTCTAGGGACACCAGTGATTGTGCCCTACTGCCTGCAAATGGCCTGACATTGGGGCCTCCTTCTTTATGTATATGTGTCATCTGTCCTCTTTTCTTACACTGTGGAGTTTTCTCCCTGCATCACCTCTAGCAAGAAGCCTGGTTCTGGTTGGGACAGCCTTTCCCCACTTTGGAAGATCCACTGTACTCTGAGAGCTGGGCCCTTCGCACATCTCAGACAGGAAAGCAGGCTTGTTTCCAGGTCTGCATGTAGGGGCCTTTGGGCTCTCCCAGATGAGTTTTGTTACTGGAGGAGGAAGGGGAGGAAGAAGGCGGAGCTCTGAAGACATTTTGCTTGGAGGGTGAAAAAGAAGGAAAAGTGGGTCGACCCCTGGGGGTTACTCCCTTTGGACTGAGGAGAGGGAAAAAGCTGGCGGGTTCTGAGGGATGGGAATTGGAGCTTGTGCAGCACATGGGGATGGGGGGTCCTCAGAGAAGCATCCCTGTGGGGACGGCCTGTGAGCAGTGGAAAGGACCGCTGTGGCCTGTTTGACGTTGTCACTTAGGGCTTAGGATGACAACATCAAAGACAGAGAGCACTCAGGAAATGTTTTTGGAATAAAGAATTGCAGACCTGGCTCAGGCTTTCAGGGATCTGAGAAACTTTGCTTCTGGGAAGAACTGGAAGCAGTGAAGCTCTGCAGAAGTTTGAAAGCTGAGAGTGCAATCACATTAAGCTGGACACCGGGCTGTGTAAAGGTGTTGGGGGAGAGAGGAGGGAGATCTTGGAGCAGGAATCTCTGTGAGCTCAGAATCCACCCCTATCACTTGCCCAGGGCCCCAGGCAGGGGGTGGCGCAGACAATGCACTCCCTGGAAAGCCCTGGTGTTGTAACCAGGGATGGGGACTCAGGTCTGCTAAATCGACAGGGCTCCTCTGTGTTTTCCTACCTGCTAAAGAAATCACTTCTCAGGCAGGGGGACAAAGGTGCTATTTACAATAGTGACTAATTAGAACAACCTAGATGTTCCTTTATGGGAGATTCATTAAATAACTGATGATCAATCCATAAAGTGGAAACCTACGAAGCCATCAAGATTGACAACATGGGTTTCTATTTATTGGCATAGACAAATCTACACATGTTGAGTGGAAGAGTGGGGTACAAAATATACTCCCCTGACAGTAGCTTTTTTTTCAGGGAGGGGTAAAAAGTATCAGTATCTATATGGAGCAGAAATTCTCTGAAAATATAGACATTTAAATGTTAATGGTGGTTTTGCTGTGTGGAATTTTGACTAATCTTCATTTTCATCTTTGCATTTTCTCATAATTTAGAAATTACTTATAATCAGCCGGACGTGGTGGCTTGTGCCTGTAATCAATCCCAGCACTTTGGGAGGCTGAGGCGGGTGGATCACGAGGTGAGGAGACTGAGACCATCTTGGCTAACATGGTGAAACCCTGTCTCTACTAAACATACAAAAATTAGCTGGGCATGGTGGCACGTGCCTATAGTCCCAGCACTCAGGAGGCTGAGGCAGGAGAATCGCTTGAACCTGGGAGGCAGAGGTTGCAGTGAGCTGAGACTGCACCACTGCACTCCAGCCTGGTGACAGAGCAAGACTGTCTCAAAAAAAGAAAAAAAAAAAAGAAATTATTTGTAATCAATACTTTCATGTTTAATAAGTAGAAACAAAAGGTATTTAAAATCAGAAAACAAAGCAATTCTAAGTATTTGGGTACGGAGTGTCTAGTGCGGTACTCAGTAACAGACAGTTTCTCCTCCTGCTGACAAGTACATTCTCTGGGACCAGGTCAAGGATTTTAATTCCAATCCACTGTAGTTTGGGGACACTTACAATGCATAGGCTTGCTGAGTTTCCTTATGAGAGAAGTAGTAGGAACTGGAGTTTCTACTTTCGGGAACAGAGCTTTAGGGTAGGGACTAGAATCTCATGGACCAAAGGGAGAAAACCAGATTTTTCTTTAAGAAGATTTGGCTGCCTCCAGCTCTACTTACTTCCCCCAAGGAGCGTCTTCAGATGTAGGTCTTTTTGCAAATGACTGCATGTAGGAGTGAAGCGCTGTAAGTTCCACCAATGGGATCTCAATGCCAACCCAATGGAACTGGCCCAGCTTGGCTGGAGTGGGGCTGGAGGCTGCCTTTGAATTATGTAGTCAATAAATATTCATCAAGTGCCTGTGATGTGTCAAACACAGTTCAAGGCACTGGATATATGACTGGGAAGAAAATGGAGCAAAATTCTTGCACTCATGCTAGCTGAAGAGGGCAAAACTAAACCAAGGTAGAAAATAGCATGTCAGATGGTGAGTAATAGGTGCTAGGGACTGCAATAAAGAAGGGAGAGAGTGGAGAAAGAGAGAGTATAGAGAGTAGAAAGTGTAATTTTAAGGACAGTACTGTTCTTTTCAGGAATACAGATGGACCTTCCCTAGTCTGGGAACTTAGCAGGCATGATAGTGTTTCCAAAGAGCATTCCGTATCAGCTCCATTTCTGCCTAACTCTTCACTTCCCAGGACAAAGACGAGAGAGAAAGGCAATTTTTAAAGGGGCCCATTCCAGCCTTCATGAGTTGCATGGCAGCTTATTCTGTAAAATCACTCTTGAACCCCACACCATGGGAAGTCAACTTCCATCTTTTCCTTTGATCTGACATTACCCCTTCCCCAGTTGCTGGATTGGGAGAAGTTGAACATGACTAAAGAGGCTCTTTATCATTTCTCTCTTCTAGAGGACCTCTCTTCAAGGGTGATGTGTTTTTCTGCCCCACCGAGCCCCCAGTTTGCTATGGCAGACTCTGCTCTTGCAGGGGATGGGAGACCAGCAGGCAGCACTGGGAGGTGGGAAGAGAGCAGGAGAAATGCAAAGTGAGGTATTAAAAAGACCTAATGTGCAAGCTGCATTCTTTAATTCTGCTTTTCCAAAATAAGTCTCTATCTGTCTGACTCTTGTAACCGCTATACAGTTAGTTGAGTGAAACCTGAAGGGTAGGAAGGAGACAGAGGTGTGCTTAATAATTCCTCTAAAATCCCATTAGCCTATACTCTGAGTTAAACTTCTATATGACAAGTGCTTTGCTAATTTCTAAAAACGTATTATCTCAGTGGATTAGCACAGGGCTCCTGTTAATCTGCATTTTTATACCCATGTGACAGATGAGACATTGAAGCTCAGAGAGGTTAAATAATGTGTCCAAAGTCAATCAGTAAGTATACGGCAGAGAAAGGCTCCTCACCCCTGTCATCCTGATGCTAAGACCCAGGAGCTTTCTGGTATAAGATGCTGCCTTTTGGGAAAGACTGAAAACCTGAGTTCCCTCAGGGATGTAACTAGATCAGGATACTTCTTCTATCAAGACCCAACGGCCTGCATCTGGGGAAATCTTAATTCCCAGGTTGGATGTCCTGGAAGTTTCTGGAACTGGCTGATTATAAAATGGGTCCAGGAAGATTTGATAGGGTTATTTTTTCCTACCTCTCTCTCTCTCTCCTGCCTCCAGAGTCATTGATGGGATGGCCTTATTGAGTTACATCTTCCCAAAAATTCCGGAACAGTTCCCATGTGGAGTCTGAAGGTGGAGTTACAAATTCCATTCATAGCCCTGCTTTATGACGCTGGTGTGCAATACAAAGAAAGCTGGGCTTGGAGATCTGTATTCCAGTTCTGCTTCACTACCAACTCCCTGTGTGGTCTCAGGGGAGTCGCTTCAATTCTCTGAGCCTCAATTTCTTTAGCCATAAAATGGGGATAATCAAATCCATATTTACACAGTCATTGTGACAACAGAGTAGATAAATGGCTTCTCTACCTCATGTTCTATGCAGAAAAAAAGATATGGCCACTCTTCCCACCTACAGGGGGATTTGTTACCTGCCCCCATAACAGAGTGGGAAGAGAGGAATCCCCCTAAGGAAGCTCTCATTGAAGGACAAATCGTTTTCTTTCTTTCTTTCTTTCTTTTTTTGAGTCAGAGTATCCCTCTGTCACCCAGGCTGGAGTGCAGCTGCGTGATCTCAACTCACTGCAAACTCCACCTCCTGAATTCAAGTGATTTTCGTGCCTTTGCCTCCTGAGTAGCTGAGCTTACAGGTGTACACCACCATACCTGGCTAACTTTTGTATTTTCAGTAGAGATGAGGTTTTTCCATGTTGGCCAGGCTGGTCTCAAACTGCTGGCCTCCAGTGATCCTCCTGCCTTGGCCTCCCAAAGTGCAGAGATTACAGGCATGAGGCATCGCTCCTGACCAGGACAGACTGTTTTCTAGTAGCCTCACAGCCTCTGTGTGGTTTTCTTCATCACGCTTTCTCTAAAGTTTTGGCTAAGGCTATGCGGTGTTGGTCTTGACCGCACTCCCCTGACAGGAGGTGAAGTTGTGTCTGATTTTTAAATTGGCTGTGCGTCTGCCAATTGGCTGATGATGTGCCAAAAGTGCCATCGAACAAAAAGAACTCACCATCTTTTTAGGTAGAAAAGAAAACCTTATACATTTGAACCCCACAATGGAGAATTTGTGGTCACTGGATTTATCAACATTCTGAAAAAAAGGGCAGCTTATCAAATTAAGATAAAAAATCATTCAGTTTCAATGTAACTTCTGAACATTTTAAAACACATTTATGAATCATGCCTATGTTTTCATTATTAGAGTTCAGACCTGTGGATGCACTTGAGCCCAAGCTTCTTTATGGCAGTCTCTAAACCAGGCCCAGTTCAGGCTGGCCTCCCTGAGAATGATGCTTTTTCCCCTCTTTCAGGAGAGCCAACAAATTGTTTCTGAAATGCATTAGGTCTTCGGGTGAAACTGTCAGAAAGAGGTTTCCTCAGAAGAGGAAAATCCCGGAGGTGTTTGGGTGAGTGTATAGCTTCAATCTAACTCGGTGTGAGAGCCAAGGACGGCACTCAGATGGTACCCTCGAGGGCAGAATCACTAGCTGGTGAAGTCTGATCAAACCCCCAGTGTCCCGAAGGTATTAAGATGCTTCAGAAGTCTGAGAAAGAGTTGCCCAAAGAAGAAAGTCAGAACCAGGGAAAGCAATTCTTCTGCAATGCAGCAAATATCCAGCAGGTGGCAACAGCTTCCTTTTACATTCTCCCAAGACCATTGGCATACAAGCAGGAAGTAAACATTGCTGGATTTAGGAATGATCAACAATGAGGTTTTCTGTTCTCCCTGTTGTCCCCTATTTTTCTCTGTGCCAACTCTCCCTAACTTACTACATTATCTGCTAGCAGCAGCATCCAGACAAAAAGCAAGCAAGGACTCCAAGTACGTAGGGGTTAACACACTCCTTCATCACCTAGGAGAGCCAGATATTTATAAATTCTGCTCCAGTATCAGCCAGCCATTGGGAGAATCATGCCTAGTAACTTCCTCCTACCAGCATCCCACCATTAGCACCTATAGCAGCAGGCACTTTGACCAAGAACTGCCTGCAGGAACTAGGAAAAACAGCTTTTTGCAAAACAAGCGTCAGGACTATTAAGTATGAGATAATTGTTAGGGGAAATATGACCAGCTCTCGCATCTTTTAATATACCTAACGCTTTATCTGTATCGATCTGCTTCTGCTAAGGAGGAAATTCAGAGTTTATCTACCGTCTGTGAAATCAAGTGTGTTGCTGGACCTATTGGCAAATTACAGGAGCCCCACTGGGATCTTGCCTTTTAGGTTCTAATTTCCGCACCCATGGCAAGCATGAATAATCAGCAAAGTTAATCAACGCTTTACCTCCTAGGTGCTGTGCATGTCCAATACCCTGAAATTTGAACGGCAAGCAGGCAACAGGAATTCCCAACTCTAGTAGGGAGGATGCTCAATATCAGAGACCCAATAGAGCAAATCATTTTAGAGTCAGGGAGAGGGGACATGAATATCTTGAGGCCATAAGACATCATTAAAGTTAGAAAGACAACATGACAAAGCAATTTAAAAAGCTACACGAACGACCAGTCCTGATGCCAGCTAGAACAAGGGAAGGGCTCTTCAGAGATGCTTTACAAACCCACTTACTCATAGAAAGTCGTCCATCCTGTTTCATCGCTCTTGGTGGCCAGGAGCCCAGTGTTCCCATCATAGGTCATAAGGCCAAGCTCCAGGTTCTGTGTGGACACGACTTTGAGGCCTCCATTGGTGCCCACGGTGAGGGTGATGATCTGATTGTCAGGCATGAGCAGGTGACGGGGCATGCCACTGCTGTCCCGACGGATCTTCAGGGAATTCCCATTATTGTCAATCAATTCAGTGACATCATTGTCAGCACTATATGTGAAATTGTACAAGTACTCCCCTGTCACCAGGCTTACAGTGTATTGGTGGATGCCATCAGCATTGAAGACATATAACTCCTGCTCTCCGGGGGATGCAGCCTCATACTGGTTGAAGGCATTAAGAACGGGCTTGTTCTTGCTGACCGCCCTGATCCGAATATTTCCAAGGTCTGCAATGTAGATGGTACCATCTGGAGCTACAGCTAAGGATGATGGGGAATTCAAGATGGCATCAGTCGCGTAGGCATCATCTCCTGAATAGCAGTTGCAGTTGACATCGTTTTTGCAGTCGCAGTCTGAGGCTGCCCCAGCTAAAAGGCAGATCTCCCCGTTGGTTGTTACCTGGCGTAGACGGTTAATCTTCTTCTCATCTGTCTCAGTGATATAGAGGACCCCAGTGTGAGAAATGGCAATGGCGCTGGCTGACTCCAGGGCAGAGTGAATGGCTAGTTTGCTGAGTGAGTAGTCAATACCAGGAACCTGGCAGTGCATGGGGCGTCCTGCAATGATGCTGACTTGGTGGTTCTCAGTAATTCGAAGGATGACATTGTTCTCTAGAACATACAAGGAGTTATCCATGGGATTGACGGCAAGGTCTGTTGGCCACTCCAGACGAACCTGTTGATGATATGGTATCAGATTAAAGAACAGCCTTTAATATGTCCAACGTTTAACTGTAGGGCACTTACTGGTTTTATGTATCTAGGAAAAAAGACAGCTTTTTAATAACACACTGTAATAGAAATGCTCTTCATTGAACCAGCTGCTCATGAGTGGGTGTGATGGAGAAGAAGAGATAATGTAACATATATTTCCTACCATGTTACCTGCCATGACCAGAACAGGCCATCAGCTCTACCTATGATGCTGCTTCTCAGCTCCAGATGGTTGGACCAGCATCAGAGCTGTCATATATGGTTGCACAGGTAGTTCACTACAAAAGAGACCATGCCATCCAGCCCATACTCTGCTCTCCAAGCAGATGCCTATGGAAGCTATATTCATTTGGAGGTGGCACCTGTATCTAATTCACAAAAAGGAGCCATGTGGCTTGGAAGGTGGCTCTGATCAAAGGGGAGCCAAAGTGCAGGCTCGCCAGCAAACTACAACTTGAGTATCTGCGTTAAAAAATAAACTGAACCAAACACATCTTTCCTCTATGGAATTTGAAATAAAAATCTCAGTAGCAAGTTGTCTGTTGTGGAACTTGAGCTGAAATTTATGAGGTTGGCCAAGGGTTGAAAAGGCCGTTGTAGAAAGGCTGAACGTATATTCCAGGCTGTCTGAGAACAAATGCTGTACATTTGAGTGAGCCTCTGTTCTCTGCCTCTGTAAGAGCCCAAACTAAACACACACTTTGGGTGATATTGTAGAGGGCTCTGCTTTAGTTACTACTGCACAAAGTAAAGGTTTATATAGTGAGGATGCAATCATTTCAGATTAACAGGGAAGTTCTGATTGACATATAACACTGTACAGTACATTCTCAAACCTGCAATAATGATGGAGAAGGGAGGTAATTACATAGCAACTTCTACCCTGTAATCTGCCACGGCTGGAGTATGTCACTGGCTGCACTTTTCTTAACAGAATTTTCCCTCTCTCTTACTCTCTCTTTCTCTCATGCCTATCTGACATTTTCCATTCCATCTTACTGTTCGGCTCGTCTCAGGCTTTCTCCAAACAACCCCATGATCTGTATCTGTATCTCCCCTTCCTATTCCACTTCCAAACCAATCAGGAAGCAGGTAAGAAGCTCAGGCCAAGAGGCAGGTGTCGTTTAGTGAAGAGAAGTAAGAAAGAGTCTCACCTGGGCTACATCCATGCTGGAATCACAGCTCAGCGGCCGGACAGCAGTGAGGTCATTGGAGCCCAGCAGGGTGGAGATGATTCCATTCTGGTCGACCTTCCGGATCATGGTGGCATCAACAAAGTACATGAGCCCATTCTTGTCTACTGCAATACCTGAGCAAGACAAGCAGCGTGGATTTATCTCTTGGAAAGAGGTAGGATTGTGGGGTAGAGGTGGGAGATGAGATGCCTTGCTGAGCACTCTGTGCTTAGACCAGAGACCCTACTGGAACTGATTAGTACCCTCAGAGCAGTGGTTCTCAGCCTTCTAAGGCAAGATCCTTTCTCATGGGCACTGTGCTGGGATTTGTATAGCTCCTAGGGTGCTGGCTATATCACCACCCTCTTCCCTGCAACTGATGAAAGCATGCTTCTTGGGCTGTAAATGAACCAAGGCTGCAAATGAATGAAGCAGGAAATAACTTTGCATCTGCTCTCTTTAGAAAAGAAGTTATTTCTGAAGTTCATTACCCTAAACATTATTAGTAGTAAGTTACTTAAATATACTTCACAACTGATTGCAGCAGTAAGGTTGAGAAACTATGATTCTTGTAGTTACAAACTCCTAATTCAAGGTGTATGCTTTAGGAAGTATTCCCAGTTAAGCCTGACGCCAATCAGCACTTCAATGCCCCAGGGGGCCACTGCGGCCTAGCATTCCCCTGTTGCAGCAGGGCTGGAAAGGCACAGATATGGCTTCTATTTATTTTGTGTCTTTGCCCCAGTGCCCAAGTACAAGGCTTTGCCTCCTTAATCCATGCTGCCCTGCTGCTTTCACAGTAGCTAAAAATGCTAACAGGAGTTGGACTCTCAGATGATTGCTCCTTAATGTTAAGTAATTTTAGTCCTTTTCAAATAGAGACCCATGGGTTCCCAGAACTTCTCCATCCTGGACTCCTGGAAATTATACCCATTCTTAATTACTATCATTTATTGGGCATTACAACATGTGAGGCAGTGCACTTTAGACTTCATACACATTTGCTGTCTATCACGAAAGTCTGGGCGTGGCCAGAGGCCCCCAGCTGGGCTTTGTTTTGTCTCCAGCCCACACAGCTGGCACTCTGGCTCATGGAGCCAGGATTTCCTCTGATTTTCTGTGACTGGCAGCCGTCAGAAATCTCCAGCCACAATCCCCTTCACTTTCCATTTGGAGCCTATGTGCATGATAAAGTTTACTTCAAATAAATAAATAAATAACTAAGGTTTTCTTTTTCCTTTCTTTTTTTTTTTGAGACGGAGTCTTGCTCAGTTGCCCAGGCTGGAGTGCAGTGGCGTGATCTCGGCTCACTGCAAGCTCCGCCTCCCGGGTTCCCGCCATTCTCCTGCCTCAGCCTCCCGAGTAGCTGGGACTACAGGCGCCCGCCACCACGCCCGGCTAATTTTTTTGTAATTTTTAGTAGAGACCGGGTTTCCCTGTGTTAGCCTGGATGGTCTCGATTTCCTGACCTCATGATTGGTTTTCTTTTTAAACACCCATCCACACACCAAAGCAATCTATCTGATTAAATGATTATAGGGAAAGCTGTGTTTTGGACTGTTGGGCTTAGTTACGTTCTGAAAAGAAGAAAGCCAAGATGGTGGCAAAGCTTTATCTGGGGCGGGGGACTCTTCCTTGATGGCCTTTACCTCTCGGGCTCATCAGGGTTGCATCTATGGCCTTCCCTCCGTCCCCACAGCGGGCTTCATCAAAGGGCAGACACTGCTCTCCAGTCCCTGCCACAACTTCCGAATTCCCAGCCAGGTCTTTGGCTCCACTCAGAGACTTGACGCGGTAGATTCTCCTGCTGTTGGTGTCGGACACGTAGAGCGAGCCGGACACGGGGTCCACTGCCAAGTAGTACTTGTGTGCCGGGTTGTTGCTTTAGTAGGAGAAGCACAAAGAGAAATGAGGAGGGGGCTATGGAGCTGGCTTCTTAGATCGAAGGAATGACAAAAATCCTAGCAAGACGCTTACCTTCTCTAGTGTCTTTCCACTTTAGTGAACTGGAAAGAATCTAACATCAGACTCAGTGTTCTAACACATCATGATTCTTAGCTACTTCTAATTGGACTTATGCTCCTTATGCTTGATCAGAGAATTCATTTCCCACCATGCTAAACAACTGTTGCTTCATTTAGCCAGTACGAGAGCTCCCACTCCGATCCTGTTTTTGTTAGCAGGATAGTTATTCAAGACCAGCTACAGTCCATGTGTGTGCAGTCTCCTTAATTTCCCCTTAAGGACTTAGTGTATTCTCAAGTGGGATAGAGGAACACTTCCATGTGACAATGTTCTCATTTTATCCTATGCCTCCAGGGTACTAGACCATTAATACTAGGGCAACCTGGAGTTTTCCTAATTTTATCATGGGAAGCACCCCAGAACCACTCCCAATCTCCAGGCTCAGCGCTTGCTTCTTTACTGCTCTTCAGTGTGGATATGGATAAAGTTGGCATTTAGTGTAAAGACATGTGGGTATCTTGCTGGTACTGTGTCTGGAATCTGAATTACTGGGAGAGGAGATGCACTTTTCAAATCTGGGTAACAGTGAGGTCACAGGCATGAGTCAGGGTCTGCCAGGGCCCTCAGCCACACTAGGGGATTAATACCTTTGTATGTGTGAAGTATATTAGGAAGGCGTGAGCCTCCGAGACCTGGGCTGCTTCCACTGCCATGTGTCTAGCTGCCCTGTGTGAGGCTAACTAGGACAGAGTAAGACTTGTAGAAGTGGCTCAGGGCTAAAACACAGGAAACTCAAAACTCAATTCTGACCCAGCTGGCGGTGACCTTGGTTAAGTCATTTGACTGTGTCAGGTCTTAGCTTTTTTTTGGGTGGGGGGGGGACTGGGGGATTAAATCAATCATACTGGATATTGCTAATGTTCCCTCTGGCTCAAAACCCTGCAGTTCTTCCCTTTGTAGTACCTGTCACTGGTTTGAGGTTGGGACCAGAATAGGTGCTTATGTTATTCCTCTACTGGTTATTACAATCACCACCTCTAGGATGCAAGCAATAATTGCCTTTCTGCCTCAGTGTGGTAGACTATGTTTTGAAATGAGCACAGCCCCCCCTTTTTTTCCCTGCTATTTTATTTTATTTTTCTTAGAGACAGAGTCTCACTGGAGAGCAGTGGCACAATTCTAGCTCACTGCAGCCTGAAATTCCTGGGCTGAAGTGATCTTCCCACCTCAGCCTCCCGAGTAGTTGAAACTACAAGTGCATGCCACCACGCCTGGCTAATTAAAAACTGTTTTTTTTTTTTTTGTTTCTGGTACAGATGGGGTCTCACTATGTTGCCCAGGCTGATCTCAAACTCCTGGCCTCAAGAGATCTTCCTGCCTTCACTTCCCTAAGTGCTGGGATTATAGGTGTAAGCCATGCAACCAGCCTTTTCCTATTATTTTTCAATTTTACGTTGGGGTGATGGGAGAACAGGGGCTGGGAGAGGTGGAGGGAAGGTGAGAGAGATGACAGTGTTAGATGCATTTGTCCTGTTGACATTAGCTAGTAAATTACTAATTAAAACACCACCATTTGGGTTCTTCTCTGATTTAAGGAAAAAAAAAAAAAAAAAAAGAACTAGGAAGCTAGTTTTAGGAACAATCTGTGTTGAGTTGAGACCACCTTTCACTCCAGTTTCTATTCAGGTTGCTATTAAGACACATCCCTGAACTAGAAGTCAAAGTTTTTCTGAAATTCCAGCCCAGATAACTAAAACATAGACTACCTGGGTTCCATTCCTTTCCTTTCCTCTTTTCTTCTTGTTTTTTGGCTATTAAGTCATTAGAGACTATCTATATATGCAAAACAAATTAGGGCAGAAAGGGAAAAATTCATGCCATTTTTTAATTAGATGCTGCACTCTGTTACTGAATGAACAGTAGCTGGCATGATCGGCAGAAGGATGAAGGCATTGCACATCTGTGCCTATCTATGAGAGAGATAATTAATTTTGGACTTTCTAGGGAGCCTGATTTGAGGAGGCTTTTCAAAAGCTCTGGCAGAAGAGCAGGCAATGGAGGGTGTGAGGTCAGTTCTTGCTTGGGGAGACCATTCTTCCTTACGATCTCATGCCTATTTTCACTAAGATGCTTGCAGAAAAACTCAGGTCAGAGGGACAGCCATGCCTCCACACCTGTGGCTGTGGCAAAGATCACATGAGGTTGGTGAATTTCCTGGAAAAATGTCCTTCCAAGGCATTTCTACTTATTTTTAAAATTTGACTCAAATGGGGTGCCTATAACCAGCCGGTTTTGGGGTGCCTGAGGAGAAAGCAGAGGACTTTTTCAATGCATGGCCTTTCCACTCACTGTTATGATCTTATGCAATTTGACTGCTTTTTGTCTAATTTTGACCTAACATCATGAAGGAAAGCTGTCCATGTTTCATTTCAAAAAGTGAGCAGAAGCATTCCGTTGAGTAGTGGTATAGATTGCTTTGTTTTTTCTCTTCTTCTGAATAAAAATAAGGTGACTTTTCTTTAAGAAAGTTCATGCTATCTCCATTTCAGCACAGTTCACGTGTGAATGCACGTGTATGTGTGTTTTACACTTTATCTGTGAATTGTCCTAGTGTGGTTTTAAATGATAACCTTGGATCAATATAATGATCAAGGCGGTTTTGGTGAATAATACTTGGTTTCTATCCTTCAAACTATTGAAAAGTGATTTTACTCCATGAAAATTCTCAATGCATCTGACTGTTGGATTCATTCTGACCGGCAGATTGGCAATTAACTTTTTTTTTTAAAGATGACCATATATCCAGGGGAAAAAATCATTAATGAGTTGAAAATGAGTTTTTAACCCGTTTCCAGTTCATTAAAGCTTTTGTGAACCCAGTCCAGCATTTATAAAAGCCAGGAGTTTGCCTCAACTGTTTAGCCCAATTATGGACCGCACTGAGCAGTCGGGATAAAAGTTCGCTGAGGGTTCATTATCTTGCACTTGAATCTCCCGGAAATTCTAATTACTGTCAGCTTATTTGGTTGCTTTTTGACTGCATTTCATAATTGCTAAAGCTTATCATATCCACAACACACAATTAGCACATAAAAAAGTTACTATATTTGGTACATAAAAATATACAACATTACACAAGAAGCACAAAACAAAAAAAGCAAACACAAGGAAGCAAACGAACCATATCAAATTATATGGGAAAGAGTTCTTCATCTTACCTATGTTTAAACTCTTTATTTCTTTATAGAAAGAAAACAGAAAGGAAAAAAGAACAAACAGTTAGCGGAAGAATTGATGATAAAGCAAACATAACATTTTTGTTTCTCGTATAAAGGGGCCCAAAAAAGGCAGTCTTTTTCTTTTTTCCCCTGTAACTGACAACTCCTGGCTCAATAGCTTGAGAAGTGCCCCTGATTTTGGACTCCTCCCAGACATTGGACAATCTGGACAAGAAAGCTTGAATTCTCTCATCAGCAATGTGACTGTCACAAGACACAGATTTCTATAGGTGAAATATGCCTCCTGACTAAGGAAGGGATGGCAAACACGTTATGTTTTGGGTGCCAACATGTGTTGACCAGTAATGGCTACTGGGAGTGTGGTGGTAGAAGGATTTTGAAGCCAAATTTAATATCAGCTATAAAGAGTACTGTGACTCACTTGTAATGTCCACTCTGAGTGTGGGAGGGAGGATGGTGACACCTGTACCACTTAGTTGCCATTAGTGCATTTCACGGTATCTCATTAGTGCATTTCATTAGTGCATCTCCCACCCAAGAGGGAGACCCTGGTCAGAGCCTACTGCAGTTGGGCAAAGGCTGTTGAACCCTGAGACTCTGAACCACTTCCTTTCCCTGCTCCATGTCACCTTCACTGTCCCCTTTTCACTTGGGGTGGGACCCCAAATATGCATTCTTTCTAAACGGTAACGTCCAATATTGCAATAAGGTCCACAATGAAATTTATAGGTAATAACATCCTCTTGGAATTGGAGTCAAAGACTCCAGTTATCATTTCTTATCAGAGAATTAGTAAAAATTTTGTTGTTGTTTTAAGAGAAGAAATATATTCAATTTCAATAGGAAAGTGGCTGAAAGTTAACGTGCCAGAGACGAGAAGATGCTAGGGTCTCAAGTAAGGAGAAGGACTCCTGTTCTCGAGGCTTCTAGGCCAAGGTGGAAGAAACCCCTAACCCCTCTTTTCCTTTCAGTTGAGGAGGAAGGCTTCAGGGAAGGGACAAAGAGAGTTTAATGCCCTGATTTCTGCTCAGGTGTAGCTCAGTCCTCTGCCGGGGGCCATCATTAGTGGTGGGTTTGCACAGGGATTACAATTTTATATTTTATTCCAATGTGTTAGTTTTTGCAAAAAAAAAAAAAAAAGTTAATTAAATGATGCTGATAACTCCTGAGCTCTGACTGACATAGTGCAATTTAAGATTCATTCTGCAAAGCCTGGTGTGTCAGGGTGGCAGCCGGGAATTCTTGCGTCTATTTTATATTGCTTAATGAAAGTGAAATGTTATCTGCCACCAGTGGTAGTCATATTTGGCTCTTAATTATTGCAATATCAATTTCACTTTTTAAAGTCAAGATTTTGTAAAAATACTGGATGGGATTTGGGTCTGCAGACCTGACCTACTTCTTTCCTAGGAACATCTGCTTTCAGTTGATTAATATAAGATCTATGTTGGAGGAAGGAGAAGGACAGGGGTGAAGGATCAAGTCGTTGGAGAGTGTAGAGCCTGAATGATCATATGAATATGAGCTTTGGAGAAAGGCTGAGGTCACTGCTATTCCAGTGCAGGATCACAGCAGGCTGGGTGCTTAGCAGGCAACAAACCAGAATAACAGCATCACCAAGTCAGTCTATGCAGCTGGGTTCAGATGTCCTACTTACAAGGGATAGGCCTAGGCTTTGTGTGCATGGTTTTAATACCACAGACTCTTTAGGTGAGCCCTTCGAGGAAAAAGTGGTGTTTCAGATGGGAGAATTGAGATGCACTGGCTCTTCTTCACACTGTAGAGTCTCAATGATGTCTCTGCGAAGCCTTCAGGGTCTCTTGTGGCATTCTCAGCCTGACTCTCAGGGCTGCCATCATGCTGTCTGGTGATTTATGTTTGTGTGCCTGTCCCCCTCACTTCTTTGTGAATAGGACATGACTCACTCATCTCTGAATTGCAGGTACTTAGTAGAAGGCCCAGGAGAGAGTTAGGGCTGGAAAAATGGGTTCTTGAGTGAAGGAAGCAAGGAATGAGGCTGCTTCCCTTAGAGAAGGGGAGATCCTGCCCTTCTCCAATCCCTCATGTTCTGCTCAGAATGACAAATCTACAATCCGTGGAGACTGTTGTCTTTTTTCATTCCAGCTCTCTCTGTGCCACATTTTCCCCTTGAGGAAGGTGGACTTGGAGTAGCCACAGGGTTGTTTTGTTGTTGTTGTTCTAACGAAAGAGAAGTTGACTTGGAGTACATTTGGTTTAGTTTCAGGAGGATGACTCATGTGGCTCGTAGTCCTTTGCACCCAGCTAAATGGTTGTTAGCCATTCTTGAATAGGAATGTCTTTCAGGAGTGCTCCTTCCCTACCATGTTGATTTGTCTAACATCATTGCAGAGAGTAAAAGGCCCCATGTAGAATTCATATTTCACTAATACAAGGACATCGATGACAAACTGGTTAATGAGCATCATTTCAAATATTATTTAGATTATTCACTCCACAGGAAAACCTGAAATGCCCAGAGATATTACAAAGGAAACTTGATAAAGATTTTCCCCAATTTTATAACTCTAATGATTTACACATCACCAATAATCAATTATGAACACAAAAGAAAGTTTTCTAATTTATCAATAATCTGAAACAAATTTTGATCAGCCCTACTAGAGGAAAGACTGAAAATTCCTCTGTCACTTCTATAGATAATGAAATTACAAAGTGACTGTGATATTAAAAGATGATCAAAGATATGCAGCCAAAAAGTATAGAAAAACGTGTATTGTGGAAGTGTTACAGGAGATAATTAATAAAAATATTAGGTTATTTGTCTGGATTTTGTGATGTTTGTGATAGAATTGGCTTTTCTAAACTTTGCAAGTTTTTGGGTTTCTTTTCTCATCCTAAATATTCCATTTCATTTCTCATTTCTTTTTCTTTTTCTTTTTTTTTTTTTTTGAGACGGAGTCTTGCTCTGTCGCCTAGGCTGGAGTGCAGTGGCGCGATCTCAGCTCACTGCAAGCTCCGCCTCCCGGGCCCACGCCATTCTCCTGCCTCAGCCTCCCAAGTAGCTGGGACCACAGGCGCCCGCCACCGCACCCGGCTAATTTTTTGTATTTTTAGTAGAGACGGGGTTTCACTGTGTTAGCCAGGATGGTCTTGATCTCCTGACCTTGTGATCCGCCTGCCTCAGCCTCCCAAAGTGCTGGGATTACAGGCGTGAGCCACTGTGCCTGGCCTCATTTCTCATTTCATATTTATAATTTTATTTTTTTCTTCTTAGGGAGAGTCTCTGAAATTGTCTTAGTGTTAGGCTTCATGAAATCTGGGTTCTACCCTTGCTAAAAAGGCTTTGAAAATAGTTCCAATCAGTCTCCAAAATTTTATGGGGACATTGTTTTTACTTTTATTCTGGATTGAGTGCTTCATGACTTTTCTTTCCTGACCCCCATTTTCAAAGCCTGACCACACAGGAAAAGCATTTCCGGTCTTTGAGTGGAACCACATAGTCTTCCCTAAGAGTCTACCTGGTCATCAAGCAGGGTCTGTCCTGGCTGAAACTCTCAGGCAGAGCTTGTCCTTGGTGACGCTTCCTTCCAATGTCTGCTGGCTCTGCCCACCTTCCCAGGCTCCCACTTTCCCCCTACCGGGTACTAACACATCTGGGTTGGACAAGTCCCTTCTCTGAAGGTCTCCTGTAATGAATGGTACCCTTGACTCCATGCTGAAAGCACCATCAAAATTTCAACATGCAGAAGCGGTTTAGTTGGAAAAAAGCATGCTTAATATCATAATATTACTTTATGTTTAAAAAATAAAAAGAATTGGAATTTCAAAAATTACGGAAAATGTGAGATTCTTATGTTCATTAAAAGGAGCTAAGCTAAAAAAAGGTAGAGAGATACTGTCCCCCATCCCATGTAATTCACTGCCTTATACTGAGGTCTAATTCCTAAGATGTTCTAAAGTTGGGGAGGGAGGAAAGATTTTTCTGTGAGAGAAATTCTCCCTATAATGTTAGTGACTGACAAATTTACTCTGCTCCGGGGGCTTAGGTTTTCCTGAGACCACTTGGAAAGGGTGGTGGGAAATGGACGAGTAAAGATGGGATATCAGGCTTTTATGGGAAAGGAGTATGAAAAATGTCCTAAATGTCCGCCTAATCAGAGCACACAGATGATAACCATTTTACCTAAGAGAAGGCTCTTTGTAGCATCAGAAGTTATTTAAGTGTATAGAACTTGTCCCTGCATGTTTTGAGACAAAGGAAGGAGGAACGGGGAAGGATAGCGAGAGAACCATGGAAACATTTCAATAGGATCCCAATTCAGAGGCTCAGCTCTGGGGTGGGTAAGCGAGATAGGGACGGGCACTGACTCCCGAAATTGAATCATTCAGCTGCCAACTCACAATGGAGAAAAGACATAAGCAAGACAGGTCTCTTCCTCCCCCTCCCTCCCTCTGCTGGTTGCTGTTTTGAAGAGGGGATTGACAGCCCTTTGTTTTCAGGTATGTAGTGGGAAGAAAAGAAGAATAAAACCAGTGTTCTTGTAAAAGCTTAACTTCTAATCGGCTCTGGGTACCTGGCTGATGAAAGTAAGAACAAGGCTAAAGGCAGTTAAAAAAATCACACAGCTGTCGAGGGAAATTGGGAGCCATATTCCGCCTCAAGCTGTCCTAATGTCACCACGTGCGCATGGCGTGACTTGCTCTGATTGGGCCCTTAGCTTGCATCATTGACGTTGTGACCTCCACAGCTTGAGAGACATAGAGTCAGGGATAACTCCAACAAGAGAGAGGAGATGGGTCTGCATTTTCTTTAATTTAAGCAACCTATCTTGAGCACCTAGTGTGGGCCAGGACCTCCTCTAGGCATTAAAGGGACAAAGATGACCAAGGGGTATGCCCTGCAGAAGTTCACATGCTTGGGCCCTAAAGACTTACACAGACATAATGACAACAAGGCATTCAGTGGCATCAACTCTAAGATCAGAGAGTGCAGTGACTCAGAGGTGGGTGAGAATGGCTTCTGCTGGGGAAATCAGGCTACATGGAAGAGGGGGCCCTGACGCTGCACCTTGCAGGTGGGTGTGATGTGGTAGATTAGGTAGGGAAGGTATTTTAAGCAGAGCAAGCAGCAAGAGTGGAGGTTTGGAGGTGGGACTGTACCAAGTGAGGGCTGATTAGCCTCTGAGCAGGAAGAATGGTGACAAAGGAGGAAGGGCCTGATGTGGAAGACTACAAGGGCCAGATGAAATACTTCCACCCTTTTTTCCTATAGGCAATGGTAAAGCACAGTGCTACCTCCACCCTGCCCTGCCTTCTCCCATGGTTCTCTGATGCACAGGGTGCCTGAGAAAAGGAGGCTTTCCTAGGATTAAAAAAACAAACAAAAACAACATCTTGGGAAGGGAATCTATATGGATGGGTAAGTCTAGGAGAAGTGATTTGTCTGATCGCCAGTTTGGCAGTGTGAAGGCTACCTGGCCTCCTCCCATGTGTCTCCTTCTTGCTCTCATTGTTCATCCTCTGGTTACCATGCCCCCTCCTCCACCCCAGGCTTGTCTCTGGATCTCCATGATGGTTGGCCTTTGGTCCTCCAGCTCAGCTTGAACTGCACTGACTTCCCCAGGTGCTACCTCTCATGCTCACATGGGTGTTTTCTGAGCCTGTGTTTCATCCCCTTTTGTACCGCAGAGCCCAGCACATGCCTGGCTCACCTCCATGCTCAATACGTGCCCACTGGATCACTGAGGCTGCAACCTCCTCAGGGTGAAGCTCTTGTTTTCTCCTCTCTTTTTACTCCTCTCAGTCCCTGGCACACTCTCAGCTCCCAAGAATGCTCAGCAGCAGTTGCTGGGGGCAGGCCACTGATATTTCTCCCAGATGGGGCCTCAGAGACTCTCAAATGCAAGTGTAACCTGCAGCTCCTTCTAGGAGAGAGGCTGAGGCTGCTTCAGAAGATGCCATCATTCACTCATTTGTCAGGCCAAAATCCTAGGCAGGGCCCTTGATTCGTTTCTGTCTTTGTTCATTCCTTATACCTGATCCATCAGCAAATCCTATCAGATTTATCTCAAAATCTAATTGGACACTAATTGGAGCACTCCTCTCTCTTCTGCTACCATTCTGGTTCAAATCACCATTGCCCCAATCCTGGACAATCGCTGCAGCTTCCCTATGGGTTTTCCTGCCTCCACTCCTGCAGTCCTACAGTCTACTCCACACACAATAGCCAGAGTCATCTTTAAAAAAAATGGAAATCAGATCATATCAATTCCACCCCACTCCCTACTTCAACCTCCATTGCTTGTTCATTGAAATACAATGTACTCTTGTCTAAGTGGTTAGTGAGACTCTGATGCATTGAGGTACCCTTCCCTGAGCTCACCACCCTTCAGCCACATTAGGCTTCTGTCAGTCCTTAAATCAGTCAGGCTACTGGCTGGTGTAGGGCTTTTGAACAACTTCTCTCTGCCTGAGTGCTTTTCCCCAGATCTCCCCATGGCTGACGTCTATCACTCAGATCCTAGCCAAACATCACCTAGTACAAGAGGTTTCTCCAACTAATTCCTCTTACGTAGCCTCCTTATCCATGTACCCTCCCTGTCCCCCAGTTCCTGTTTCTTACTCTGTTATATTTCCCCTAAAGCAATTAAGGATACTGGAGATTATTATTTTTTTATTTGCCCACATGATTTTGTCTGTGGCTCCTTATCAGAACACAAACACAACAACAGGTGCTTTTTTGACCCCACTTTTTTTTTTTTTTCTAGTCAGAAAGCCCCTGGAACATGGTATACATTCAACAAATATTTGTTGAATGAAATTTTGCCCCTTTCTTATAGATCTTATTTCTCTCTCTAATTACAGATCTCCTGAGTTGAGGGTCTGAAATCAACTTTCCTGGCAAGAGCATGTCTAAGAGCTTTTAGGGGTCAGTTTTTTCCCAGAACAGAGGGGTCTGGCCTTCAGACTTAGTAGCCAGCAATGGGCAGGAGGAATCTACCTAGGCTGGCCAGAAATTACACAGCAAAGCCTACACAGTAAAGGGAGTGCTATCCTAGTGAATGTGCAAAGACCTAGAGAATTTATAGAGAGCTAGCAGATAGAGATGCTCAATACAACATTTTGAATTAGCAAATGAACATTAGTGGTTCTCAAACTTTGATGTATGTCTACAGAGCTTCTTAAAAATAAAAGATGCCTCAGTTGTTCTCCAGTCTGGAGACTAAAAGCCTTGTCTGTAAGTCAGTTGTTGACTATTGTATCAAATCTGTGTATGGTTTTTCATAGATACACAAAGCATTTCTCTCACCTCCTTATTTGACTCTGGGCCTAAGTTTTGGATCACAAGGACTATATCTTCTCCAGAGAATCCCAAATGCGGCCCCAGTTACCCAATCAAACTCAGGAGTTATGGGGGGCAAGAGAGCAACAGAAGGTTGCCTGTATGGCCATTTACCGTAACTCCAAGATGCTGGTCACATTTCGAGAGGGAAAGATGCGTCGGATGTAATTGAAGTCACCCACATAGAGGCTCCCATCGATTCCAACAGCCAGAGCCACTGGGGCCAGCAGCTTGTTGCCTTCAGCAAGGCCGTTGCAGCTGGGACAGGAAATGCTCCGGCGGCGACCATTGCCCATGATGCTGGTGATGATGGCAGGCTGCTGGGTCAGGAACTGGTTTTCCCCAGTACCCTTGTGTAGGATTCCTGTGGGCGTTGGAGAATGGGAGGGGTTACTGAAGCCCTCTGGGGAAGACACGTGTATTGGCCAACTGGGAGGGAGGGGAAGAGAAAAATTAGGAATCTTCAGTGCTTGAGGAGCTCTCCAACTTCTTCACGATGTGGAGAGAGCTGCAGTGGGGGAGGTGGACCCCACATGCTGTGGCATTGGGTAAAATGACACTTGGGAGGATAACTAAAGAAGCTTGTAATCCCAGCTTCCTGGTAGACTGGGGCAGGAGACTACTTGAGCTTGGGAAGTTGAGGCTGCAGTGAGCTATGATGGCTCCACTCCACTACACTCTGGATGACAGAGCAAGACCCTGTTTCTATTAAAAAAATAATAAAATAAAAGGAGAAGGTAGGAAAATCTATGCATATTTTGAGCACTTGATGAAAAAATGACCAAGGGAAGGGGAGGTGTGACCACTTAAATGCTGAGAAAAGAGACAACGTTCCAGAGAAGTGGCAAGGCTATGGCTGGGAAAGAAGACGTGTTCACGTACCACTTTTAACATTGAGGATGTGGTGTTTGTCCAGGGACCAGCCACCGAGGTTGGAGGGGTCCAGCTCGAATCCCTGAAGGAGGGCTGTCCTTTTCTCCCAGAGAATTAGACTGGGACAGGTCTCATATTCAAACCCGACAGACACTGAAAGATAAACGGGGTGGGGCAGAGCGAGAGAAAAGAGAGAGTTTACTTGATTACTCCAGAGCTCTGTAGCAAGAATGAGAAGCACGTGTTCGCAGTAATACAGATTCTGTTCCAAAAACTCACTCAAAGAGGCAGGCTGATTGCTTTTCTCCTTGTGATTCTACAATATTAAATTCAGATTTCTGAGTTGAACTCAACCTTGAAACTTTACACAGTAGTACTCTGTGGGGATGGAAAGACCTTTCCAATGAACGACTGGCTTTCAAAAATGACCCTGGTGACATGGAGGGAGGAAAGGAATCATTTGAAAACCTGACACAATTCCCCTTTAGAGATGGACAGGAGACTGTTTCTCTCAGCCTGCTGTTCACGGCATGCATTTATTATATTGTGTGTCATTTATTTCCACTTACTAGGAGAAAGCCCTTTGGGATGGTACTGGCTCATTGACATGGAGATTCTGGGAGCAATAGCTTGTGTAAATTAAGACACTTGATGTGTTCACTCAGGATTCCAGAAAGTGCCAGGAGAGGCAGGCACCAGCAGGGGTACAGCCTGCCAGTTACATGGGGATTCAATGGGGAACAGAATCCAAAAGCTGTTTGTAAAAATGCTGCATTTGCCACATGGACAAATGGGAGAGAGAGGTGGAAATGAAGGACATTAGTCCTAGCTTGGCTCCAAGCTCACGCTTCCTTGGGGCTCCATTTTCCCCACGTGTAAAATGGGTTAAGTGAAGCCTCAATTTCTCAGACAGATGTGGTAAGGAGAGATGAGATGAAGCGCTGAGATGCCATACATTTTTAATTGGAACGCTGGTCTAGAAATATGAGGCATTGTTATTATTGCTATTCCTACTGCATTAAACTCTTAACTATGTGTGTCACCTTTGGGGATTCTCTGCAGCTTTAAAAAATTCCTGAGATATAGAAGTGTCAATACGAATGGGGGATGCATTTTTATCTTTAAAAAAACCCTATATATTTCCTAGCTTGTCCTCTGAAAATGCCAAGAAACAAAGGCCAAATGACCAGCCCCAGCAGCAAAGAGAATTGCTAGTGCCTGGCTTGTGGCCTTGATATATTATTTCTCATTAAAAGGAATCAGGGCTTCTGGAAGAAATGGCTGGAGTAAGAAATGAACACAATGACACCAGCCTACTTTATCATACTAGATAGCAAGGAAGGAATCAAAATCTATTAGGGTCATGTCAAAAGGATTTGGGAATGAGCTTGAAGAGGTGCCCACTGACCAAAGATGGGGCCATTTGGCCATTAGTGAGGATAATAACTTCAATGGATTGAAACATACTAGATGCGTTTCGGCCCACGAGTTCATAATGGTATTTAAGAAACATTAATTTGCCACCACTGGATGATGAATCGACTCATTATATTGAAAACTAGTAAATAAAGGGAAATAATCAAACATTTATCTATTCTTTCCTATTTGAACTGTACTTTAAATAACCAAGTAGTTAAGGAGAAAGCATCTCTGCTTAGAAGTATTTCAGCTAATAGATGAAGAAGGAAGTATAGAATTAAAATATCATTTTGCAATCCCTAATGACCGGACAGACTAGGCAATGAACATCAATGGCTACTGAAATCTCTAAAAAATATACAACTTGACTTTAGGTGCCTCTTGACGGAAGGACACAGCCCCACCTATCACCTTGTTCTGCCAGAACAAAAAATCAAAAAATCAAACCTGAACTTGAGAAAGCTTCAAAGCCCAACTATCAATTGTCAGGAGATATAGGGAACAGAGGAACAGGCCAAATATCCATTATTACGCAATTCGAGAACCAACCAATCAATCAACCAACCAACCAACCACGCTATATGGGGAATTCTACAGGCACACAACCCAATTTCTTCAACAAATAAATTATGAAGGTTAGAGAGAGAGAGAAAGATAAGGAAAGATAAAAGAACTTTAAAAAGCAGTTTAAGAGAAATCAACCAATTGCAAAAGGTAGATCTTAATGGGATATTGAGACAAAGTATTAATAGTTTATGGTATTTGTCAGGCAATTGAAATATTGAACAATGATGGGCTATGTGATGGTTTTAGGGAATTATTGTGTTTTTTTGTTGTGATGATATTGTTTTTATATTTTTAGAGTGTTTTTAGAGATATGTTCTTAAATATTACAGATTGAATGATGTGATGTCTAGGACTTGCTTCAGAAAAATGTAGGAGAAAGGGGAGTGGATGGGGGTATGAAAAAAGAGGCCTCATCGTGAGTTGATAATGGTAGGCGCTGGAGTATATGGAAGTGCATTACAATATTTAGTCTACTTTTTGATATTGGCTGTCATTTTGATATTAGCTAAAGACAGATATTTTATATATATATATATATATTTGATTAGCCAGTGTTGTATATTAAATGCACTAGTTACTCTGGAAACTTCTTACTATCTTGGTTAAGTTAACTCCACTTACTGATGAAGCAGACACCCAGGGCTGTATCCTAAGCAGGTGTAACCTGTCAGTGGCATGATCTTGGGCAAATTTCTTACCCTTTCCCTCCTGCCCCATATGCACAATGGGGTTATGAGAGTGCCTACTTGAGGGGTTATTGAGAGGTTACCCAAGACAAAGGATTTAGCACAATGCTCTCTGCATGAAGGGAAAGTCTGATAAACATTGGCTGCCAATTATAGTGAAAATTTCTGAGGTGCTAGTTTCTTACTTTGGTAACTTATCTTTACAGTTCTTAAAATACACACGACTATTGGTGAAGAGAACACAGGATTCTGGATTTTGATTAATTCCTAGATAGCTTTCTACATGTAGGAAGATACAAGGTAGGTTAAGATTAATCTACAGCTCACAACTCTGATAACGGTAGGACCCTTCTCTTACGAAGATCTTTCGTAAGGAGGGAATTGTGATTCCTTCAAAAGACAAAGCCCTGGAACATAGCATGTGGCTTTCTGATCTCCTCAAACCCTGTTTTCTGATTATTCAGGGGCATTCTGTGCCATTTACAAGTGCTGTGTCTGGAACATGAACTAGCCCCTGACCACCTCTCTCCCATCATCTTGAATATTTTCCTTTTCCACTACACTTTCCTTTTCAGCTACACTGGCCTTCTCTCTGTCTATTAAACACACCCTGCTCTTCTCTCTGCCTGAAATCCTCTTTTTCTGATTTTCATGTGGTTCCTTCTTGTCATTAAAGTCTTTGCTTAAATGTTGCCCTGCGGAGGAGCCTTCCCTAAATACTCGCCACAGTTGCCCCTCCTTCCCAATATAGATCATTTACTTTTATTTTCTTATTAGCACTTATCCTTTTTGATATTTCTTTGTTTCATTTGTATTTATTATCTCAATACCTTACCAAAATGTAAAGCCCATGGAAGAGGAATCTTATCTGTCTTCTTGACCACTGTGTCCTTATCTACTGGAATGGTGCTTGGCATATCCTTGGAACTCCATAAATATGGGTCGAATTAACACACGACTAAATCCATTGATCAATAAGTGGTTGAAACCAAAACATACCAACAGCATCTGAGAGTCCATACACCCTTTGGCCATATGCATCTGTCTTGTCCCAGATGAAGGTGTAGGCCAGGTTGGGAGAAGCCTGGAATGACTTCTGGAAGAGATGCCCCTCGACAGCCACCATCAGGTGAACCCTGATGAGGTTCAGGGGCACTGTGGACTGGGTCATGGTGATCTTCAGCAGTGACTTGTACCCTGCAGTTCTGGAGCTCAGATAGCGAAGTTTCACAGTGGAACCAGGGAGCTCGATTTCTTCATGAAGAACCTGGAGAGGAAACACGTGGCAGATACACACCTCAAACACACCTGTGCAGGTGAACTGTAACCCTGATACTCTCAGTCTGCTATGTCTCTCACTGAGGCATCACATTTTATATGGGTGCAAGAACCACTTACCACCACTGAGAAAGAACAACGACAACAACAACAACAAAAACTTTATCCTCCACCATAGAGTGATGGGGCTGAGGTTATGATTTTTGGATTAATAATTATTCTTGGTCACTGTTGTGTTTCTTTTTGAAAAACCACACTGTTGGCAAAAGATGTAAATAAGAACAGCAGGCTTTATTGCTAGCTGCATGCAAGGAGGCCACGAGAGGCTGTAATTATATGAACCTACAACTTCCACTGACAATCCGTATAAAGCAACAGGGAGGCAATAATATAATATGCCCTCTGCCGTAATACCAATGTAGATCATTAAAGTGCCTCTTATCATGTATCTCTGTAACTAACAGGAATAAAAAGCAATTTGCAGGTGGGTTGCACATATGTATGTTGTTTTTATTTTATTAAAAGCTCTGATGACTGCCAAAGTCTTGAACGACTATCTGCAAACATGCAGAACAGCCAAGAGGGATTCAAACTTACATCTCTGGTGGCTATAAATTTTATTATGCTCCCACTTTTTTCACTCCCCTATAATATTAGTTTCTGGTCCACTCGGGGAGAGGCAGTGTCCAGTTGGTTTTGGTTAGGGAAGTCCTGAGAGTCCTGCCCCGGCACTGCCATTCCTACCTGGGTCTCAGGCACGATGGGATTCTGCCCAGGGGCAGCACTGAAGAAGGTGGACAGAGGGGAGGAGATGATGATTGGATCGGGCCGGACAAAGCCACTGAGGTCACAGCTGGGGATGGAGTTCTCCTCGGTCTTCATCACCAGGGTGTCCATGGCATAAAAGCTGTTCCATGGCAGCCACACAGTGCGCTCCTGGCTCATGAACGGGGCTCGTTCAAAGTGTAGAGTCAAGGAAGCACCTCCATTGGCGATCAGGTCGAACCTGGAGAGGGAGTAAATGAGCTGATGAGAGGGTAGACTCACCTTTAGACAAAGCAGGATGCCTCTCCTCCTCCCCTGATGGCCATGGGATGGCCAGAGCACAGAGGAGAACATGGGCTTTGGAGACAGACAGGCGGGGCTGGAACCCAAGCTCTATTACTTACTAGTTGAGTGGCAATGGGCAAGTTACTAACCCTCTCTGAGCCTAAGTTTCTTCATCTGTAAAATGGGAATAATTACACCAATACACATGGCATGGCTAAGAGTGAAACATCACGAGTGTAGAGCAGAGCTCAACAAACTATGACCCATGAGCTAAATTCGGCCCACCACCTGTTTTGCTAAATAAAGTTTTACTGGGCAGGGCGCAGTGGCTCACGGCTGTAATTCCAGCACTTTTGGAGGCTGAGGTGGATGGATCCCTTGAGGTCAGTAGTTCAAGACCAGCCTGGCCAACATGGTGAAACCCTGTCTCTACTAAAAATACAAAAATTAGCCAGACGTGGTGGCGGGTGCCTGTAGTCTCAGCTACTCAGGAGGCCAAGGCAGAAGAATTGCTTGAACCTGGCAGGTGGAGGTTGCAGTGGGTCGAGATTGCACCACTGTACTCTAGCCTGGGTGATAGAATGAGACTAAAAAAAAAGGGTTCATCGGCATACAGTTATACCCATTTGTTTATATATCTTTTAGGCTGTTTTCCTGCTGTAATGGCAGAGCTGAGTTGTTAGTGACAAGCCACATGGCCAGCAAAGCCTAAACTACTGTCTGGGCCTTTACAGAAAATGTTGCTGGCCATTCGTGTAAAGCACTTAGCACAGTCCTAGGCTAATAGAGTGTTCAATAAATAGTGTAATCATAACAATACTACGTTAGGACACAGGGAGGAGCTCATTACAGCATTCTTCTAATCAGTCTCTGCTCTGTGGCTGATTTCTTTGACAATGGTTCTTAAGCTATATTTCTGTTTGTTCCTTAAGAGCTGGATGGAGGTATACTACCTGTAAAGTAGAATAAAGGTAGCTTTTCCCCAATTAACAGAAAACAAGAACGTTAACAGAGACTAGTGTCCTAATTTTAAGCTTATTTTACCTCACCTCTAGAATTTCATCTCTCTCTCTCTCTCTCTCTTTTTTTTTTTTTTTTTTTTTTTTAAGACGGAGTCTCCCTCTGGGGCCCAGATTGGAGTGCAGTGGCGCGATCTGGGCTCACTGCAACCTCCGCCTCCCAGGTTCAAGCGATTCTCCTGCCTCAGCCTCCCAAGTAGCTGGAATTACAGGCTCCCACCACCTCGCCCAGCTAATTTTTTGTATTTTCAGTAGAGACGGGGTTTCACCGTGTTAACCAGGATGGTCTCGATCTCCTGATTTTGTGATCTGCCTGTCTCTGCCTCCCAAAGTGCTGGGATTACAGGTGTGAGCCACTGCACCTGGCCTTAGAATTTCATCTCTTTGAGGGCAGTGGTGCTGTCTGTCTTGCTCCCTTCAGAATCCCCAGCAGCTAAGAGTACTTGGATCGCAGTAAAAACTCGGTAAAAATATACTTGACTTGCTGGTTTCATCCAATCTTAGTAACACATTTGGTGTTTTTCAGTAAATGTGAATGAACAGGGAGCATATGAATATTAAGATAAATATCAGAGCATGTACAGCACAATAGTTTACTTATTAATTACTTTATTTATGTGCTTATTTATTGGGCATGCACACTGCTGGGGATAGTTCTGCATAGAGTACAGAAAAGAGTCAAATGTCTTGAAGTCAAATTGTTCCTAGTTGGCACGGTAGAATCAACATGAATATTTGGGGCACATGCCACTATGCAACAGATTGTGGGATTCCTCAGAGCATTCCCAAGCACGTCTTGTGACTTCCACAGCTTTGCAACCTGAATAAGCTGAAGAGTAACTGATCCAGGAGGTTGGATAGATGATCTGGGAAGTGGACTTGGGGCATAATTACTCAGGAAGCAGTGGAGAGGGATGCAGAAGAAAGGGACAAATAGCAAATCAAGGACTCAGCAATGTCTTCTTCTGTTGTCTTACGGGACTTCAGAGCAATTGACTGAAGGATGTCAGTTCTTCAAGAACACTGGCCTGGGCGTGGTGGCTAACGCCTGTAATCCCAGAACTTTGGGAGGCCGAGGTGGGTGGATCACTTGAGGGTAGGAGTTCGAGACCAGCCTGGCCAACATGGTGAAACCTGGTCTCTACTAAAAATACAAAAATTAGCCGGGCGTGGTGGCGGGCCCTGTAATCCCAGCTACTTGGGAGGCTGAGGCAGGAGAATCGCTTGAACCTAGGAGGCGGAGGTTGCAGTGAGCCAAGATTGTGCCATTGCACTCCAGCCTGGGCGACAAAAGCGAGACTCCATCTCAAAAAAAAAAAAACCACCACCACAACAAAAAACACTGGCTTCTAAGAATGAACAAGGGCCAGAGTAATTTTGCAAGGCACACATCTGCCATCCTGTGCTTTAAAATAATTAGATTTGGCTACAGAAATGTATGAGTGAGATATCAGAAATTTCATGAATATTGAAGATTTGATATGAATCTTTAGACTCCTTGTTTGGGTTTCAGAGGTGGGAGAGTGAAGGTAGTGCTCCTGGGGGCTGGTAATTGTTGAAACTGCCTTTAAGGCTACCTTAGGGCATTAGAAAGAAAATCAGGCCAGATTCTTTGCCAGAGAAAGGTAAAAAAAAAAACCCTGTTCTTACCTCTGTGATATATCCAAGATTTTCCAGAGTGCATTTTACAGAAAGAGTGTTGGATCAGATTTGTAGCCACAGTTCCCTTCGCATTTAAAATAGAATGCCATAATTGTGTGTGTGTCTGTGTGATTTTTAGCCCAGAGTAAGTCAGTGTTTTTTCCCTCCCATAGATTTCTTTTCTTCTTCTTATCTTTTTCTTTAAATTTCTAATCTATGCCCAAATGGATTAAGGAAATGACAGAGCTTTCATCTTGATGGGGGCTGAACGGGTACATGTTTCCAATCAGAAGATAATAGGGAGAGGTTGCCTCCTTCACACAGCAGGGTGACTGCTAAATGTATTTAATTAGACTTCTCTGATTACACGCCACCCCCTCCAAACAGTAGTGAAAACAACGCAACTCCTAAAGCCACAGATGAAAGCAGAAGGGGATCACCACAGGACGCTATGTCATGTGGATTTCTGTCACCCTGCACTGCCTTTGATTTAAAACAGGAGTTCGTTTCTAAGAGCTACCTTCCCTTCTTTTTCTAGAATCTGCCCCCATCCCAAAACACACACACACACACACACACACACACACACACACACACGTGCACTGACCTGACATTAAAAAGATGAGGTGGCTGTGAGCTGTACTAGGTAAGCTGGCTTTCCTATTTATTTTCTGTTTTTGATGCCACATCAAAAAGCATGAAATGTCTTTGGGGGAATCCTCACTAGGGGACTGGCCTGGTGGACATTCCAGTTCACCAGGGGGAATCCTGTGGTTCCACGCCAACAGCGCCGTCTGTCTCTTTGCACACACGTGTGGTGCTGAGTAGGTCCGAGCCCCTACTTACGTGCCATCCTGGCGGGTGATGGTGTAGCCGTATTTTGGGTACTTGACAAAAGACACGTTCACACCAACCAGGGGAGTTCCATCTGTAGTTACTACTTGGCCTCGGATGAGAGAAACCAAGCTGAGAAAGAAAAAACAGAAGTCCCTGAGCCACATGAAGGAGAACAAAGAGACAATTCCCCACTGCCTCTGCTCCCTCATCCTCGTCTGGCTCCTCAGGCAAGGACAAGGCTTCCAACATTAACTTCTGGTTTCCCACAACCACACTAGTGACATTTTGGGGTGAAATCTATGAGCAGCATCTCTTGTCACCAAGCTGGGCCATGGGGTCTCCTGGGCACCCGCCTTCCACTCTTGGCCTTGCTCTATTTCTTGACACTGTTCGGCTTTTGTTTGGCTTGAGCTTCAGGTTGTCCCTCATCATTCCCAGGTGCTCCTTAGCCGGGCACCGAGAGTGCCATACTCGGGTGAGAGCTTCCACATCTGGCTACTTATTTCCATTTTTTAGCTTTGGAGGATGGCCATGTTACTCTTCTAGAGGCCAGAATGTCAGAGGGGGTAGAGGGGAGCACAGAGAGTTTTATGGCTGGGAAATACATAGGCATTGTATTTTGCTGCCCTCTAAGAGCAAAATTTCTCATAATCTCAGAATGTCAGGGGGGTAGAAGGGAGCACAGAGAGTTTTATGGCTGGGAGATACATATGCATCGTCTTTTGTTGCCCTCTAAGAGCAAAATTTCTCATAATTCATGAGAGTCTGAGGAAAAGAGAACTTTGGAGATACATATAGCAAAACCCTTCAATATACACATTCAATAAATATACACATTTCTGCTAGGAATATATTGGATTCTGGATTCTATGTTACTACATATTTCTCTCATGTCAAGTTCCTGCTATCTTGGAGGGTTTTGAAATCCTACCAATTTATTTCCAGTGTTACAGAACATCTCTCTCTTTCCAGACACAGTAACTAGAACTTTCCCACAAATCCCGGTTTCCAACCAGCTACCCCTGGGAAAGTCCTATAAAGCCAAAGAGATGTTACAATATTCTGCTCAAAGTCCACGGAGGGAGAACGCGCATGTCTCCTCTCATCTGAATTCTCTTGACTTCACAGAGAAATGGGACAATGAGAAGCTCCATTTCTGCACCGAGCCCCCAGCCGACTGGGCAATTTGGCAAAAGAAGAGAGGTTCTCAGGCTCCCAGGGTCCTGGACACACTCCCAGTTTCCGAACGAGGTGATCAACTGACCCGTCTTTTGCCAGAACCTTGTCAAAGTTGGCTCGATTTCTGGAATGCACTTACTTTTGCATTCCCAGTTGTCCTGAAAACCGGAGGGATGCTGTCTCCCGTATCTCTCTTTTTATTAGCAATACCCCCAGCTGTTCAACTCCAACCCTTTGATGATCTCAGGAGTGTTTAGACTGTTCCACTGACAGCTCTAATTGTCTGCTACTGGCTGCCTAACAAATGAATGTCATTTTTAGCTGGTTTTAACCACAATGCTAGACTCTTTTAAAGTGGAAAACTAATTTATGAAAATAATCCTTTTGTTCAATTCCATTTTCTTATCGTAGCTCGGACTAAGATTTCTTTAAGACCTTACCAGACACTATTTTAAAATCAGTGATGTGTGTTGACGACCACAAGGTACACAGTGCTCATGATGAGAAAACAAAATTGAAAGTACATTCCTCAGTGGAGTCCCCCCACCCTTCCTTTTTTTCTACAACCGCTATTTCTTTTTAAATCATTCCTGTAGCAGAAGGCTCTGCAGCGTGCCGTAGGAATAACAGGAGTAGTGCTGCCTGTGATTTCTATCCTCTATTTTTCAAATTCTTCCTCGCTGCTGGCTTCCTATCGTTTCCAGGCAGTCAATTTGCAGAAAAGATTCAGCTAAGACATACTATCAGTTCATTTCTATTTATGATTATTGATGTGTAACAATTATCACATTATCTAGATAGTGAGATCTGCTCTATAAATTATAGTGGTGGAGTCAAGGCATTTCAGTTATTTTTGTATGCCATTATCTAGGGGAACGCCCTTTTAGAAGTCTTGAATTTTCAAGTTCTTTTTTACTCCTCGCTTTGTCCTTCGTTATTTGTCAGATGATAATGTACTGGAATTCACATGCTTACTGAACTTCAACCTATGTCTTGGAGTTACATTTCATATTTCTGAATTATGTATCCATGCAGACAGCTGGAGAGCCTGGGCTCATTTGGGTGGTGCCATTTATTGTTCACATTCAAAGCTTCAGAGAGGCTTTCTCTAAAGCAACTTTCTTTCAGGTCTCCTGGGCTGGCATAGTCTACCAAATATTCTGGGGTTCCTGACTGTTCACCTGTATTTTGGCTCTAGCTCAAGGTGCCTTCTGGAAGTGGGAACCATTGATGAGGAGAATAAGATAAAATTAGAAGGGCCAGGTGAAGAAAGCGTGAAAGGGAGAATATCAGGAAATGACTGGATGTAGGGTAGAAACAATGAGAGGTTAATGAGGAAGCAGATTGAAACAGACCTTCAGAGGATGCACAGGCCTTCAGAGCATGCATTTTCAGTATAAGCAAACTACAAACCCCACTGAAATGCTTATGGCCCAGTGCAAGCTCTGCCCAGTCACAGGTCTCTAGCAAGGTGAATTATGTTCATAATTAAAAGGAAGTATACTTACAGAATCTGTTCTAGAACTAGGATTTAACAAGCGGAGTAAATACTTTTTATTTATCAGAGATCTGCAGTTTTTAAAAAAAATTTTCTTGAGAGATTCTTCTACTAAAAGAAACAGTAATAACACTGTGTATAGTATATGTTAAAGTCAAATAAAATAGAAAGATGAATCTCTAAATTTAAAACGTTTTATTTGGGAAGCAAAAATTGCAATTCAGGGCATATGCATGGGGTAGTCTTCAGGATGTCTGAAGAACAGAGAAGTTTGGAGATTTTATAAGGAGAAGTGTTACTTACTCTTTTGAGAGAACGTTAACTGGGACTGGTAAAGTTTTGGCGGTCTGGTGAGTTCTGACTGGTGAATGATGGCGGTGGGTACAACTAGTCTCAGAGTCATAGTAGGTTGTTTCAGTTGCTATTAGATAACTGGTTTCAGGTTACAGCAGGCAGTTTCAGTAGCCAGGCCTGGGGAGAATTACATTTCTAGGGCAATGTTATGTGCCCAGAGTGCTTTTTCTTCCTGGTTTCTTGACTCTGCTTTAGTTGGGTATGACAAGAATGACCCAATTCGTCTGATCAACTTTTACATATTTAATAGTATTATCCTAATTTTACTAATCAAGAAAATGAGGTTTACGAGCCCAACACAATATCGATAGGAGGTATCAGGGCTGAAATAGAGGAGGGCTGAGATTATTTTTATTTTTCTATTATTTCTTTTTCTATTTTATTTTTAGTAAAATGAGAACAGAGAGAAGCAAAAGTTGTTGGCCTAAGGTGACCTTGTTAAGACATTCATATTCAAAAGAGCTGCAGGAATTGAGGCTTTCCAACTTTCCAGAGAGCTCTAACAGGCTGTAGAATTAGCTGTGCTGCCACCCATCTCTTCCCTGTCCCACCCTCACAGGGTTCTCTCGGCTGGGGGGCTGAGTCGGAGTCCAGGACCGATCAAAGACTCATGACGGGGGCTCCCAGATAATCACTTATAAAGTTAGGGGCTTCTGTTAGAAGGGAAGTCTGGTATTTCTTCCCTGCTTGGAAGCCGAGAGAAGTAGCATACTTCCAGAGTTGCTCCTGGACCTACCTGAATGAGGATAAAGAGAAATAAGAGAAAGATGGCACAATGGGGGTTGTCAGGGCTGCAAAGGGGCGAGGACCATCCTACCCAAGTTCCTAGTACCTAGAAGTTTTGGGAAAAAGGACCTGACAAGCAGTATTTATTTCTCGATGTGAAGGACCACAGAGATGGGGTGTGGCATCCCCAAGTAGACCATGCCCCTCCTTCTTGCATTAGCATACACCATCGACATCTGGACCCAGACCAATTGAGAGGGAGATGAAGCATGGCCAAGCCATAAGAAGACCCCTAGCCTCTCCTACCCCTCCTTTCTACCCTCAGAATCATACATAGTGCATAGAAAAGAGGAGGGGATGGGGTGGTGGGGAAGTGTCTGCAAGACAAACCTTCCCCTTGCTTTCTTCTCCAGGAGCACAGTTCTAACTTGTCCTAGGGTGAAGTTGAAGACAAAATGAATCTATAACTTGACCCTAGAATATTCGTAAGCCTCAAATTAGCAACTAAGAGCAATAATAAACCGGAGAGAATGAAGGGTGAAATGCAGTGGCACAATGCTTTGCACACAGTAGGTAATCAGGAGAGGCAATAAATGGAATTATTGTATGGATTAGAGATAATCTACACAAAGTCTCTGGCTCATCCTAGGTGCTCAATAAATCCTTGCAACTGGCATCATCTTGACTCTAAGATGCCACTGAATGATAGGTTATGTTATCAAGTTAATAACAGCTTTTGAAAATACTCTATTGAGTGAACTATTTCAGCAATGCTTGAACAAAAGCCACTATCAGAGGCATTATAAAGGGAGATTTAATATAATGACAATAACATCATAAAATAACAGATTTTAAAAATGATCTAAAAACCAGGGAATCAACAGGTTTCTCCAGCAGATTCTGGGTTAAAGATGGTGATATCCTGCAAAGACACTAGGGCTCCAATGGAGCCCAACACAAAGTGAGGAAAGGGCACGTCTCTGAGGCCCCCTTGGAGGGAGGTGCCTCTAGAGGGGCAGATTCCAGGCCAATTGGGTCCCCAGGAAAGCTGGAGCACTTCCTCTGGCTCCAACAGGAAGAAAATCAGTGACTTCAGCAGCTTGCAGGGACAGAGGGTGCCTACCTGCTGTTGAAAGGGTTCTCTCCAGGAATGATGTGGGTGCTATCCTTGCCTGCCAAGAGCTTGATACGGTCATAGAAGGACTTCACCGCGGGCCAATCCGTCTGGCCCTGCTGAATGATGTCCAGTGGGTCCCGGGACCCCCGGCAGAGCAGGCTGTTCTGACAGGCTGACTGCAGGCAGCAGTCAGGGTCCAGGCAATCCACCAGGCCATCTGGAAGGGCAGAGGCAGAGCCAGAGTCAGCGGATTTCATGGCATAAAGCTGTTTGGAGACACTAACACCTTTGTTACCAGCACAGGCATGAGCAGCATCAAACGTACCCAAGGGCCTGAGGTGGCAGGTTTCACACAGCAAGCCTCATCCAATTCCAATCTATACACATAGAAAACAAAAGACTGAAAGGAAATAATTTAAAATGTTGACGAATGGTTATCCTCATGTAGCAGATTAGTGTGTTTCTCTTCTTTATTGTGCTTTTCTGGAATTTCTACTTTTTTTCTACTATGAACAAGTATTATTTGAGTGGGAAAATAAAAACAAAAACTTTGCTTTTAAACAACACAGCACAGTTAATTACCCACAGCCAGTTCCCAGGGGTCTGTGCTAATGGGTACACAAGAAATCAAAATGCATGGAATTTCTGGCTGGGCGTGGTAGCTCATACCTGTAATCCTAGCACTCTGGGAGACTGAAGGAGAAGGATCGATTGAGCCCAGGAGTTTGAGACCAACCTGGGCAACATAGTGAGACGCTGTCTCTATTAGAAATACATTTTTTAAAAAAATCAAATTAAAAAAAACTCAAATGCATGGAATTCCTTACATCTCACTTTAATGGAGAAAAGTATTCTATCCCACTCCCTCTAAGCCAGGAAGGGAACTGCTGACCAATTAGAAACCCAGGTGCTGTGAGTTTTACATTTTCTAGGAAATGTGGAGAAACAGCTTTGGCTTGGGAATCTGGAAATTAAGCCCTCAGTTTCCACAGTAGTTTCTGGTTCTGTCTTCCTGTATGCCCTCAGGACTCGGAACATTCTTATGTACTTGCCCAGAGTCCCGTGCCTCCATCCCTTTACCTGGGCTGATTCCTATTTACTCATCCACCATTCAACAAACATTTGAGTGGTGTCCATGTGCTGGCAACAAGAGAGACCGCAAAGAACCATGGAGACTGTCTTTAAGGAGCTCATGGTAGAGTGGGGGAAACTGACAGGACTGACTCATCCTTTAAGATCAAGTTTAGGTGTGGCCTCTTCTTCCAGGAAGCCTTCTAGATGATGCCCCTGGCCAGGTTATTGCTACAAACTGAATGTCTGTGATCCTTCAAAGTTCGTATGTTGACAACTTAACTCCCAATGTGATGGTATTAGGAGCGGGGTTTTTGGGAGGTAATGAAGTCATGAGGGTGGAACTCTTACAAATGGATGAGTGTCCTTATAAATGAGACCCCAGAGAGCACTTTAGTACTCTTTGTGCCACGTGTGGACACAGCAAGAAGACTGCAGTCTATCAATCAAGAATCAGGGCCTCACCAGACACTGAATCTGCTGGTGCCTTGATCTTGGACTTCCCAGCCTCCAGGACTGTGAGAAATAAATGTTTGTTGTTTAAGCCCTCCAGTCTATGGTATTTTTGTTGTAGCAGCCCAAACTGACCAAGACAGTTAGGAATCCCTGTTCTGTACATCCGTGAATCAGAGGTTCTCAAAGAAGCATTCTGTATCAGAATCCTGCAGGAAGAATAAACGGCCCACCCCACATCTCCCCAGGGAGAGCCTCCAGGAGCAGGCCCTGGAATCTGCATTTTAAACATGATTCTCAGGTGATTCTAACGCACAATACGATTTAAAAACCATTGTTAATGCCAACTTTCTTACACTAGAATTAATGACCTCTTAAGGCTCGCCTCTCTATCTGGAAAATGAGCTCTTTGAAGAGAAGAATGATGTCTTATTAATTTTATATTCCTTCCTCTCTTAGTACCAAGTACAGAATCGGGCACTCAACAGACGTTTGTTGAATGAATAAAATGACTGCTTCCCATTCCTCACATGTCTGTGAGGGCTGAAGATGGGAATGTTTAGGGCAGTGTTTGCTCCTTGGAATTTCTGATAAGAACGAATTCATTAGCCAATCCTTCTTCACTTGGCTGGGAGCTGATTGAACACACAGTGCAGAATCTTGGAGGATAACTTGCTTGCACCTCCTGGATTTGATAGCAAGGCAGTTTTTTGGACCATAATTAGAATCATGGAAACATGCACTCAAACCCTGGGCTGTGCCTTGACAAACACTTGTACTGGAACGCTGAATCAGAGGCCTGGCTGGGTGCTTTAAATTTACTACAATGTAATTTTTTGGCATTACTCTTTTCGTTTGGTTCCGCTAATGAAAATGAAATATGTAATTTCACCAAAGTTCCACTGTAATTTAGCAATTAATGTGCAATTATTTTAATGCATTACTTTCTTTTTAGCAAACAAACAAATTAGGAGGTTGCATGTTTTGCTTGGCTTTAAATTACTAAAACTAGCCTCTCATTTTCCACATGGGCGAATGTTGCTCATGTGCCTCGTAACACATTTAGATTTACACAATTTCCTAGAAATGCAGACACAGGAGGGTGAGCAGGCATGCACACTTTAAATTGAGAGACTTTCGGAATCAAGGCTCTGAACATCTCAGGCTGATGTGCTAGGTGAATCAGATACTCCCCAGCTCCACGGAGCCTGGCAAACCTCAGACGCTAGAAACAGCACTAGAGATTGTATCTTAGTAGCAGGATGATATCCAGGCATTGTTTCAGATCCACATTCAGGCTGTCCAATCTGGAGGGCCATTGGCAGAATAAGAAAAATAAGAAAAAAAGTGCGTAGAATTCTGCCTTGAACATCACTTTCCATGGGCTGCCTTCACTAGACAGAAGGGCTCTACCATGGAATGCCTGTTTCAGATTTAAAAAATAACTTGCTGAGATAGGCTGGCAGGGCTTCATTCAGCAGCCACAAGAAGCTCCTCAGGTGAGAAGAAACCCACTGCTGTTAGCACTACAGATTTCTTTTTTTTTTTGAGACGGAGTCTCGCTCTGTCGCCCAGGCTGGAGTGCAGTGGCCGGATCTCAGCTCACTGCAAGCTCCGCCTCCCGGGTTCACACCATTCTCCTGCCTCAGCCTCCTGAGTAGCTGGGACTACAGGCGCCCGCCACCACGCCCGGCTAGTTTTTTGTAATTTTTTTTTTTTTTTTTAAGTAGAGACGGGGTTTCACCATGTTAGCTAGGATGGTCTCGATCTCCTGACCTCGTGATCTGCCCGTCTCGGCCTCCCAAAGTGCTGGGATTACAGGCTTGAGCCACCGCGCCCGGCTTGCACTACAGATTTCTTTAAGGTCACCAGCCTCCTCTGATTAGGAGTACCATCCATCTCTGGTGGCCTTTCCCTCCTGAAGCTGGGGAAGTGTTTCCTCCCCTCCAACCCATTCACCACCTGCTCCATGTAACCGCCTTGAAGACCTCTTTGGGCTCAAAGAATAACTTAAGACAGTTTTCCTGTTAAGTACTGAACATTTGCCTCCCCCACCCCCCTCAGCCTGTCACTCTTTCTGGGCTTGTGACTGCTTCAGAACTGTGAACCTCAAATTTCCCCACTGTTTTGTTGATTCTGGGCTTTTGATTCAAGGGCCTGTCTGGCAGGAGATGGCCTAAACACATCAGCAATAGCAGATGACAAATGCCAAAACAGAAAAAAAAGGGGATACAAATGATTTCCTCCTACATATTTACATTTACCTGCTCCAGAGATTGTGCATTTGGGGTTCTACCCGTTATTAAGTAGGAGCTACGTTATGCCTATAATGACCTCATCATGCTGTGTGATTATGGGCTGCAGCCGCCAAACACTTTCAGACGACACTGTGAACTTTAAATTGGCACTCCAATCTCCCAGTGGCCTGTCAGTCATGAGAATCGCGTCTTTATGCCAGCAAGCCCCTTGGATGGAGTCTGACATTGCAATCTTCAGTAAATTACCCTGTCACTGACAATCTTGCAGTTATCTCGCAAACAATCAAGCAGGCAATCAAACTGTTCTGAATTGCCAGTTCAGGACCTGAGAGGTGGCCGATGTCTCCATTCAACAGCAGAAGGAAAGCAGCCCGGCCCTCTTATGACATTGGACGATTTCTTTATTTATTTATCTACCTACTTATTTGTTAGTCGGGTTGACTTTTTCCTGGGGAAGGGGGTGAGGATGGTGGGAGAGGTTTGCAGAGTCCTCAAAAAGGACCCAATACTGATTCAGCGATTATGGGAAAGCGACTTAGGCCTTTCTGATCAGCCCATGCTGCGGGCGGGGGATCATGTCTGCTTAATCTTACTTCACTCAGTGAAACAGGGCCAAAAAGAATTATCTAGGTGTTTTCTGTCAGAACGGACACTAAATCACAGCTCTGGCTCTATTCTCCTCATACACGTCGTAAGCTAATTGTAATGACAATTTCAGAGAAATGTGATCACGGAGAAACTTTCTGGGAATGATACCAAGGCATTCTATTTATTGCTTTTGATAAAGCAAATCAGAGAGATTCTTCCGTAACAGTTCTGGCAACGTGAAACAGGTTCATTAATGCTGAATCGAAACCCTTGGATTAGAAGTCCCAAGATAAAAAGCCAAAAAATCTATACAGCATCAGAGGTGAGAGACTGGCCTCTGGAATCAGATGGATTTGGGTTTGAAGCTCATCTCTGCTAGTTCCCTGGCTGTGTGAGCTTGGAAAGGTAATCGGCCTTGCTGAGTTGCGGTTTCCTCGCCTTCAAAACTGAGTTATAATTGCACATATGCCATAAGGTTATGTGATGGAGAATAAATAAATTTATATATATATAAATCCAAGTGTGTGTGTGTGTGTGTATATATATATATGTCAGTCTGGTATATAGTATATGTCCAATGAACTATAACTAAAACCTGAAACTCCCTGAAGTCTTCAACTTTTTCATTTTAAAAAAATGGATGCAAAAGTGAATGAAATTAATATTCCCTTATATTTAGAGTCATTTACTGGTATAGGCTATGGGCTGATTGAATCTTGGCAAAAATACTTTATTTCCAAATAGTGATAGGTTAATAATAATAATAGTAATAACAAATGCTATAGATTGAGCAGAATTTACATATATTTTTTGTTTAAAGATTCATGGAAATCCTGCAAAGCAGAATAATGTAACTCTTAAATGTCAGATTATAGAACAGGATGTCTGGGTTTGAATCTCAGATTGGCTATTACCTAGCTGTTGACCATGGGCAGTTAACTGCTCTGTGCTTCAGTTTCCCTCATGTATAAAATGGAGATGATGATGATGATGATGATGGTAGATAGTGCTGCTGAGAGGGTTAAAGTAGTTATTGTCTGTATAGTACTCAGAGCAGTGTCATATAATGAGTGCTCAGTACACTGTCTTAGCACCATTATCACCATGCCACCCACTCTATACCCACCTACAGAGGATGCAACTGAGGCTTGGAGAAGGTGAATATCCAAGTGGCTAAGAAACAGCTATGAATAAAAAGTAGAGAAAGGCAACAGATGAGATTATCACCCTTTGTCTTCATTATTGGGAGGATAACACTTCCTTCCCCAAGGAAGTCTGAAGACAAGGCAGTGGACACCCATCAACAGGGGAAAGTGTGGGCAGCTGTGAGATTTCATCACTTCTGAAGGCCTGTCTACTACAGCTGGGAAAGAATGTGGCTGGTTGAAATGAACATCTGAAGAGGAATCAGCATGAGAAACCAGATGCCTGGGAATTTGTTCCTGGCATTGTAGGCCGCAGAGGACCACACTATTTACCTGTGAGACACAATCCCCTTTTAGCTGTTTACCATTGGCACAAGGTGGCACTTACTTTTGTGCTGGCTATAGGTTTTTGTCTGCCGTTTCAATCCCCTGTGTAGTGTACTCTGCTGGATTTTAAAAGGAGCTCCTAACCAGTGAAGAGATTTAAGCTCAAAGCCTTCATTAAACGCTTACTAGTAAAGCTACACTCAGGAGGAAGGAGGCCCTGTGTCGATGGAGAGGCTGCAAAGCAACCACACCAGAAGCATCTGGATCCTTCAGAGTTGGCTGAACCAGGCACACCTTTCTGCCTGGAGGAGGCTGTGTGAGTTCTTGCATCATCATTCTCATAGGAAATGGCTCCAGGAATGAGAAGATGTTGATTTCACTTATTTTCTCCTTTGATCTTCTGGGCAGCTTATAGAGAATGTGAATGGAAGCATTTTGTTCAACTTGTCTCCCTGTTGCTTGGTTTGCAAGTGAGTCTCTCTGCAACCTGCATGAACTCCACGGCTTTCTTAGGTATTAAAGACTCCAGAGGAACACCTACATTTACTTTTCTAAGTTTCATTTTGTGACAGAGTTGTAGAGATGGACTCTAACACATCACTGCAGGTGCTGTGGATGACTCTGCTAGTGTCTGCACACAGCTGCTGGTTGGGGACTGGTCAGACGCTCAGATTTAAAAATAAGCTGCACTCTTTGTAGTCATGGTTTCACAGAGGTACCACCAACCACCAAGTCTACCTTTCCTACTCACTGGGCCAGGAGGCCATAGAGTGGATTGGTTAAAAACATGAGCTTTGAAGAGTACTCTCTGACCCATCGATAGGATGTTCAAGAACAGGCAAAGTTAATCAGTGATGACAGAAAGTTAGAAACTGCAGTTACCTTGATGAGGAGGTATTAGTTGGGAAAGGGCACAGGGAAACTTTCTGGGCACTGGGCACGCTCTTGATCTTCATTTTAGTCACCTGGCTCCCCAGGTAAATTGACAAAGTGAAGGCAGTGATGATTATACCCACAGGAGTGCTGGGAGGATCAACAGAGGTAATCCACAAAAGGTCCTCACAACAGTTGTGAGCACCTTGTCACCTACTAAGTGCTTCTGAGTCATTTCTATGTTTGTTTGTTTTTTTTCTTTTTGAGTCTTCTTGGCATCATATAGGGTTGTTTACCTATACAGAGCTAGGTGCTTGCCAAGCTGTCACTTCCCCAAGAAAAGTCTGGGTAGTCAGGTGGTGAACTCAGTAACTCAGGGTCGTTTTTGAGATCAGCTAACACTGATGAGGAGTTGAAAGATTAATGCAGTAATAAAAAGGAGGGAAGAAGCTATAAGTTGGGGCAAGGAAGATGAAATCTGGTTGTTTGTGATGGAAACGAAGAAGGTGTAGGGGTCCTGGAGGGCACTTAACTGCTGGTCGGCAAAGGCCAAAGGCTCCTGCTGAATTTAAGTTAGAGATGGAAAGTTTCCTGGGTAAAAAGAGGGCAACCATAGGGTTGGTTTTGCCTGGGGAGTTAGTTTGTTTTGAGGTAAACTCCTGCAGGGCATGCCTGAGGTGTGTAGCAGCCCGGTCAAAGGGCATTTTTTTTTTTTTTGCTAGACCCCCGGCTATATAAACAATTTGAGTCACCCCAAACCAGCAGGTCAGCACCATTCTGGAAACTTGATTGGCAAAAGAAATAGTCCTCCAGCCAATGCTTGCTAGGCTGCCCACTGGAACTGGGACTGGCCAATGGGCCTTAGGATATCCCATAGATGCAAATCCCAAAACAATCTGGGGCATCTTATTGACCCTACATGCACAGGAGTGGGGATGAGGGGTGTTAGAGGGTCAAAGAGCACCCTGAAGGGGAGGAACAGGGATCAGGGTTCACATGAGTCCTGATCTGGACTGGGGTGCTCCTCCCAGTTAGCATTGCTGACCCTGGCCAGTCCCTGATACTGTGAGGGCAACTTAGAAAATTTCAAGGGAGTCACCCCAAAGCTCAGGGCCCCCTGAGATGCAATGCTTGGTCCCTGCCCTGCCCCATTTGCCCAGGGTGGTACGGGCTTTTGGCTCAGTTTGAAAAATAGCAAACGAACATGGGCTTTAGAATTAGAATGTTTTGGCTTTAACACCTGGTCTATTATTCATCAGCTGTGCCATCTTGGGCAAGTGACTGAACTCCTGAGGCTCAGTTTTCCAATCTATAGAATGGACTTAATAATGCCGACTACACTGAAATGCAAAGAGGTGCTCTAAGAAAGTGCATGTGAAATGAGTTGATGAATGTATAGCACTTAAGACAGAGGAAGAGCTCAATACATGAAGGTTATTCTTAATGATATTTCCTGCTCTCCACGAGAGAAAGGTACTGTTCCATTTGCGTTTTATCCTACGTCTGCTGACAAGGTAGAAGTGAGGATAATTGAAAGTATTTGGGCTTGATGTAACTAAGAAGTGAAAGGAACGGGCAAGGCTGATTTGATTTAACCTGGCAATACGAGATTAGTTCTTCATTGCCTCTGTAAGGTCTCCTGCATTGCCAACCTTTTAAAGCAATGGATTGTCTGACAGGGTGCTCGTTTGGAAGGTTTCACCTGCCATTAATACCCTGGCTGCCTGATGAACCATCGCTCCTCAGGCATCCTGCTTCCATGCACAGAGCAATGGCCATTCTCAAATATTGCAAGAAGTAAAACTGGGCAGGGTGTGGTGGCCCACGTCTGTAATCCCAGCACTTTGGGCAGCTGAGGCAGGTGGATCACCTGAGGTCGGGAGTTCGAGACCAGCCTGACCAACATGGTGAAACCCTGTCTTTACTAAAAACACAAAAATCAGCTGGGCATGGTGGTGCACACCTGTAGTCCCAGCTATTCAGGAGACTGAGGCAGAAGAATTGCTTGAACTTGGGAGGTGGTGGTCGCAGTGAGCTGAGATCATGCCACTCCCCTTCAGCCTGGACGACAAAGTGAGACTCTGTCTCAAAAAAAAAAAAAAAAAAAAAAAAAAAAAAAAAAAAAAAAAAAGAAGAAAAAAAGAAGTAAAACTGTATTTGTGCTCCTTCTGGAAGACCTGTTGGAAGTTTTCCTCCTACTTCTTGCCAATTCTTTTGGTCAGACTCTGACTTCCAAGTCCAGAGATCATTGTACCAAAGCACCTTCTGGCCTTTCTTACGACTTAGCCATGGAAGATGAATCATGTCTGACCAGAGATCTGGCAGAGTGGAGGCCCCAATGAAAGCTGTTTGCTGGCTTTTCCACTCTTTAGGATGGATGTGGGAAAAAAAGCAAGGGCTGCTTAAGCAAATCAAGGCTCTGCTACCAAAGGCAAAAATCTGATTCAGGTAAGACCTCTCTTTGATAGACTGTACCTTGAAGCCACTGGGGGAAATGTTTGACAAGGGGCTTATAGTGTTTGTCCAGTTATTTTTAAAAAATGATTCTTCACCAACAACTAATGGACAAAAACCAAAAACAAATGCCATCAACAAAAACCTCTGAAACCAATGCTTCTCAAATTCTAATGAACATCACAATCACTCAGGGATCTTGTTAAAAGGTAGATTATCATCCCGTTTCCTAAGGTGGGGTTTGAGAGCCTGCATTATTTATGAGCTCCCAGGTGATGCCTATGCTGTTGCTCTGAGCACCGTATTTCCAGTGGCTAAGCTGTAAACCAGCGTTGCTGAAGGTGTGCTCCCTGACTACCTGCTCTGGAATGATGTTAAGATGCCATCAACCCAGATGTACCGAATTCCTGAGACTAAATATTGGGAACCTGCATTTTTTTTTTTTAATTTTAAGATGGAGTCTCGCTTTTGTCGCCTAGGCTGGAGTGTAATGGTGCCATCTCGGCTCACTGTAACCTCTGCCTCCTGAGTTCAAGTGATTCTCCTGCCTCAGTCTCCTGAGTAGCTGGGATTACAGGTGCCCGCCACAATGCCTGGCTATTTTTTTTAAATTTTTTTATTTTTATTTTTAGTAGAGACAGGGTTTCACCATGTTGGCCAGGCTGGTCTCAAACTCCTGACCTCAGGTGATTCACCCGCCTTGGCCTCCCAAAGTGCTGGGATGACAGGTGTGAGCCACAGTGCCTGGTCGGGAATCTGCATTTTAAAGAAGATTCTCGAGAATGATTATTTTGCTCACTAAAGCTTGAGACCCCTGTTCTGAGTGACTGAGAAAAAGCCTTCAAATATCCACAGCAGTACAGCTGAGGGGCTACAGTAGCTTCTCCAAACTCTGTCTCCTGCAGGATGTTAATATGCATTCCCTGAAACACAAAAATGGAGGTGGGAGGGGAGGATATGCTGTCAAATATAATTTTGGAGTCAGTTAAACAAAGTTAAACTGGTTTCTTTACAGCAGGACTTCCTGGAGGCTTTGATACATGGATAAAGACTCAATATTATGAGTCTTTAATATTGTCATGGAGCGCGCATTTCCTACTGATGGACCCTTCTGGCTCCGAGCCTCTCCCTGCAATTGCATCTAGTGCCATACACATTGGGAAACAGTCCATGAGAACACAGCGCTCTAGGTTTGGGGGCTTTGTTCTTGGAAGGACCAGCCATACCTCTATCTACTCAATAGGCACAAGTGGCAGTCTCATCCTTGATTGACTTCCTATAAAGTGCAGGGCTTTGGGTGATCAGGCCCAACACAAACCACATTGGTACTACCAGCACCTCAGTTCAGAGCCTCTGTCCTCCAGCTCCCAGGGTCTCCCAAGGCCAGTGCATTTTAGAGTGGGGACCCTGTGCTAGGTGACAACATCCTAGGGTCAGCAGGACAATGGAACATTAATGGCAACCATGTCTAATGAGAACCAGTGGTTGGTGCTCAGGAGGAGCTCCCTGGGTGCCTGGCCCTGGCTTAGGTACTTTAAATGCATCCCCTTGTTAAGTCACCACTAGAATCCTGGGTGCTATTAACATTACTGTCTACAGATGAGGAATAGGAGACTTTGACATTAAATAACTCACCTATGGCCACCTTGTTTTTAAGCGGTAGGACTGGATTTTGGACCCTGTTTGCTGCACTCTGGAACGAAATCCTACACAAAGCTGCCATGTAAGGTTATGGGACTGTTATGCTGAGTGTCCAACACACCGGAGCCTGTTGTACCTTCTGCCATGCCATGTTTGTACGAGCATATATATATGAGCTCTTTTATCTAAGGCAGTTACTGACAGTAACCATTTACATACCTATTAGAGGGTGATCTATGTTTTGGGAAAACTGCGCTGCAGAATATTTTGGTCAGCCCTCTGCCCCAGCTCCTAGCTTCACCCAGTTTCCACTTTTGACTTAAGTTTACACTTAAGTGCCTGGCCCTCTGCCAGCCACTTAAGCCCCTCTGTGCTTTCTCAGCCTGTGCTGAGATCCAGCCAGCATCCAGTCATGCTCTCAAGAACCCTTTGAGGTGGGTTCTATGATCCTCATTTTGCAGATAAAGAAACTGAGGTTCATAGAGCTTAAGGGTCTCGCCCAAGGTCACAGTGCTAGTAAATGATGGAGAAGTGATTCATGATTCACACGTTGGTTGTCTACCTCAAAGCCTCTTTTTTTTTTTTTTTTTGGCGGAGTCTCGACTCTGTTGCACAGGCTGGAGTGCAGTGGCTCCATCTCGGCTCACTGCAACCTCTGCCTCCTGGGTTCAAGTGATTCTCCTGGCTCAGCCTCCCAAGTAGCTGGGATTACAGGTGCCCTTCACCATGCCTGGCTAACTTTTGTATTTTTAGTAGAGATGGGGTTTCACCATGTTGGCTAGGCTGGTCTTGAACTCCTGATCTCAAGTCATCCATCCGCCTTGACCTCCCAAAGCCTCTTGACTTCTGGGATTACAGTGCTGGAATTAAAGTGCTGGGATTACAGTCGTGAGCCACAACGCCCGGCCTCCTCCAAAGCCTCTTGACTTCTGCTCTGAGTTCTTCATAGGGGGCTGGGAGCAGTCACAGCCATATATAGGTACCCTCTGAATGCTGCAGGTCTTAGGAAGGGAAATACCGTAGCTTCAGAAAACATGTTTATTTCTTAGTTGTTTTCTCTTTCTCTTTCCCCTTCCTTCTTTTCCTCTCCCTGCCCCACCCCTGCTGACTCTCAACCCAGAAAGGGCCTCTGGGAATGATCTCATTTGATCAGAAATTTCCCACCTTGGACAGCCTCTGACAGGCCTCTCTGGCACAGTCTCACCCTTGTTAGCCTAGAGCCACGTTTTTTATACCTGGGGGATTTCTATCCTGGCTGCGGCTGTCTCCCCACTTTGCTGTTACAAAAACCACTGGCAACAGAGAGCAGGGGCCTCTGCTCTTGGCCTCTGACTTCCCCAAATGCTTGCCCTCTGCCTGCTGTTCCTGGCCTCTCGCTGCCTGGTCTACCCCGCTCTGTTCCTCATCAACCTCCATTTCAAAGAGCCCACTGACAGGTCACACAGAACTGAGCGGACGGCCAGCGCAGCCCAGGCCCGGCAGGGGGTGGCAGCCTGGTGCCAGACAGTGACCTGCTGGGTCCCTCAGAAAGAAAAGGGGCTGTCACCACCGACACCTCAGAGCAACAAGCCGGAACAGTTACTTTCCGCCTGAGGGGAGACCTTGTCCCTGGGGGGAAGATGAGAGGCTTGGCCCCAGAGTGGAGAGGATTAGTAGGGGGGCATGATGCTTCTCCTGCTGCTGCATAAAGAAATAGCCCAGACTGCCAGCTGGTCGAAGGGCCTGGATTTGGCTATCCTACGAGCTTCCTGTGGAATTATAGGAGTTGGAAGTACTAATTTCTAAATGATGTCTTTCCTAAACGTGGCCGTTGTCATGTTCCAGGCACTGTGCTCAGCACTCTCTGGAGATGTTCTCGTTTATTTTGTTTTGTACTTATTTGTTTATTTTTAGAGATGAGGTCTTGTGCTGTTACCCAGGCTGGCGTGCAGTGGTGCAATCTTGGCTCACTGCAGCCTCAAATTCCTGGGTTCAAGAGATCCTCCTGCTTCGGCCTGCTGAGTAGCTGGGACTATAGGCACCCACCACTGTGCCTGGATAACTTTTTAATTTTTTGTAGAGACAGGGTCTTGCTATATTGACCAGACTGGTCTCAAGTTCCTGGGCTCAAGCAATCCTCCTGCCTCAGTCTCCCAAAGTGCTGGGATTACAGGTTTGAGCCACTGTGCCTGGCTGTCATTTAATCTTCACATCTACTCTATGGTGTACGTACTAGGAATGAGTATCATACTGCCAATTACGATCACAGGATCTAGAGGCAGCTCATCTGTGTTCAACACTAGGTCAGCAAAATACTGGCTGTGTGACCTTGGGCTAGTTACTTTACTTCTCTGAGTCTTGGTTTCTTCATCTGTAAAATAAAAATAATCACACCAGCTTAACAGGGCTGTTGCAAAAAAAAAAAAAAAAAAAAATCAAATAAACCATAAGCAGAAGGACTTGTTGTGTAGTAACCATTTGTTTACTTCCACTTTTGAGATGGAGAAACCCAGTCCTAGAGAGGGTCAGTTACTTGACTAAGGTTGGGCAGCTGCTGGTGGGTGGGGAAGCTGGGATTCACGCGCAGCTGGCCCAGCCTTAGACTTGCTGTTCTTCTCCCCTACTCTATGCTTCTCCAGCAAGCTGTAGTTTGGGAGGTCAGAGTTCACCCAAGAACAATCCGCAGCAGCCTCTGCCTTTCCTCTTGTTTTAAAGCAGGATTATGAGGCTTTCATACCTACTGCACCAACCCACAGGAAGTCAATGGACAGGATGAGGCCAAGTCAATGATACAGATGAAGAGCAGTACAACCCTGTCTTCATGCCTTACTGAAAAGATGTATTTTATATTTGGATTTTCTTTGCATTGATAAAATGATGTCAGTGGTATATAGTGACGTGGGTGTCACTGTCTGTATGCATGTTTTTTGAAATCCTAGAATGAAATGTATTTATCTCCCAATAATCTATTGAATAAAAGACAATTGCTTCCCATCCCAAACACTTCTCATGAAAGCTTTTATTCATTCAATTCGTGTAACAATGAGTTGACCAAGGCAGACAAGGACCCTGTGATTATGGCCCTAGATTCTAGAGGGGGAGAATAGACAATAAACAAATGAATGCCTGATGGACTTAGAGTGACAGTGTTCTGAAGACGCTAAGTAAAGCAGGGTAAAGGGCTGGAGAGTGATGAAGGAGGGGATTTTCTGCTTTAGACAGGGAAGTCAGGGAGGGCTTCTCTGAGGAAGTGATGTTCGTGTAGAAACCTAAATGAAAGGAGGAAATGAGTCATGGAAACATCTGGAAGAACACTCTGAGCAGAGGCAACAGCAAGTGCAGAAGCCTAGGGTGAAAGTGTATTTGTGAGTTGTAGGACTGGCAAGATGGCAGGTATAGGGCAGAGAGGAGGAGGAAGAGAGAGAGGAAATGAGATCAGCATGGAAGCAGGGACTCACTTATGCAGAGCAATGGAAGCCACTGCGGCAACCTAGGTGCCATGCTACGGGAGATGAGAGGCCCTGGCAAGGCTTGCGCAGGGGTGTGATAGGATCTGACTTCTAAAAGGATTCTTCCAGCTGCTCTGTGGGGAACAGATTAGAAGCTGGAGGACCCATAGTCCAGCCCAGAGAAGTTGTTGGCATGATCTGAGTGGAGGTGGAAAGCTACTAAGAAATCATGGCCTTAAGGATTAGGAGTAGGGAATGGAGAGGCCAGGTAATGGGGCATCCAAAAATCTGTGTGGCAAGATGCATGGACAAAGAGAGCATGTCAAAGGCCTATGCAATGGCCACCCTGGCAGACAGTGTGCTAGTTGGGTAGTGATGATATTAGTGTTGCTCATTAAAGGACTAAGACTTTGAGTGATGGACCCCAGGTAGGCTGGGGTTTTCTCCCTGGTTCTATACTCCTTGAGCCACAAATTTTCTGAGTGAGCATGGCAGAAGTAAGAGCAGGAGAAGCTTGCTCCGGGGACTGCCGTTCCTCTTTTCTGCATCTGTCTTCTCCATGGATTCCGCTTTTCCAGCATGACCCCAGATACCTAGCGGCTTTGGACTCTCTGGCACACCTGGTATAAAATTACTTTCCGAAAAAGGGTCTGAGAGAAGAATGAACAAGGCATTTAGAATCAAAAGAACTGGGCTCCAATCCCAGCTCTTCCACTGTTTGACTCTGGGCAAGTTAACCTCTAGGCCCTCAGTTTCTTTGTTAGTTTAATGAAATCCTCTAAAAGTCAGCAATGAATGCAAAGATTTTTGTAAGCCTGTGTGGCTAAACGGAACATTGCAGTGACCCACCCAGCTTGGGGGTCACCGGTTCATGATCTCTGAGGGAAGACAGCACTCATTCCAGAGCCAGTGGGGATGAAATTGAGGGAAATGTATTATAACAGGGACCAAAAGATGGGCTCCTGATTTTGAAATGTATGCATTATTTGAAATGGTGAGTTTTTGATGGGGAGGCAGTGTATGTTTTTAGAATCTCTGAACTCACATCATACCGGGAGATGCAAACACTCAGAGCAGCCATTTAAATAAAGGGGCATTAAGTTGCTCTGTATAAACTTTCTAGTCAAACCTTACAACAGGCCAATGAGGTTGATATCATTGTTTCCAGTTTAGATGAGAGAACTGAGTCTCAGAGAGGTTAGATCCTTTGCTCAAGGAAGCACAGCTAGTAAGAACCTGAGTCAGAATGTACAGCTCGGTCTGTCTGATTCCAAAGTCTGTGGACCCCAGCAGTAAATGGCACAGCATCACCTGTCCTAAGTGGGGCAGGGGGTATGGCAGAAGCAGCAGAATGTCATAAAAGGCAATGAACCAGGGCCACCTATCACTGCCCTCTCCCAGCAAACTCCTTCCACATTCTTCTTTTATTCCAATAGTCTTGAAGGAGGAGGATGAATCCTGGGAAGTTGGAGCCTTGACTCCTCTCCGGATGACAAGCTTCTGTGAAAAGGACCTCAGTGAACCTAGGAATGTACCCAAGGTCCATATGCTAATCAAGTGGCCACTGCCTCAGGATGCAGAGCTGTTTGGCCTGTCTCTCCTCATCAGCTGGCCCAGGGCTGGCGCGCTCGGAGGAATCCCTCTGCCAGCACTTGAGCTTCCCTTCAAAAGGTATGCATTACGCTAAGTCAGTGGTTCTCAATGCGTCAGCATCATCTGGACACTTGTGAGAAATGCGCATTCTTGGGCTTCCTGCCAGACCTACTGAATCTGAAACTCTGAGGGTGGGGCCCAGCCATCTGTGCACGAAGCCTTCCAGGTGATTCTGATGCTCGCTGACGTATAAGATGTATACGAACCATTGTGCTGACTGTTCTGCATGCATTAACTCATCTCAGCCTCACAGCATCCTATGAGGTAGAAGTTAGCCCTAGCTCTGCTTTAGAGAGGACAAAGCTTAAGCTTAAGCTCATATCTTGAGGAAGTGGAGGAGCTGGGACATGACCTGAAGCTCAGATCCCAAAGCCTCTTGACTACCCTGCCAGGCTGTCTCCTCTCCCTGGGAGAAAGAATGCCTAAGTGCAATGGAGGGAATATAACAAAAGGCCACGCCTGCTTCTCAGCTGTGGTGTGTGTGTTTATAATAACTCAAGCAGATATATCAGCCTTCTGTCTGAGGGCAGGCATGGTTGCAGTTTTGAAGACTGAGATGCTATGTGGTGGGAGGCACAAACAAATATGTTGGCTGTGTTGTGCTCTGCCCAGCACTGCATGCAAACCCCATTCTAGCCTCATCCTCCTCCATTCTCCACGTGGACTAGGCTGCAAGGTACCAGGCTTCTCAGAGGCCCCACACAGGCATTGCTGTTTTTTGCCTCTGTGCATTTGCCATTTCCTTCATTCACAATGCTTTTCCCTCCTTCCTTGCCTAATTCCTCTATATCTTTTAATATTCAAGCTGTACCTATTTTGGAAGCCTTCAGTGCCTCTCTTGTGAGCGGCCATGGTCTCTTGGCCTTGCTTCTATTATGGACCCTTAATACATGGCTCTGCAGTGACAGCTTTTGTATGTATTTTACTTCCCACCAGACGGAGGATTCTTTATGGGCAGAGTTTGAGTCTTTCTCGCTCACATGCCCAGCCACAGAGTGGGGGCTTGGTATACGTTTGTTGAATGAATAAATGATTTTGGTGGTGAGGGGTCTGTCCAGGAGTGTGGCTTGTGTGGGAGAGGGTATTTTCTGTCATTGCCATCAATGACAAGAGGTCTGAGCAGGGTTGCAACTAGGAAGAGGTGAATGAAGGGCTGAGGGGGCAAAAGTGAAGGTGGCACTCACTGTGAGGTGCCCTAGGCACCTCCACTCATTCTAATCTAGGTCCCAGGTCTGAGACAGATCATGGCTCCAACCAGTAGTGGAAGACACCCATTCTCCTGAGGGTCACTGGGTCCTTCTGGTGGTGACATAGCATTGAGAAAAGCACACTGGATTTTGAGCCAAGAAACCAGGACTCCAGTCTCAGGTCTGCCCTACCTGCTCCTTGGCCTTGAGTAAGTGACTTTCCCTCCCTGGGCTTTGCAGCTGCTGGGGACTCTATATTTTAGCTTTTTGCATCTGACATTTCCAGACTCCCACAAATGAAATCATACTGTGATTCTCATAAATGAAAGAGGTAGTGTGCCTCAGTGTACGTGGCCATGGAGTTCCAGGAAACTGAAGGGGGTGGGGAGAGCTCCATGATGACATACCCTGAGGACAGGCAGAGGAGGAGAATCACCGTGGAAAGGTTAGGTCTTGGTTGTGAGTGGGGAGGAAGAGAAGCATTAGGCGCAGCAGTTTGGGGAACACCTTGCAGTTTTCTCTGGATTTGCACTTGGCCACAGAGTTCTGGCCCCTCTCCAATCCCCCAGAGCTCTTGGCTGAGAAGATAGAAAGTCAAAGAAAAGAGCACAGGCCTTGGGCAGCTGCTCTTGCTGTGCTGCTTGCTAACACCTTGCTATTTAAAGTCCAACTGCTCAACTCTCCCCTGCTTACCCCCTGGCATTTCAGTGCCTAAGCACTTTGTGGCAAAAATGCGTTCCAAATCCAAAACTGGAGGGAAAAGCTAACGTCGACGGTATTTTTAAGCATGCTGCAGAATTCGTGTGTCTGCAGGGCGGAGGTTGTTCAAGCCCTTATGCTCTGCCTTGCTCTGAGCCCAAACACAACAAACACTCAGGTGCTGTGAGGCGCCCAGAGGAGGGCTCTTGACCCAGGTTCTGAATCCTGCCTTGGCTATGTTTTTGCTTTGGGAGCTTGGACAAGCCACTTCACCTCTCTGGCTCTTAGTTTCTGCTTCTATGTAAAGGATAATGAGAGATTCTTAGGGCTCTTGTGGGGATTATGATTTATTTAGGCAATGTGGGTGAAGTTTTAGCATGGGCCTGGCCCTTGGTAAGGGCTCAATGCCTTAGAGTTTTGGACATCACGTCCTTTCAAATCAGGCCCATGGACACTGCCTGTTTTGGGACCATCTGGTCCCTCAGACAGATATGTTCCTGGGACATTAAGTGTCTATATCGGATTTCTCAATCCTTGGCGTTATTGACATTTTGGGTCAGATCATTCTTTGATTTGGGGCTTTCCTATGTGTGTAGGGCATTTAGCAGCAACCCTGGCCTCTACCCGCTGGATGCCAGTAGCACCTCCCCACCTCCCCGCCGCCATGACTCATGAATGCTTCCAGTCACTGCCAGATGTTCCTGGGCGAGCGAGTTGCCCCAGTAGGGAACCACCAGTCTGGACTGGGAGGAAGACTGTGGGAGCAAGAGAGCTAGTGATGGCACGAGGACCTTGCCTCTTTATTCCAATGCTGGTCACAGAGACCAGGGGATGGCAGGGGTGTGCCTGCCACCATCTAGGGCAAGACTCTGGCCAAGGCACAAATACAGGAAGCCAACATAACGATATCAACATTACCTCCTTGCCACCAGTGAAATCTGCGTTTTCATCCTTTAATTCCCTAAAATAAGTCCATAGTGATTTACATGATGAAATTTTTTTTTCAGATTATGCATTTTCATCACAATTTCATAATGAATATTTGATTTGTCATCTAATCGGGGGAAAAAAACATAATCCCTTCAGAGACACTTAATAACCATTTAAACTAATAAAGACTTGATTAAAAAAGCCTGAAAGTGCTGTGTTGGGTACATTATAAACTTTAAATACCTTTTTTTTAAAAAAAAAAAAAAACAAAAAAATAACTAATTCAATGGTCAATTACACGTACCAGGAAAAGGTTTTCAATGGAAAAGTTTTGTCTTCGAGGTGATTTTTTCTAAGGCTTCTTTGCAGCAACACACATTCTGTACTTGTTTGAATCTTCTTCAGAAACACCGTCCAAAGTTTTTGAGTGTTTTAGAAAAAAACGAGCCAATGGCTTTAAAGGAGAAAAGCCATATATCATGGTGGTTAGCTGAAAAGCCTATTCTGAGTCTTAACTTCTTGAGCCTTTGTATCCTTATCTGTATAATGGAAATAATATGATGAAATAGACTCATTGAACTTATAGTCTAGTGTGAAGAAACAGAGAACCTACAAGAATAATAGTTTGAGAAAATTTAGGAGTGTGGTATTTCCATAAAGCAAACACTAATGGTTGATGGGAGAGAGACAGAGGAAGACTTCATAGTAAGTCCTTCTCAGGCATTTGAGCTGAGAACTGAATGACTACAATGAGCCAGTGACACAGTGTGCCTGGATTGGGCATTTCCACCTTGCACTAGCAAAGACTCTCGGGTGGAACTAATCTTTGCACTTGTGTGGTCTGAACACCAGCCAGAGTGGATGAGGCTGAGCTTCCGGAGGGGATGGGGGAGGACAGGTCAGAGACAAGGCAGGGGACACACAGAGGGCCCTCTAAGCCAAGGTGAAAAAAAAATCTGATTTTGATTCTAACTTCATGAGAAACCCTTTGAGAACATGGAATGATGAGATTTACAGTGTATTAGGTTGGTGCAAAATTAATTGCTTTCAGCGGTCAAAACTGCAATAACTTTTGCATCAACATACCAAAACAGTCCCTCTGGATGCTGTGTGGAGGAACAGAGAGCAGACAGCAAAAGGAGTAGCAGTGAGACCACTTGCGAGGCTGTTCCTGTAACCCAGGTGCAGGGCAAGCTCAGCACCGTGCTTGGCATATGTAAGCTCTCAAAAATCTTACTGATTATAATTTTTATATGCAAGAGAATAGGTTCTATCTTTCTTTCTTTCTTTTCTTTTTGAGACGGAATCTTGCTCTGTCACTCAGCCTGGAGTGCTGCAGTGGTATGATCTTGCCTCACTGTAGCCTCTGCCTCCTGGGTTCAAGAGATTCTCATGCCTCAGCCTCATGAGTAGCTGGGACTACAGGTGTGAGCCACTATGTCCGGCTAATTTTTGTATTTTTAGTAGAGACAGGGTTTCATCATATTGGTCAGGCTGGTCTTAAACTCCTGACCTCAAGTGATCCACCCTCCTTGGTCTCCCAAAGTGTTGGGATTACAGGTATGAGCCACCGTGCCCAGTTGGTTCTATCTTTTTTCTAAACCTCAGTAGAATAAAAGAAAACTGAACCTCTACCTTACAGTTTTCTAAACAGAAGATTCTCTAGTCAAATATGCCCAGGAAGTCAAAGATCTTATTTCAACTGGAAGAGCCAGAATAATTTCAGATCCCTGTTGCTATGTGTTCCCTGAGGATCTCAGTTGAGGCTAATTCTACTTCCCTCCTAAAGAAGAGAGACCCAGCATCTGGCCAGCTGGCAGTGTCCTCAAGGCCAAGTTTTCCTCCTAAGCATTAGATACATTGCTTTTCTCTCTGGGAGCTAATCAGGGACTCTGTTTATGGCCCAGCTACATTTGCCACAAGGTCTTTGGACTGCAAAGGGAATCCTCATCCAACCCAATTAATAGCACAATGTTGTACTTTTAAGCTGTTCCCCACCCAACCAATCCATCAACATGATTGGGATATACTAATCAAGGCATTTACAATGGGTTCACCAAGCTTTGTCTCTCACTGGAGGAAGAAACGGGACTATTTGGGCCTGGGAACCAGAACCCTTTTGGAGTCCCTGAAGTCCCAAGCTTGGCTCTGCTAAATGCACAGACAAGGTGAGTTATTAATTAACAAGTGAGATAAATGCTGGAAGAGCATTCCTGAATCGTGTCAAACCAATTTGGATGGTTATGGGATGGGGAGGGAGTGGAAGGAGGCAGTGGGCAAGGGGTGGGTTTTGCCGGTTCCAAGTGCTTTGGACAGACTCCAGTGTTATTTCTCCTCATTTAGACCTGGCTGGAGTGCCTTGGATGGCATGCCCGGAGCTCAGGCCAGCATCCACGTCTCTTAACCCAAGGCAGCCTCTTTTGGAGTGAAGCAAGGAACCAAGCCTTGCAGATGGAGGTAGGGTGGGAAATACTGCTCTGCGGAGAAGCCAGTGTGGAGTCCCTCATTTAGAGAGGGAACTACAGAAACTGCTAGTGGTCTGAAGAGCCTCTACCAGGGGTTACTGATACACAGATCTGTGGCTTTGAGGACACTCCATGGGAACGAGCTGAAGAGCCTGGCCTTAACACTGGGCTGGGCTTTCTCTCATGTCATGCTCCTGACACCCATACATGTGACAGTCCCTTTGCTATGCTCCCACTGAACTACTGCCATCTAATAAGATGTCCATCCCTGCCACTTCTCACATGCTGGACTGTAATAATAATAATAACAATGTGTTTATCCACCTTTGTAGATGGATAGTGAGCTCTTTGTGGACATGTGTCATGTTTGCTTTAGTATTCTAAAGGCTTATTTTCAGGGTCTAACATTTAGTAAATCCTCAACAAATGTTTGTTAAGCCATAAATGAATAAGCTAATGAATGGATGGATGGATGGATGGATGAGTGGATGGATGAATTCATACCCCAATGACAGAGAGTTAAAGGTTTTTAAACGTTGAAACAAACATTAGCCAACTCTCCACCCAAGAATGGAGAACTTCTAAATCATACTGAAGTCATTCACTAAGGACCTAAATGGAAAAATATCTTCATGTCTTTTTTTTTTTTTGAGACAGGGTCTCACACTGTCACCCAGGCTGGAGTGCAATAGCGTAATCACGGCTCACTGCAGCCTCAACTTCCTGAGCAAGCAATCCTTCTACCTCGGCCTCCTGAGTAGCTGGAACTACAGGCACATGCCAGGATGCCTGCCTGGTTAATTTCTGTATTTTTTGTAGAGATGGAGTTTTACCATGTTGCCAAGGCTGGTCTTGAACTCTTGAGCTCAAGTGATCCACTCACCTTGGTCTCCCAAAGTGTTAGGATTACGGGCGTGAGCCACCATGCCCAGACTTCATGTCTTTTCAGCTACTTATTTCTTCCTGAAATAAAATTCCCCTCTCCTCACTGCACTCCTGTGTTTTGGGGATTCTAGGGGAAAGGGTTTGGGGTGTAAGCACTGTGACATTAGGCTGGGTCAGCCCACCCAGGGAAAGCCATTATTTTAAAAAGTTTATCTCAAAATGTCACCTGCAGAGCAAACACACTTGTATCAGACACTCTGGGTTGCTTGATAGAAGTACAGATTCTTGGATCCTATATCTGACTAATAAATCAGAAGCTTTAAGGTGGGGACTTAGAAATCTGACTTTTAAACAAGCCCTCCACACAGTCACGCAGCACTGAAGTTCAATAAGCACAAAGTTAGAATCTTTGTGGTTGTGTACACTGGAAAAATTATTGGTTGGGTTCCATCTATATGAATTCGGTCTCCTTTCTAGAAAATAACATTAATATTAATAATGTCAATGCTAGCAGCAGCCAATATGTGAGGGCATCTATGAGCCAGGTGTCTTGTAAAATATATCACATGCATTTTCTCACTTAAACTTCACACCAGCTAGTGGCATTGGCATTGCCATGCCTATTTTGCAGATAAGAAGATTGAGACTTTGAGAAGCAAAGTGACTTGCAGAGCTGGGATACAAAAGCTGACTCTGAAGCCCAAGCTCTTAATCAATTATGATGATACAGTGTCACCTGTTCAGAAACCAGGGACGTGAAAGAGAAGGTGCAAGACATCTTTCAATGCTGTGTTGAAACAGAACGGGAGGAAAAAGACATCTCTCCTAGTTTAGTAAGGAAGAAAGTGATGCGGGGTGACTGAGGACGAGCTCAGCCTAAAAAGGGCTTCCTCCTACCCCTATGTCCAGGTGATGTGGTTATGACATTGCCTCCCTTGGTCTCCACTGTCACTGCTGCCCACAGATGGGAGAAAGCATCTCATAGGATTCCACAGGAGCTTCAGACTCACTCCTATGCCAGCTTGAAATGATGGGAGGGCTAGGGCTCCTGACTCTAAGTTCAGGGTGATAAAGGGGAGTGGAGAAGGAGTAAGGACTGTCTCACCAGGTCAGACGGTCTAACAACGCCTCCTCACCTTGCAGTTCCCACTTTTAGAGGAACTCTACACCCTCTCTCCTACCCCTGGCTGTGATGAACTAAATCTCGCACCTCTGTCTTGGTGGTGATAATTAAATATTATCCGCCTGTCACTTGGTGCACATGTTGTGTGTATTCTCAGACTTTAATGAGCTGGTATTTGTCTTCTGTAAGCAAAAATATTTCTTTGAGTCTCTTCTTTTTCAAATTGGGGTGAGCAGTTCAAGTGAAGATCTCTTACTACTAAAAAGACAGTCTGCTGCCATGTCTGTCTGAACCATTTCCACTTCTTTTTAGTGGCCATGGGCAGGTAAGGCTTGTCCCTTCAGAATCAGCCATTGCTTCCTGAGGTTACATGAGCGGCGGTCACATGACTAGGGGTGTTTGGAGACTTTGAAAGCCAAGGGGATGAGAAGGCAGGGAATCGGCATAAACTGTTTTGGCGGGGATATTCTAAGGCAGCCTTCTCCAACAGGGATTTTCATCTCAACACTGCTAACTACAGAGCATTATTTGAGTGAAAGTTTTCTCAGTTCTTCCAAAGGAGGTACTTTATCCAGTACCATTCTAGATGCACAGGAGAGAAGTTAATTCATTGCATAGATCGGATGGCTTAGGACAGTGGTTCTCAAGGAGGACCTGCATCAGCGTCCCCTGTGTCAGCACTGCTGGGATATTTACTAGAAATTCAAAGTCTTGCACCGCCCTCCCCAGACTTAGAGAATCAGGAGCTCTAGGGATAGGGCTTAGCACTCTGTGTTGAATCAAGGTGGTTTTGCCACATGCTGAAGTTTCAGAACTACTAGTGGCCATAAAGTATTAGGGCTTAATTCTCTCATAGAGGAACCTAGGTTGAAAAAAGACTGTTGAAGGTTTCAGATATCTCTATCTGTATTTGTATCTATATCCATCTCAGTTTAAAATAAAAAAATATATATCCCTTCAGATTTTTTTTCGAGTGTTTCTAGATGGAAAAGTGATTTGCCTTTTCCAGTCCACTTTGGTAGATTGCTGTATTATTTTGCCCATTCACGAAATTTATAACAATGTGTTCATTGCAGCTGCTCCCCGGGTCTGCATTCATGTTCTGCCCGGGTGCCTCTGACCCATTGCCAGGTTTATAAACTCACATAGCCCTTCCTGAAAACTCACAAAGCAGGACAGAGACTAGGGCAGAACTCCCACCCCCACCCCAACCAAACAAAAAGAGTGATATAATTAGTGTGCTGCAGGATTGAATCTGGAGTTGATGAGGAGCAACCTTAATATTTATCAATAAACAGCTAAGTGCTTAGCACACCTCCTAGGGAAGTCATTAACCATAAAAAGGATACTCTACACCAAGGAATCTCCTCCAAAAAAAGAACTCAGTTAATTGTGAATTGCCTACGCCAGGTGAGACAGAATTGGTGTCTACCCTTCTCACCTGACATAAGCAACTCTGAATTAACTGGGAGTTTCTTTTTATAAACACCATGCAGCCTTCTTTTTTTTTTTTTTTTTTTTTTCTTTGTGGTTAATTACTTCCTTGGGAGGTTTGCTTTAATCGTTCCCATAACAAGGCCATTATTGTCTTTAGCATAATCACTGCCTCATTTGCTTTTGTGCCCTGCCTTTAGACTGCTTTGTCTCTGCCAGTCAGGGGGGGATCCTGAATTGTGCCTGGTGGGCAACCCTTAGGACTGGGGACCCTGTGAGCCTCTTTTAGCCCCATCACTACAGGAATTTGGTTTTGGCCGGGTGGGAGCTGGGATCAGGGGTAGGGCTGGTGGGGAGGGAGGTGGGTAATGCAGGGTATGCTGGGGAGATGGTCCCCCAGACTTTCCTCTCTTCCCTCTGTGCAGCATTCCAGCCATTTGTTATGCTTTCAGCTGCTGACACCAGGAACAGGGAAGGGAGCCAGGAGAGCAGCTCCTTTCTGGAAGTAGAAGCTGATCTGTAAGCAACCGCTGTGCTCAGTGAAATCGCCAGGGAGGCAGAAGGAAAAACAGTGAATCTTACCAGCAAAAGTCGTGCGATTCTGACTTGGAAAAAAAATGCATTATGTAGTTATGCCTTAACTTGTTAAAAAATGAATTAAAGTGCTTTCTCTTTTGGCTCTGTTTCAGGAAAGAGAAAATGAATGAATGGGAGCTCTGTAAACCACATCAGGTCTGTAAACTGTTTTGATTGTGTATTCCTATCAGTGTGTGTACATCTGTTTATTTACAAATTACATACAGGCACAATGGCAATCAAAAATTATGGAAACTGCAAAATATCCATTAAGAGGATGAGAACAAATAAAAATAGAGTATCTAATACTCTCATCCACCACCCTGATGGATTGCACCCTGCTCTGGACATCACTGAAAGGACCTGTTGGGACCAGGAAGGCAGTGATTGACTTTGGCTTGGTCATTCATATTCCTAGGTTTCAATGGCTGGTCCAAGGTGGCACTAAATACATTTTTGTTAAATCAAATGATTGGACTCATGGATCTTCTTACACTCTGAAACAACTTCTGCTCCTAGTGAATTCTGATCAGTTACTAATTTTGGTGGGGGTGGATAACACACCTGTACTAAAGTCTAGGGAACATTCCACAGTATTCTTAGGAGATCAGGGGGCCCACAGGCTAAGCCAACCTCATTTAGCCCCAGAAACTTAGCACTCCATCAGGAAGTAACATGGGGAAATTCAGCTCAGAGGTTTAGAATTGGGGACAGAAAACTATTCCTGTAAAGGGCCAGAGAGTAAATATTTTAGGCTTTGATGGCCAAGTAGTTTTTGTTGTGACTCCACTCTGAAATGGAGAGTGAAAGCAGCTCTAGACCAAACATAAACAAATGGGCATGGTTATATTCCAATAAATGGAGAGGTGTGGGTTAAGGGGTACAAAGTGTCACTGATGCAAGATAAAGACATTCTGGAGATCTACCACATAGCATAGTGTCTATAGCTAACAAAGTAGTGTATACTCAAAATTTGCTAAGAGGGTAGATCTCACATTGAAATGTTCTTACCACAAAAACTTCTAAAACCAAAAAGTCACCCCACAACAATAATCACAACAATAATCACAAAGAAAGCAGTGTGGCAGGCTATGTCTCAGCAACAGCTGAACAGGCAGGCTTCCCTGACAACTGTTTTGGCACTGAATGAATGATTAGGTTAAATATTATAGGCGGAAAGAGCCAGCACCCTTACACAAAGGCTGGAATGTAACAAAAGTCCACCAAGAGTCTTGCCTAGGCCTTTCCTGGGCCTTGAACCTTCACAAGATAATGAAGGAATTCTTACATTCCTCGTACCAGGACCCTTTTAGGATTAAACAAGTTTTATTGGGAGTCTAAAGGAACTCCCCAGACCTCCACACCTTAGCTGGAGACAAGATAAGAGTTATCACCCCTGGCACCAGGACCCATCTAGATTAAGCAAATTTACTGAGGCTCTGGAAGAAGCTCTCCAGGACCCAAACCTTAGTTATAGATTAGATGGAATCAATCACTTGTGTCTTCAGATGAATGCACACTTACACATAGACACATAGCTTAGAAGGTATATATGCACTGGAAAACTTTGTAATTTTGTGTTGGCCTGTGAATGATCTCTGGCCTTCTCCCTGTACCTGGGAGAGTTTATTTCTGGTTACTTTCCCAGTTTGTCTGCATCTTGTTATTGGACCTTGAAAACAAGCAGCCCGACCCTTGGTTCAGTCAGTAGGAAGACACTTTGGGAGGTGACGGACATGTTTATGGCCTTGATGGTGGTGATGGCCTCCCAAAGTGCTGGGATTACAGGCGTGCACCACAATACCTGGCCATATACACAGCTTTTTATATGTTGATTATACCTCAATAAAGCTGTTTAAAAATTTATAAACATCAAAATTTGAATTCACATAATTTACACACCATCAAATATTGTTCTTTTTATGATTTTTTCCCCCCAGCCATTAAAAATGTTAAAACTATTTTTAGCTTACAGGCCAGGATTGGTCCATGGACCATAGTTTGCTGACAACTAGTTAGAACAGACACTTTGGAGCCTCAGTTGGGTTTGGGTCTCAATTTTACTAATGGTGGTTGGATTATCTCGAAAAAGTTACTTAATCACTCTTCAGGCCTTGGTTTCCTCATCTGTAAAGTGACATCTCAAAGGGCTGTAAGGATGAAGGCAGCAGGCATTGCTTATGACAGCCTAGTGTGGTAGGCATAGATTGTCATCCTCATTGTCACCGACTGTTGTCCCCAGCCCTGAAAGGTCTGGCAGGACTGGTCACCCTGAAGGCAGTGCCAGGGTCCAGCCACCTTTATGTGGCAATGGACACTTGGGAATTCTGAGCCAGCATCAACCCCCAGTGCCTCCAGCCAGTGTCTCCCAGAGATCCCCCCTGGCATAAGGATACCTGTTCTCTGCTGCATTTGCTTCAAAGAAAATGTTACAACAACATTTGACAATAGTGCAGGGGAGGTCTTTCAGAAGAAAAATGACTCATGACAAAAGCATGGACAACGCTCTGATCTTAGGGGCTGGGAATGAGAAGACGCGTGCTCACCTCCCTCATTATCCTTGTTATCAGCACAGGAAGTTTCCATGGCAACGTTGCATCCGGGCCCTCTCCAGCCGGTCTGGCAGACACACTGCCAGCTGTTCTGACCCAGTGTGCATCTCCCGTTACCGTTGCACAAGTCAGGGCAGCCATCTGGTTGGAGAAATGGAGAGGATGAGAAGGAGGGACGTGAGGCTGCGCTGGGGAAGCAGGGGAGCCATGCAGAGGGGAGCAAGGCCGCAGGGCAGCCGCTGGGCCAGCCTCACAGTGGGGCCCGCGCCTGCCTTCCACAGAGTCAGGGGAGCAGGCAACGCATGCAGTAGCAAGACAGAGTGGGGTCGCAGATGCAGGGGATCCCCAGTGACAACTGACCTAGGTCAGAGGCAACCTTCCCAAAGCGGGGAGTTCAATGCACATCCCAGACAACTAAACCAGTGCTGAGCTGACAACCAGACTAGCTAGGCTGTGATTTCCAGCCAATAGCTCAGGATCGATGCTACTGAAAAGAAGCTTTTCTTTCTTTCTTTTTTTCTTTTTTTAAGAAGTGCTCTTCCGTAGAAGAGAAAAAATTCCCTATCAACCCAGGATGGAGGCAAAGTACCCGCCATCTTTCAGAGTTTTAAATACATATTTACATAGGATTATCATGAGCTTCTCATGACCGAGAACTGGATGGTTCTGCTGAGCTATTTTCATATGCTTGTACAGGTAATATTTAGTTTTAAGGGGCACTTAAAGATGTTGGCTGCTTATCACTCAACCTATTTATGGCACGATTTGAAAGTACTGCAGGATTCGAAGGCTGTGGAGGGTAGAGATGCTGGGTGCCATGAATCGGGGAAAGATAGAAGAAAAAAATATATGTGCTTGGGGGAAGGGTGGTGGGGTAGGAGTAGTTCTTATTTTGTGGATTTCTTTTCCTTTATTGGGGTGTGTGTGTGTGTGTGTGTGTGTGTGAGCATGCGCTCACGTGCCTGTGCAGAATCAGCTGCCTGTGTAATTTTCTAATTACTCCAGGACCCAAAACAATTGCAGCCAGCACTCTCCTGATCTGAGTTTGGACAAAGGGAGTCTGGGGGAGGAAAGTGGAGAAAGGAGGTGCACTAAAGAGAGAGGGGAAAGGTCTCACTAGCAGAGCCTCCGTGACTCTTTATAACAGGTAGGAGAGAAGCAGAGAACTACTAGGATGTGGCCACACTCACAAAACCTTCATGCTGGCAAGAATTCCTAGACATCTTCTCATTTTTCTTTCTTTTCACAGCTTTATTGGGGCATAATTTATACACCATAAAATTCACCTGTTTTAAGTGTACAATGCAATGACTTCTAGTAAATTTGCAGAGTTGTGCACTGGGATATGTTTTCTTACTTAATTTAAATATACCCCAATGACCATTAATTTAATTTTCCCCAGAAAGTAATTCCCTCGAATATCTATCTCGAATCCTATCTCTACCTCTGCCACCATCTCTGTTTCCATCTTTTTCTACGCCTATTTTTAAACTACATAAAGTGCAGGCTGGATTGGGCCATGGTGGAGGATAAAAAGCTTTGTAATGATAGAAGTAATTGATTTGAAACCTTCCTGGCCCAAATCTTGTGAATCAAAAGCATGCATCTCCCCTATTCCTCTCTCCAGTGTTCCAGAGGCCTTCACCTAGCATATTCCTTCTTTTCTCTTGAGTACCCCTTATGAGAATGCTGATAAACCTAGTATGTGCATATGGTACTGGTGGGAATTTGAGATAGGGTCTCACTCTATCACTTAGGCTGGAGTGCAGTGGCATGATCATAGCTCACCGCCACTTTGAACTCCTGGGCTTGAGTGATCCTCCTGCCTCAGCTTCCTGAGTAGGTAGGACTGCAAGTGTGTGCCACCAAGCCCAGCAATTTTTTTCTTTTTAATTTTCAGTAGAGATGGGATCTTGCTATGTTGCCCAGGTTAGTCTTGAACTCCTGGCCTCGAATGATCCTGCAGCCTCGGCCTCCCAAAGTGCTAGGATTACAGGCATGAGGCATTGTGTCTGGCCGGTGGTGGGAATTTAAAGGCATCTTCCTAAGAAGTAAGGTCTCAAGGGTATGCAATTAAGTTTTACTTCTTTAAGAAGAGGAGTTTCACTCTTCAGTGTTTGCTGCCTCTCATCCTTTCCAGAAGGTGGTATTGGATTGGGATCTGGGTGAGGAGTGCATGCAACAGAGGAGACCTATGTGGGGCACTCCCTAGGGAAGCTGAGCTGTCTTGAGAGGGCAAACAAGGAGACTCTTACCAGGGAAACCGTTTTCTTTTGTTGCACAGCCTGGCGCTAAGTCCAGCAGGCAAGTAAATCACCAGTGTGTGCACACCTGGAGAAAGGCTTGTTTGGTCTACACACCTCTCCTCACAAAGCCCAGATTCACATTTCCATGCTTTTCCTGACTGTGGCCCTGCCTGGAAAACCCCTGTTCACTTCCTACCGTGAGAGGGTATGTGGAGGGAAAGCCATCCCCAGTTGCAGAGAAATGCCACAAACATTTCTGCAGGAACAAAATGAGCTCAGTAGGAAAAGCCCAAGGGACATTTCACAGATTCTCAAGGAAAAGAGAATTTCTTCAACCTCCAGCTACCTTCAGCTTTAACAATTTCTACTGGTAGAGTTTTGGGGAACAGATCACAGAAAATACAGTAAATGACAGACCTATCAACATTTGCTCAGCATGGTATCTATTTGGCGGAGCTTTGTTATTTAGCTACTTTGAGGTCTCATGTCTGACTAAATTCATGTCCAATGTGTCAACAGAAGCCTCATTGTATAGGAAACCCACGTCCGCTACATCAGATTTAAATCTGCAAAAAACACTAGCGTGTCAGTCAGAGATACGCACCCAAAATACATATATTTCTAGATTGAATGAGGCTTTTTTTTTTTTAACCCCTTCTCTTTCTCTCTTGCTTCCTCCCCACCCTTCCCCTGCCGACCAACTGAAGTGAAATAAACGGACCACAGTAGCAGGTTTTCTCCACATCACATGAGGAAGATGAAAACATGAGCAGTAGGAAGCTGGCAAATCTCTGAGAAGTTTCAGGGTAGCTGGGAATTAATGGACGGGACTTAGCTTTTAGCTTGAAGAGGAAGAAAACAGCCCTGGTAGGTGCACGGCGTTGCTAGGCAACCCCAAGCTAACCCCAGCACAAGTTCATTCTACCGGTGGCCTTCTGAGGAGGTGATCCTTTGTGTTTGTAAAGTGCAAAGCCAGCTTCTGCTTAAGGAAAAACAAAACCTAGGAAGTAATTAGTCTGGAGGGCAAAACAGGTATGAGGTAGAGGCGTTTCTCTGGAGAGGATGCTATAACTGAAGTTGGATTGCGCTTATACTGGGGCATCCAGGAAGTCTCCTATAGGAAGTCTTCTGGATTTCAGGCTGGTACTGCCTGTCTCCAAGACCACTAATATAAAGCCCCTTAAAGCATACCTGTTTGGTTCCTCTTTTATGGAGCTAGAGAGAGCTGGCTGCCTGGAGACTGCAGGTTCTATCATGACCCTATACCAGTGGTTCTCAACAAAGGCAATTCTGTACCCCTATTTCTCTCCAGAAAACATTTGGCATTGTCTGGACACTTTTTATTTTTTATTTTTATTTTTTGAGATGGAGTCTCACTCTTTTGCCCAGGCTGGAGTTCAGTGGTGCAATCTTGGCTCATTGCAGCCTCCGCCTCTCAGGTTCAAATGATTCTCCTGCCTCAGCCTCCTCAGTAGCTGGGACTACAGGTGCATGCCACCACATCCAACTGATTTTTTTTCTGTATATATACATATATATACACACACACACAAACAACAATGACTATATATATATGTGTGCATATATATATATATATATATATATATATATATATATTTTTTTTTGTAGGATGGGTTTCACCTATGTTGGCTGTGGCTGGTCTTGAACTCCTGACCTCAAGTGATCTGCCTGCCTTGGCCTCCCAAAGTGTTGGGATTACAGCACTCCAGTCATGAGCCACCGTGCCCAGTCTGGAGACCTTTTTTGATTGCCACAATTTGAGGAGGGTGCTACTGGCATCTCGTGGGTAGAGGCCAGTGATGCTGCTAAACATCTTACAATGCACAGGACAGGTCCCACAGTGAAGAATGATACAGCCCCAAATGTTAACTGTGCTAAGGTTGAGAAACCTAGCCCTAGACATAAACCCCCATGAGATCCAAGATTTGGTTGTTTGCTGTTGAATCCCAGAGCTTGGCCTGGTTTTAGGCACGTAGAAGGTGCTCGAATGGATAAAAACAATCAGTGCGTGCTATATCTTTTCTGTCTGCCTGCCTTGTATCTATAAACTCTTCTGAGGGTCATGAGAAGATAACAGAAACTTCCTCTCTAAGATCAAAAGTCCTCTTCCCACAGAGAATTTTCAAGGACACCAGTGATATGAATGGACTAGTTCTGTCATATTCCAACCTATATAGAGAGAGGTGATGTGGAAATTTGGGATTTAAAAAAACCTACTTTGGGAGGCCAAGGTGGGTGGATCACCTGAGGTCCGGAGTTCGAGACCAGCCTGGCCAAAATGGTGAAACCCCATCTCTACTAAAAATACAAAAATTAGCTGGGTGTGGTGGCAGGTGCCTGTAATCCCAGCAACACAGGAGGCTGAGGCTGGGGAATCACTTGAACTCAGAAGGCAGAGGCTGCAATGAGTCAAAACGGTGCTATTGCACTCTAGTCTGGGCGACAGAGTAAGACTCGGTCTCAAAAAAAGGAAACAACAACAACAACAAAAACAACCCACACCCTTATATTCTGATGGCCCCTAAATCTTCAATTCCAGTCTTCTGACCTCTAGACCTGAACTCCAACTTGCATCTCAACATAGCCATCTGTTCCCCACCTGTACACTCATAAGCATCTCAAACTCAAAGGAATTCTGACTCTTTACCTTTCCTCCCCACAAACTCTGACCCCTTGAGCAGTGCATGGCACATCCAGGTATCTACCCCATTGCCCACCACTGAAACGTTGGAGGCATTCTTAATTATTCCCCTCCTCTCCTGCATTCTCTTGTCTCTTCTATCTAATTCCAACCAAGTTCTGCCTTATTTTCCTATAAACTGCAAGAACTCGTATCTGTCCTTCTTCCTAAATATCTTGGAATCTGTGCTCTACTTCCACCCCTACTGCTACCACGTTAACCCCAGCCACCCTCATCTTTGGTCCAGATGCTTGTCAAAACCTCCTAACTGGTCTCCCTGCCTCCACCTCTCACATTCTGGACACTGCTGGAAACACTTCAGTAGCTTTCCATTGACCCATGGGTAAAGTCTGAAGTCCTTAACTGGGCTTGCTGACTTCATATGAACTGGCTCTTACCACATCAGCCTATCTCAATATCCCTTTAGCCTTTGGTTAGACTTAAGCCACTTGGCCTTTCCTTTTCACTTTTCTCACCTCCCTAACTTCAATACATCCTTCAAATCCCCACTCAGAAGTCATCTCCTCCTGGAAGCTTTTCCAAAGCTCCCAAGCTCATGACAGCAGCACTGGCCATGGCATCTTTATCCTTTCTTTTATGTGGTACTATCCGCCCTACTGTATCACAATTGGCTGGTACCTCCTTGATGCTTGCTCGGCCATGTAGCAGCCCTCCCTTAAGACATTTTACTGTCACCTGCTGGAAAAGTGCCATAATAAATGTACTCATTGTCATTACCTACATTTTGAATGGTGCCCCTCTTGTGAACTGAACAGCTGCCCCAGGCGCTCCTGCTATGGTGTAAAACTGTCAGGGAGGGACCATGTCTAGATTGTTTGCTCTTGGAGTGCCACTACTTAATAAGTACTTGGGGGAAATGATGAACGAGTAACTCTGGCTGAATCCAATGGCTTTGGCAGAGTGGAAACAAAAGAGTTTCCAAGACTCTACACATAAAATTCCAACCACTAGAAAAAAAAAGTCTGTCCACACAGTTACCAGGTAGGCAGGCTTTTTGCCTTAACAAAAATTAGGCATGAACAAAATAATGTCTACAGCACGGTAAAAAGGGAAGCATAAATGCACTTGAAGAAAGCTATAATTACCATAAAAGGCTTTTCTAAAAAAGCATCAAGAAATGTTCTGCCATGTGCAGCAATTTAAAGGTAGAAATAAGTGGCTAATACTGTATGAGGGGTACGAAGAGAGAAACAGGATTTTAATATTCAACATCAAGCATGCCTAAGAAAAGCATAAAGGGCAATACCCTATCCAGATGGAAATGCAAGTAAAAGCATAAAACAGGCTGCATGGAAATGCAGACAGATGACAGGGAAAGCCAGAGAAGTGAGATGTCCCTGCTTGCTTCAAGAGACCATCAGGAAAGCACCTACACCCTAGGTTAAACTGAGGTGAAAAAAAAGAGTGTTTTTTTTGTTGTTGTTGTTTTGTTTTTCTTTTTTAATTTCAACTATGGGGAAAACCTTTTTTTTTTTTTTTTTTTAAATTTCAACGATGGGGAAAACCTTAGCCTGGTTTGGAGTCAGAGTTCTGGGACTGGAATCTGCATGTCTCTCTTGCTGTCTGTGTGAGCTTGGATTGGTAGATCCACCTCTCTGAGCCTCAGCCTATTTGTAAAACTGTGTATTTTACTAGTTAATCTTATTTATTTTCTCTTCCAATAGAATACAGCTTCCAGAAAGGCAGAAAGTTTTGCCTCTTTTGTTCACTGAGATATTCTCAGGGTCTAGAAGAATGGTTGGCACACAACAGACATTCAAGAAATATGTGCTGATCGAATAATCTAGGGATGGTCACAAGACTGTACTTGCTATTTTTTTTTTAAACAGATGCCAGAGGTATTAAATGGAATGATAAAGCTAAAGATTTCAACCAAGCTAGGCGCATTCTAAGTGCTCAGTAGAGAGTGGCACTCATTGTCAGTGTCTACATAGTTGTTATGACAGATAATGTAATTAGTGGTAAGCTTTCCCTTTAGGGCATAGCCTGAAGTGGAGGTCATTTCTCTTTGCCTCACTCTGAGATCAGGGAAAAAAACAAGAACCTATCCTTTTTCAAGTTAAAAAATGGTTCATCAAGTGTCCTCCATGTGTGATTGTGTCACAGCCTAAGAAATCCTCAGTCTCCCAATGACCACCAGCCAAAACTCCAGCAATACCACATCGGACTGGCTGAGTGAGAAGAAAATCCACTGAAGCTAAGGGCAATTATGAGGTGTGGAGGACACGAAGGTAGACTACATGGGGGCCCTTTCTCTTGGGAAGAATTGTGCTTTTGAATATTAACTTAATTAGGGACCCCCCCCTCCACCAACTGTTTTAAATATTGCCTTTTTTTTTTTTTTTTTTTTCTCCTGGAGCTGTGCGTTGTTGGAATTAAAGAGCACACACACACTGGAAATTATTTAATAATAGAGTCTGCCATTACATTCCAGAGTTCTTTGTAGTTGAAAATAGCTGAGGTGTCGGAGATCGGGGATCACCAGGGATTCAGGTAGCCATTTATACTGAACAGCAGTGGCAAATGCTCAGACAATTAATCTGATGCTTCAAGGCGCTCTGGGGGAAAATGTCCAACTAATTTTGGAAGACTGGCTGCCAAAGAATCACCCTGGTCTCTGGTCTCTGGAAAACGGCAGGGCTTGTCCCTCTTGCTCACCCATGTGTGCGGGAGGGAGCTGTGCGGAGACTCTGTTTCTAGGCACAAATTGGCGTGAACACGCAGCTGTGACCCTGCATGTCCACAGCTGACTCTGCTTTGTTAGAAAAGATGTGGCAAATTGAGAGAGACAAATGTTCCTGTTTGTTTCAACGGTGTCTGTATGTCTTTAAGGGTTTGTGTAGATGCAAGTATGGGGGACACTGGGCTGGGCTGGGGTGTTGGGAGGCCAGTGATCCTTTCCATGGTCTATTGCCTGGGTTTTGCTCCTAAGGCAGAAATCCCTCCCCACAACCCCAACAGCAGCAGAAACAGCAGAGCTTCCATGAGGTGATATAAATTTGCCTCTAGCTGTCTAGGCTGCACGTTTTCTGGATGCACCTGGATTCTCACTAATCAGCATCATTTCTGTCTGCATAGGACAAGGAAGGCAGTAGGCTCAGCCTTGGCTGCAGAAAAATGATGAACTTGTGAAAACAGTAAAAACAATCCTTTGACATTTGAATAAAGAGGAGAAAGGGGCCAGACGCGGTAGCTCATGCCTGTAATCCTAGCACTTTGGGAGGCTGAGGCGGGTAGATCACCTGGGGTCAGGAGTTTGAGACCAGCATGGCCGACGTGGTGAAACCCCATCTCTACTAAAAATACAAAAATTAGCTGAGCGTGGTGGCAGGCACCTATAATCCCAGCTACTCAGGAGGCTGAGGCAGGAGAATTGCTTGAACCTGGGGAGTGGAGGTTGCAGCAGTGAGTTGAGATCTCACCACTTCACTCTAGCCTGGGCGAAAGAGTGAGACTTCGTCTCAAAAAAAAAAAAAAAAAAAAGGAGAAAGGAAGATGTATCTTACTTTTTGGTGTTCTGATGTTTCAAGCTCTTATCAATACTTTTTTTTTAAAGTAGGTGATCATGTGAGGAAATGAGGAAATGGAGAATTTAGGCAAGAGTAACTAAAACAGCTCTTCTTGGGAGGGAAACCCCATGTCAGTTACTCAGTGAATTCAAACTGAATTGTTATCACCCAGTTGCACTGGAGGCCAGCCCGGCCTGTGCTTTCCTTTATCTCCCTGGAACATTACCTTTGCGAGTTATGGAGGTGAATAACACCGTGTTGCGAAAACGCATCCTAACTCTTGCCATGGCCCTGCTGAACATCCTCCGGGAGTTTCTCCCATTGCTTTGGATTGGAGCAGTGCTTCTCAAAGTGTGGTCCTGGGACCAGCAGCAGCATCTCCTGGGAACTTGTTAGACATACACATTCTTGAGCTCCATCCTGGACCTACTGAATCAGAACCTCTGGGGATGGGGCCCAGCTGTCTGCATTTATGGCAAGCCCTCGGGATCCAGATGCCTGCTCAGTGTGAAAGCCTCTGCTTTAGGATTAAGTCCCAAACCCCTAAAAGTGCCTCAAAGGCCCTGCATTATCTGACCCTGCCCATTTCTCTCTTCTCATGTCACATCTGTCCCTGCTCTCTGTAGCCTGGATTCTTCTTGTGGACTTTTCCAGATGTGTCTCTCTGAACTACGCTCCCTGCACCCACTTTGGCTAAAGCCATTCACCTTGTGCTCAGCTGGCCTTTGTTTAAGAATGGCTTTCGTGGCTTCCAGCTCAGGGTTCCTGCTCCACTGCATGCTTGTGCTTTTAGAGCACCACCCTCCCCTTCTCTGTAGCGCTCATCGTAATTCTAATGAACCCTTTGTTTAAAGCAATGGGTCTTAACTGGGCCGCACTTTCACATCACCTGGGAGCCTTGAAAAACTCCCATGTTAAACTGCATCCCAATTAAATCACAGTCTCTGAGGATGCGACCCAGACATCGGTTTCTTTCCTTTTTTTAAAGCTACCTAGGTGATTCCTATGTGCAATGGATGATGAGAGCAAGTGGTTCAATGTCCACCTTCCTGGAAGCCTCCAAACCCCTCAAGTGTAAAGGCTTTGGCTCAGTTGTTCATGGCTGTTTTTCTAATTCTCACCTTACAGCATTAAATATATCTGTTGAATGAATACATTAAAAACAAACAAACAAACAAACAAAAAAACCAAAAAAAACCCCAAACCGTGCTTTGCTTCGTTGCTGCTTCACTGTGTTCTGGATTCAGCAGCCAGGTAAAAGGAAAAGCTTCCCACAGGCCACACCCCAAGCCTCTGGAAGGATGACACTTCTCTGAGCAAAAGAAGCAGCTGGTTGCAGCCCAGGGTTCAAAACCAAGCTGATGACAGGGGTTGTTTATGAATGTGGATATGGGTCTGTGCCTTTCAACTTGTAAGAAGCAGATACCTCTGGACTGAAAGAGGCAGACTAGGGCACCCAGTGAGGAGAAGAGAAGGCATGTTGGTAGCTTAGGAGGGTGACAAGCATTACACAAAGGCAGGGATAACAATAATAAGAGTCCAGTGGTTTAATTTGGTTTTTGGAGGAGAATCAAGTTGTTGTACCTTGTGCAGCTTATTCCCACAGCTGTCCAGCAAATAATGAATGTGGTACCTACCAGTATGGAAATAGGGACAAAGCGCGACTTTGATTTCTTATTTGTTATTTTTAACCATCCAATTTCTACACCCACTGAGCATCCTTATAGCCACAGGAGGGTCATAAAAATACAAATAACACCAAGGAGGCCTGTGGGCACGGACTTGTTACTTCTGCAGGGTTGACAACTCTCTTTTAACTAGTGTAAAATCAGGCCAACCATAAATTGCCATTTTGTTGTTGTTGTTGTTGCTCTTAGTGTAACTTCAGGAAATGTAAGGAAATCACTAAATGTTTCTAATAGATCTTAAGAGAGCTAGGCAAAGAATCTGCCCCAGGATGAAATTCTGGATTTTAGAAAGCTCTTTATATAATAGCCACAAAAATAGCAAACCCTCACAGGGACATTTCTCTATGCGGCACTTTTAGATCCCCTTCATGCATTAGCTCATTTAATCATCACAACCACCCTATGGTGTAGGTACTACTATTATTCCCGCTTTATAGGTGAGGAAATGGAGGCAGGGAGAAGTTAGGTAATTTGGCCAAAGTAGCAGGGTGGGTTCGTGGTGGAGCCAGGATTTGACACCAGCCAATGGCTCTACAGTTCCTGTTCTCAACTAGGGTGACCAGCCATCCAATTTGCCCTGGATGGTCCAAATTTTTGCACTGAAAATCTTGTGTCCCAGGAGGCAGCCTGGGAGCACTGGTCATCATTGAAAACAGGGAGTGAGGACTGGGCTCTTTTCATTGGCTGTCCTGGAGGCAGAGGTGGGGACAGAGATGAAACCCCCAAGGGCAAGAAAGAGGGTGCAGACTTTTATACCAAGTCACTTGTTTTGGTATGTTAGGGCTTCCAACAGATTCTGCTGTCTCCCGGGACCACTGCGTCAGGTCACCTCAGTCACCATGTGGCAGTACTTGGAATAGTGAAGGCAGTGGCTCTGAATCTGGGCAGCCCGGGTTCAAACCTTGGCTTCACCCTTTGGCTGCATGATCTTGGGCAAAAATCATAAACTTTTCAATTCCTTAGTTTCTCCATTTGCAAAACCAGAGCAATAGAAGTACCTACCTCAGAGGGTTGGTGAAGTTTAAATGAAAGAATCCATGATGCATGGCACATAATAAATATTCTACAACAGATACCTATTATTATTTTTATTGTTGTTGTTTATTAAAAGTGTCCTCCAATGGTGGCAGAAAGGTCTGTGCATGGTTTAGGAAAGCCTTTGATTTGCACTTGAATTGGTTATGAGGAGAGACCGAATGCTAGTATTTAAAATAGGACCAGTGTAGTCAGTACAGCAAAGCCCCAGAAAGGTGCCCTCCAAAGACTTAAATGAAAATGAGAAACATGAGGTAATTTCCTGAGAGTTACATGAGTAAGATCTGTACATAATGCATGTGACAAGTTATCAATAGAATTCCCCTTAAAACGCAAGAGGTGTGTGAGGTGACACTATTGAGGATTGCAGAGTTTAGAAATCTCAACCAGGCTCAAAAAAACATGCCCACAGAAAGGGGTGGTCTGCCTGGGGTGTGGAGAGGGAGCTGGTGGAGCAAGAGAGAGCCAGGATCAGTTCAGGGATGAGGGTGTCCATCTTGACAGAGGGGAGGGAAGCAACAGCACCTGCCATTTGTCCATGTTCAGCAATTCACATCCTTGTTATTTCACTGAGCCATTTCAAGGATGGTATGAAGTACATATTATTATCATCATTTGTGGCTGAAAAAGCTGAAGCTCAGAGAAGTTAATTAACTTTCCCAGGGTCATAATCACTGCAAGTGGTAAAGGGAGGGTGTGAATCCTGGCCTGTCCAACTCTCAGCCCATGCACTTTGCGCCCCCCTAGCCATGTAGGACTGTACAGGGAGGAGGCAGTCTCAGAATATCATATTATTTGCTTTGATTTCTTGTTCCCCAAGCAATCTTCTGCCTTTAACTTCATTTCCCATACAGATTTCCCTTTAGGGAGAGAATATACTGAGCAGGAGATGTGGAGTTTCCTCACTGTGAATTATTGAATGGCCATTTCAGGTTTAGATGGAATTTGGGTAGTATGAGGGAGTTAGTCTAGAGCCTGATCCACTCTGTTAACAGAAACAAAATGGGATTTCTAAAGCTGAGAATAGGATCCACGAGCATCCTGCTTGGGGAAGCCCCTGCATGGCATCCTGCCTGAGTGGTGGGGTGGTCTCCCTATCAAGAGTGTTGGCTTCTGTCTCCTGCCCTGTCCCTAATCCTTGATGAGTTCGGTGTGTGTAAATCAGGGGACAAATGGACCTCCAAGGGAGAAATACCAATCCCACATCAAACATTTACCGAGTGATTAGAATATGCTGATTTCTGCCATATACCCATGAGTTTATTCTTTTATTCATTCACTAATTATTTATCAAGCATCTATTATGCACCGGGTGGTTTCTAGACATTGAATGGTGGTCAATGAGAGAGACAAGTTTTGTTCTTAAAGATCTTACATTTTACAGGGAGGAGGCCCACAATAAATAATAAAAATTACTATGATATGTCAGATGGTAATAATTGCTATAGGGAAATGTAGGGGGAGGGGACCACAAGGGGGTTGTGTGTGATGGAAGTCACTGTCTTATACAGGGTGGTCAGAGAAGCCCTTGATGATAAGTTGTTTGAGCAAAAAACCTAAAGAAGGGGAGGAAGCAAATCATGCCAATATTTGGGAGACAGTAGTGCAGGCAGAGGAAACTGCGAGTACAGAGTCCCTAGGCATGAGAGTGCTTGGGGTGTTGGAAGGACAGAGAGGTGGCCTGTGTGGCTGTAGCAGAGTGAGTGAGGACCTCATAGTAGGACCTCATAGTCCACTGTAAGGATATTGCTTTTATTCTTAATGAAAAAAGTCACTGGGAGGTTTTGAGCAGAGGAGTGGTCTGATCTGACATGAGTTTTTAAAGGCTCCCTTTGTGTTGGGTGAGAAGCAGACAGAGGATAGGGCCAGGGCCAGGTCAGAATCTGGAAGACTGACCAGTAGGGACCCATCAGGACCATCTGGGTAAGGCAGGGTGGAGGCTTGAGGCTTGAGGCTTGGACGGGGCACAAATTTGTCCTGCTCTGTGACTCTATGTGGCACCACTAATGCTAGATGTACTTATGTTTCCCTACACATGCCTTGGAAGGGGAAGGCTTTAGAGACACAAAAGCAGACGATTAAACATACAGTCTATAAACAGCACTCCCCACCAACTACCCCTGTTGATGCAGCAAACCAGACTCCTCGGTTGGAACTAGCAGGCAGATGAGGTTGCAGAAGCTGGGCTTTGTGAGGATTCTGCTCTCCTCTCCAAGTTGCTTTTTCATACTAAAAATAACATGTGGAGATGAAGGGAAAGGGTGACAGGGGAGCATCGTGCTGCATCAGGACAGACATGACTGAGAGTGGAGAAGAAGAGAGAACCATCGAGTCACAGCAGCTCTATCTGCAAGGTCAGGACAGACAACCTATATGAATAGCTCCAGCAAATGAATGCCTCGCCTTTCTTAACACAGCGACTTCAGACCTCAAGGCTGCATTCATTCGGCCAGCTTCATCTAATTCTTGGCAATAGGGTCTCTTTGAACCACCCAAGCATGCTCCCATGTTATTACTCCTGGTCTTTTAATTGCTTTGTGTTCTCTTTAACCCTATAGGCCAGCTTGACCCACCCGAATGGGACACTCAGACATGCTTAAAAAGCTTGTGCTACCTATCTATCTATCTATCTGTCTATCTATCTATCTATCTATCTATCTATCTATCTATCTATCTATCTTATGTATTTATATTTATTTATTAATCTGTCAGACATTCCTTACCAAAAATCTGTCTACATCCTATGAAGATGTGGTCACAAAACACTAAGTGTCAAATGACCTGATAGAGGAGCCCATATTTTATATTGTTTTATGGCACTTTTTACCTTGTACAGAAGCAATAAAACATTCCAGTTTCTCCCCTGCTTCTTCACTTTTTTTTCTTTCCTCTAGCTGGCACGGTGTTTCCCCTGTCCACCTTTAGTCATGAATCTAAAGCCATCTATCACTTACCCATCCCATCCACGTGGCCAAGGGAACCCCAAATTATCGTGCACATATCCTGCTCTCTGAAACTTTCTTTTAAACTGTTTTTAGCTGATCAAGGACTTGGTGGGGAAGCCACTGATCATTACAGGGTCTTTATTTACAAATGTTGCAGTAGTTCTGATCAGGAGGTACATTCATGTGTGGCACAGTATGAGAAATAAGAGACTTTTGTTTCTTGAAAGCTTGTAGAATGGTATTCAGAATTCCAACAATCTGGCCTATGCTTTCGTTAGGTGCCACTCTTCAATTTTGCATAATGAGTGTGCCCTTAGGAAGGCAAGAGCTTCTCCTTGGAAATCCTCTCATTTACAGAGAAAGAAAAATCCCTCCTTTCAAATACATCTTACACATGCAAAATAGCAGTCTGTTTCTGCTAAGTCACATTCTAGCTAAATGGATAATTGAATGGTGAATGGGAGCTGGTACTCAGCTGCTAACCTGCAGTTTCCACACATACACACTCCCAAACTGCAGCAGAGCAATTCCCAGGAGGCAGAAAGCATGACTGATTTTTCCAATAAAGCTACAAAAATCGATAATCCTCGTGGATGGAATGCTCGCATCTCTAACCATCTCAGAGTTTCATCTTCCTCTGCTATTCCTTCCAAACAAGCCTCTGTCTTTACTTGGCACGTGTTCCCGATTCCATACCACCAGCATTTAGCCTGAGTTCTATTCCAGTTCTGCTGAACGTACCTTTTAGAGGCCCTGCAATGCGTCTTGATTTAGGGATGCTTGGGTTTTATGTGGCTCTGGGAAATGTTGCTTAGCTTTTCTGGAGCTCCAATAAGTTCTGATGTATGGCTGTGCATGCCTGCTTGATTAATGGCACATGCGAGGACTTGGAGCTTTCAGAGGTCACCCCATGTGTACTGAATAATATAGTGCAGAACCAAAAATATCCTTGGATGAGAATCCTGGCTGCACACAAAAGCAATGGCATTGCCTGCTTCAGTTGACATTGCTGGAGACTCAGTGCTTCTAAGGAAATTCACTTCCCCCAAACAGATAATTTCAAGATAAAATTAGAATCATTTTGGTTTCTTGGCTGTTTCTATGTATAGTGCCATAGGTACAGGATAAGTAGAAGACTGGGAAAGCTAGGAAGCTGCAATGTTTATTTCTGACAGGACTTCCAAGTTCAGGATAGCCAGGCCATGTTGTGAAGCAAATTAAACATCCGTGCAAAATATGCTACCGTGTGCAATGCTGTGGTTGAGAATTTAAATGCACCAAAGTCAAGAGATTCGAAATGATGGTTCCCACAGCAACTATAACTCAGTTCTCTGGTGAATATAAAATTAACTTTATTGCAAAACATGCTGTTCAATTTACGCCTTAATCTAGTCATGGCAGAGTTACAGTTGCTGTGAGAACGCTAACTCTGAATTGTTTTGAATAATTAATTTAATGAAAAGTTGGTGGAAATGTGAACTCTGATAGAAAGTCAACTTAAATTTAGGGAAGTTGGCCAACTATGCCTATGCAGAGTAGCAGTGAGTCATTTTTGGAATCAGAGATTATTTAGTGTACTCTTTGGCCTGGGGGGCATTGGTAAAGTGAAAAGGGGAATTGTCCTCCATCACCAATGACACACTCCTGCAGAGGATGGCTTTCCCGACAGGTGAGGGGGGCCCTCTGATGCCCATATTCTCTGATTTAATTGCTGGACTCCCAAGAAACCCCCTTGCAACTACTTGTGGGCAAAGTGCAATGATTAAGCCTGGCTTCTGTCAAGTCAACCTGGATTTAGCACTCACCAGACCCTCTCATGGACAGATAAGCCTTTCACACATTGCTTAACCTCTCTGAGCCAGTTTTCTCACCTGTGAAATGACGATGTTAATAGTATTCACCTCACAAAACTGACATGAGGATTAGAAGAGAGGAGGCATGCTGAGAACTTAGCACTGGGACCAGCCGGTTCTGTGATAAGTACTTAATAATGTTAGCTGGGATTTTCTGAAAAGGGAATTCAGTAAATCAGTAAATTAAAAACATGCACCAAATCAATTATTTGGCCTGCCTGGTTATTTCAGTCCAAACTGATTTGGTATAAGATGAGCCAGCAGGCAGGCGTGATAAAGACAGAAGCATGAGTTGGCAGAGTCTCCTAAGAAACAGTGTCTTCCCTGAGGATGCTTGAGGCCACTTCTGTTGAAGCTCTAGAAATGAATCAATCTATCATCTCTTCTACCAGGTTAATATTTCTCAATTTTTTTTCATTATCTCCTATCCTAGAAACCTTTTTAGACCTTTTCCCCCCTAATTCCTCTCCCTTAATGCCAAAGACATGCTACATAGCTGTTTATGTCATATGCACACGTTTTATATATAAAAAGAGTAAGAATTTCACCCACCCCTAGAACCATTTTTCACTCTGTTGGGGGTGATATTATCCCCACTGCAAATTATGCACTAGGTCACAGGCAGATAAATCCCTTGTTCAAGCCTGAATCCTCCAAAACTCAAGAGAATCCTTTATTTACTTGGTGAGCCCCTTGGCTACTCCTTCGAATTCAGCTCTTGACTCCCTAAAAATGGGCTATTCTAGCACCTAAGAAGCACAGTATTTTTGAAGCTAACTCGTAGTGGATTCACACAATTCCCTCCCCAACTATTTTTAGATGCAATGTGGTTTTTCATTTTCTCTATCTTAAATGACTTGGGCAGTAAAGGGTGGGTGGTGAGGGCTCACACACAGGGAGTCTCAAGCCAGCCAGCACTTACTGAGCATCTACTATATTCCAGGCTTCAAGGCAGGGGATAATTTAGGACTTTTATGAATAGTATGTTTTGCTGCCAGGCGCCACGTTTGGCCCATCCAAAGGAGTTGCCTCTGTCAGAGACCACGTTTCTTGGGAAGTATTGTCAGGATTTTAAGAGAAAAGGGTAAAGCCACAGCCTGGGAGGAAAAACAAAGTAAAAGGCAGTGCCCCCAGCCATGTGTGTCTCTAGATTCTAAAGCTATTCTCAGCTTGGCTTTCACTACCTTCTTTATGTATCAGCCTCACGCTGCTTTCGGGGCCTCTGTCCTATCACCTCAAAGCCTTGGCTTGAAGCTTTTTACCTCGCTGTGATCAGTATCAGCAACATTTTAATGTCTCCTAAAAGACATAACTTTATAACACTGAAATTGTTTGTTTTAATGGTTCCATTACTGTTCAGAAAGTATTTTAAAGTTGTATTACTTAGCGTAACCCCATCTCACTGGTGATGGAAGCACAAATTCAAATGCCAAGGTAAAGCCATCCCAGGAGCACTGAGATCAGTTAGACATGACTTACAGTGACTTGTTGGTCCAGCCGGCTACACTTAGCTAAACTAAAATTTCACCTCTGCATCTTCTGAAGCCTCAGCAGAGCTGAAAGTAGAAACTCTAGTGGCTGAAATCCCTAATGATCAGCACCTCTGTCTACTTGGGCCTCCCTGAGTTTCACTTTCTAGTTTCAGGAGTTAATTTAACCTGATGGCTAGTTCAGCCTGGTGGGCTTGAATGGGCATTCTTCCTCTGGGATGTCTGTAAACCATGCAACCTGAACTCTTTTGGTTTTACTGGAGTTGGCAGCACTGGGGAGATGTGTCTTCTCTGACTTTTTAGAATTTTTGGAATATATGCACCTGAGGCTACTAAGACAGAGATGTCTCCAGTACAGTGCTCTACTCGCTCCAAAGTAGAAATGTTTGTGTATGTGTGTGAAAAATACAAAGTATGATTGATTCGTCTGATGCTTTGAGAGGCACGATGAATGAAGATACAGGGAAGCCTCAACTGGCCTTTGAAAGTCTGTACAGTTTTCATTCTGCATAGCCAAGTGGAAAGCACAAGTTGATTTCTCCCAAGGCAACAAAAATAAAAGTTGATTTCTCCCTATATACTTAGGTATATAAAGAAATGGCTTTTTAAATCTATATACCTTTTAAATATTCAATATTGGTTTTGATCTACTGGGAAGAGCTGAAACATCATTCTTGATTCTAGATGCTTAATCAATTCCTCATTCCAATTAGATCAAGAGACATTTCCCAAACTTTTCTGCTGGATCTTTAAGGTCTCATCCCTGGGAAAGGCAGTTTCCTCTGGCTCTAAAGAAGCATGTTCTGATTTGTGGGATCAGATGGGAAGCTGGTAGATAAGTCAGCCTTTGTAGTTCCAATGCCACTAAGTCTAGTTATCTCTCCAACACATGCATTTAAAATGGCCAGGTGTTTCCCTGGTTTTGCATCTGCCTCTGAAGGATGTTTATGGCATGCCTGCATGCAGAGAATGTGAACGATTACAGTAGAATATCATGCTGGGAACTGTTCCCAGAAATCAGTAGCCTGATCTGAGACAAGTTAGAAGGAAAAGCAAGGCAGTCTAGAAAATGCAGAATACTTGTGTTGTGCTGTCCTGTCCTGGGAAAAAGATCAACAGGTTTACACTGCTGAACTGGAGTCTTCTCTCTGGGTCATGCCTGCAAAGCCCAAGGAATTCCTCTGAGTAAAGCAGGACATAGAGCACATATGTCCATCAAGCAGAGGGGAAGGCATAGCCCAGGGGGACTATGTGGCAAAGCTCTTGAACCCAGTCATAGAGGGGAAAACGATGACTCTGGAGGAGCCCCAGTCACTGATGCTCAGTCCAACTTTCTCGGGTGTTCTATCCAAGGCAACTCAGAGAAGATTCTTGTTCCTGGCCTCCACTGCACAGCTCTGGCCTTTATCTCTATTTTACATGGCCACTCCTATGAACCTGCAGGAGCCTGAGAAAGGGCTGTAATCTAGCTCTGTAAGGGAAAGACTTCACAGTTGTAATTCTATAAGCATAAGGAAGGGAAAGGGACACAGGGTTCCCAAACAGCACAAATTATTAGGCACTGTTAGCACAATACAGGTATCCAGAATCCTGAAGATACCATTTGAACTTTTAAGGTCTTAAACACTTGCAAAAGCAGCATTTCAGAGCATGGCATTAGACCAATGACCAATGCAGAGACATGTTGTAATAGATGTGGATGTACTGGGCTGGGCATGCTAAGAAGTCAGGTGGGCGCACACACACGCATGCACACACAGACGTGTATACACTCATACACACAACAGGAATTAGTCACTGGCTCGGTTTGCTGGTATTTGTTGTTGAGATTTGGGGCTTAGCTGTCATTTGGAGCAGATGGAAGGAAGATAAGAAGCTGAAAAGGATGGCAAGGGAGGCATTAGTGGGAAATCCTGCCCATGCTTCTTGAATGCTGTATTTGCCAATGGTGTAGATGCTGGATTTAAGCCAATGAGTCCACCTAGCTGCTTTGTGTAAAATACTTTCTGCTGCTGCTCATTGTGTTTGGGGGCAATGGCTACCTGCCTGCTTCACAGGCTTGCTGTGAGGTTGACTGAGGCAACACAAAGTCTTTTGAGCTCCTTGGAGAAAATTCACCATGCAAGTGCAAAATATCACCATTGTATCATGGTAATGAGACTCCCACCAGCTTAAACCAGTCACCAAGGAGAGATGGGGCATCAAACAAGAGAAGCCAAAGCTGTTCCAGTCTCAATCCAGGCAAATGATGCTTCCTCACTCAATACTAATCCTGCCCTGGAGGTAGATGTCAGTAGTCATAGATGGGTGGTCCATTTGGCCCCCAATCTTGTTTGAATGGCCTGCACAACATTTTAATACATTTTTAGTTGCTTGCCAGCATTTGAAAATTGGGAGACCATGCATAACAATCCCAATATCTGGCCTCTACTGAAAAACTGGAAATTTTGGGAAGACCAGGCTTGCATTTCTACATGGCCATGTTCAGCTGGAGCTGGGTCATGTCTGCTCTCCATAGATGGGACATTCACTTTCCAGTTTGTCACCACTTCCTGGCCTCTTACACCCTGTTCAATGCACTTACTTTACGCCATTCTCGCCTACCCCATGTATGGGAATTTGAGTTTACAACTCTTTCTAGAGGCTCTTCCCTCCCTCTCCTTCCCTGAGCCAACACAGATCCTTAATTCATAGTGCCCTCAGTATCCAAATGGAGACACAGTCCCCTGACAGGGGAAAGGCCTGCCCAATCACCTCCTACTAAGGGGAAATGGGAAGAGAACTGGTTTTTCACACTTCTAGCCTTTGCCAGTAATTCCACCTTAAAAGCTCAAAGTTTTCCTACTTAAGAGATGTCCAAGCAGTAATCTAACTAAGTAGATTATAAGCATCTGAAGGTTTTCAAAATAAATAAAAATGTAGACATAGCTAAGAGAAGATGAGGTTTCATTAATGAATGTGATTTAACAGAACAAGTTGTGCCATATACGGAGGATTAAAAGATAAAAAAGGATAGGAGGGAAAATAAAATTTTAATGAGTTGCCACCTTCATTTGATTTAACTAAGTTTCCTCCATGTGGAAGATATTAACACTTATGAGGGAGTCATTTGTGTATCCACACAGTTTGATACTTGACTACTTTCTTTTATGCAATTACATTGTGTTGCAAATGAATTTAAACTACTGTTTGAAGTTAAAGGCCTCCATCCTTACGTTGATCTCCTTGGGAAGCTTGAGCAAGGACGATGTTGAAAAATTAACCAAAAATTATTGACAGAAACACTGAGAAGGGTGTCTTGGGTTAGAAAACATCAAAGTCTCAAGTGGGCAAAAAGGCAGCTGAGGTCTGAAGTTCCCATGACTACCAGCCTCTGCAAACCACTTCTTTCTTGTCCTTGCTGCCTTGGTGATATTCACACAGAGGTGGCTCATGTGTCACACCAAGTATAGTGCTGGCACATGTTAGGCACTCAATGAATGTTTCACAGATGATTGAATATAGTTATCACTGCTCATCTGGAAACAGATGGAGGGCATGTAGACCCCAGACATGTTACCATGGATGATGTGTGTGGCTTTCTTATTGATGTTTAGAACACCATGTTCTTAAAACCAGCAATTGGATCCTAAGTGGGCCATTTCCATATCCCTTCCTGCTTTCCTCCCACTCCCTGTGCTTCCTTCTGAATGGAATAGAAACCAGGTGTTCCAAGGAGCTTGTCTTGGACAGTGAAATAGGAGGAGAGCCACGAGCACCTGTGTGGACACATGAGGTGTGGCACCCTTGGCTTCTCTTTCTGGAATTTTGGGCCCTTT